>NC_142508.1:48952884-49256153 GCF_057876585.1 Rhinolophus sinicus
CGCTCTGTGTGTCTATTCGCATTAGAAAGTGTGTCATCCCATGTAAGTCACTTGTTCACATATTTAGAAAGTCATCTAGCCTGTTTCATACACTGGAAAATACTTGTTTTAATTTGACTTTTGTCGGTGACTTAAGGTTGGGACTTGTGCAGTGTGACGCTGTTGCTCCTTCAGACAGCAAGCCTACAGTGTCGGCTGTTGCCATGTTGGTAGTTTCTTGGTGTCTGTCTGTCTGCGTGCAGGCTCCTCTCTGTTGCCTACCCCTAATCCACTTTCTGGATTGGTTGTCTACCACCTGCGCAGATCCTAGAGCTCTGGAACCTGTCAGAACGCTGCCTGTGTGCCCGGCAGCACGCTTTCCTCTGGCCCCCATACGGGGGAGCAGGTCCTGTCCTCTCCGCTGCCTTCCTAACGTCGGGGTGCAGCGCTGGCCTTGGGCCTCATGCTCTTTGGGCCAGAACTGCACACTTTACTCCTGTAAATCCCAGTCCTAGTGATGGTCACTTCGGTAAAGACTTGTTTGTGACATCGCCCAGTTTGTCTCTCCAGCATCTCCTCGCTCTCTCCCCCTCACTGGAAAGCATCGTGATGAGAGCCTGTCAGTCAGTCAAGTTCCATTGTAGTTTTCTCTGGAGTTTCTGTAAATGACCCTGTGTATTCTCTTGGCTTTTGTCTTTCTACAATGACTTGTTTGGCCTTACAGAAAAAAGCTTGAGTCTTCCCTCGCCCAGGACCCCCGTCTCCCTCCAGTTGTGCAGTTGCCCCTCCGTGTTGGGCTGCAGGGAGTGTAGGGCCCTCAAGGACGCAGATGTAGCCACATGGTGCTCCAGCGTCGCCTGCACAGGTGACACCTGAGGGCTCATGGCGCTCAGCCAACTTAGGAGAAAAGGAGTTAAAAATGGCATCACCGTTTCGCAACTAGGGTGCCAGAAATAACATCTTTTCACAGTGAATTTCTTGGTAGAAAGGAGGAGTTTTACACACACACACACACACACACACACACACACACACATATTTATATTTGGACCTGAATTGAAGCTTGAGCAGTTTGGAAATGCAGAAAATAGAGTGTTTGGTGAGTAAAGATGAAGGTGTATGTTTTTGAAAGATGAGAATTAGAAGCTGTGAAATGGTAAATTTCTGCAGCAGGCTATTTCTTTCTATACTTTTGGTTTTCTTTATTTTTAAAATTTTTAGATTGAAATTGTATTCATAAATTATTGGAAACAATCACAACGTAAATGGAGCTAACAGCCCAGCCCCATTTGCCCTCCACCCTCCACCCCAATTCTTTAATTATGAGAACACACACGTCTTCCACATACTGCACCTAAGCGGCTTCTTGTGGAGCTCTTGTGTCCATGAGAGAAGTGCTACAGCTGCGCGCTGGGCTCAGAGGCTACCCTGGAAAAGGATGGGTGCAGTTAGTTGCATGAACTGGTTTCTGGATGCCCCCCTGGGGTCTGAAGTTCACTGTCGGTGAATCCAGGCTGTGCCTCCTCAGCCTGGCAGTTTCCTAATACCTGAGAGCGGCTTTCAAGGCATATGGAGAGCCCTGTTCATGGTTTATACTTGATTTGAGCTTTTTAAAAAAATTTTAATTATAGATTTTTAAATCCCATTTAGAAACTGGTAGAATATCTGTGTCAGAAATTCTGACATTTTTAAGATGAGAGAAAAATCCCTGAGTGCCTTGTTTGTTAGGATACACACCAGCCTCTGCAGCTGGCTGCTCTGCTTCATGGCTCGTGTGGGACAGGCTGGGGGGCTGTCCCCCCACCTTCCAGTGACCAGTCAGAAAGGCTTTCCAGACAGGTTCCAGCTACACCCATTTTGGGGCCCTCTCTTTTATGAACATTGGTAGGCACAGATGACCCCATGTGCTGAGTCTGCTTTCTGGTGGTTGGTCGTTCTCAGGGAGTACGGAGTTCTCAGTGCTGCGGGGCCTCGGGGCCTGGGCTTGGCCAGGGCTACAGAAGACTCCTTGATAGCCTAGTGTGCTACCCCGCCCTTTATAATGATCTCATCCTAAAAGGACTTTCCACTGTACAAGATCCCTCCCCATCCCCCACTCCTCTTCCTCCCCAAAATAACATGCAGGAAAGGGGAAAAAACAACAACAAACAACAAAAAAACAACGCCTGAGAATTTCTCCTCAATCTTCCAGACTCTGACTGCATCTCCTCCTCCGCAGTTTCCAGTGTGCTTGTCACAGAAACGATTCCTAACAGCAGGGTACCCACACATCAGGGTCTACGACAGCTGTGGTTCCTGCCCTGTGTGTGGGGGGACGTCCTGAGTGGGCATTTGCTGTGTGGAGTCCTGTGTATGTGTGGAGGGGGCTGTGCGCACAGAGACGCAGAGTGAAAGACGCACAGAAAAGTGGCACAGAAAAGTGACGGACCGGTGGTTGTTAACCCTTTCTGATCTCTTAGCCTCTAGTAAACTCAGACTGTTTTTACATATTATTAGGTTTATAATTCAGGCTTATGGGTAAATTTAGATGCATTTTTCTTAGCCTACTAATATTCAAGATCTTTGTATATACTAGTGTGTTCTTAAAGCCTCAGAAAATACCATACAAAACCATGCTGTATAATCCTATTACTGTATTTTCAACATGTTTTATTTATCTGTAGCCTAATAACAAATTTAGTTTAATATCCTGTTAAGATCTGCATTTTTGTTATTTTCTGTTGATGTAGCTGTGGTGGTCAAGCTTCATGTCATGATTTGAAATCATTATTAAGAATTGTGACTAAACGTCACTCTACTCAACATGGTAGACTTACATGTTTGTAAAATCTTTTTTTATACATTTGTATACACATGTTAGTCATGTGGTTTTTGAACTTGGATGTTTTAAATTCTTAACTTTTTCCATACATTACCTGGAGCAGTCTTCTGTAGGGGGGCTTTTCTCATCTAAACCGACATGCTCTGAGCAGTAGTTTTCTCACTTCGGAGGTGCAGTCCAGAAGCACAGGAAAGAAGTTGGTTCATGACATACAGTGGCTGTCTTAGGCCATCGAGTCTAATTCTCTCATGGGACCTTGTTGAGGAAGGCAGCTCCAGAGCAGCTCGACTCTTTCTGAACAGGGCCAGTGAGTATCTTAGGCTTTACGGGCCGTGGCGTCTCTGTTGAAGCTACTAACCTCTGTCGATATAGGACAAGAGTGGCCACAGATGATACGTAAACAAGTGAGGGTGCCTATTCTAATGAAACTGTGTCTACAGAGATGGACAGTGGCCCTCACTTGCTGTCTCTGGGACACTTGTTTTTGATGAGAATCACTAGGATCAGTAAGCACAAGATCTGATTGATTTTTATTAAAGTAACACACATTTGCAAAGTCGCATTTTGATGTTTTCAGGAGTTGTTATGCATAACGCGTATCCTTAATGGTATCATGACGGAGGGGAGACAATGAAGAAAATTACCAATAAAGTAATTATTTAAAATTTTGTCCATTTTGCAACACTGCCTCCCGGTCATTTACTTATGCTTAATGTTTCCCTCACTGCAACTTTGTAGAGCTGTGAGTGAAAGACAGCCTTGTATCAGTCCACCTGTTCTCAGGAGTAATGGAGGAACGACGCCCAGGACTTGACTTGCCCAGCAGTCATCAAGGGTTTTCCTGAGTCCTTGCTGGGTATGAAGTGCTGTGTTTAGTATTTTTTAAGGCCTCAGGTTCTCACAGTTTACAGATACATTCGTGAAACACATAGGAAATAATCAGCAACACAGTATCTAAATAAATCATCTAATAAATAGTACAGTTAATAGAAGTTCAGAGGGAAAAAATGTCCCGAGGATTGGAGGACTTGGGGAAGAAAGGAGTGACAACTGACACTGAGGAACTTTTTATACTTGAAGCAGGACGTGAACTGGGTTTGGGTCTTGAAGAACGGGGTAGAGGAGAGACTCAGCCCGGCAGAGAACAGAGCCTTGGACATAGAAAAGCAAAGAAATACAGGAGGAGCAGCGAGTATGTCTCTGCCTTCGTGGGCGAGGCAAGGAGAGCTGGGGTTAAAAATAGGCAGGGGGTTTGGAGGGATGGCTCCCAAAGCCGTCCTCTTTATGTGGGAAAACATTACAAATACGTTGCATAGAGTCCTGCCAGGAAACAAGACTGCTCACCTTTGGTGTACATTCTGGGTCTGAAACAACAGGTGTATGTGGTGAGTCTGATTGGACAGGTGAGTGTGGGCATTGGTGGCAGTAGAGCTCATCCTGGACACCCCCTTTGTTTTGAGGCGCTGTAGTTGATACCTCATGTTCAGCCGTTCTGCCCCAGGATGGAGAAAAGCGGTCCCTGGCTGAAAGGTTAGGGCGTGGTGTGGTGGTGTTGCCCTGGGCAGGGACCTGTCAGATACAGAAGCGCGCGCTTGGAGCACAGGAATGGAGGCGAGCTGCACGCTAGTCCTGGACAGTGGAGGACACAGAGGCACCGCTGCCTGCCTTTCTGACGGGCAGCAGCGGTTTGGTTTGGGGAACAAGCCCTCCTCCCAGAGGCAGGGAAGAACTGATCCTGTTCACAGAGGCCTGGTGGTCCTAATGCTGTCCCCCCCCCCCAGCCCCCCCCCCCCCCCCACACACACACACACGCTGACTGGTCTACATGGCACTCACTCACTCACACGGGGCCTCCTGCCGAGACTCAGGCCACTGCCTCTGTGTTGCAGGGGCTTAGCTTGCTGAGACAAATGGAATCAGCAGTTTTATTTGTAATTAATTATACTGATTATGCCAGTCTGGTAACTGTAAAAGGTCAGACGGTAGGTCGAGGAGTGTGTCTGCTTCGAAGCAGGGGTTGTGTTCTAGAGCCTTCCTGTGGGTCTCGGTTAAGTGTGAGGGTGCAGTCGCTGTTTCTCCACTCCGTGCGGTCAAGCGCATGGACTTTGGAACTGAGTTTCCTGTACCTGCAGATGGTCTGCCTCCTGCTCACGAGGAAAAGGCTGCAGGGAGCCCTTCTCTGCCCTCTGTGCCACTTTGCCCTCAAGCCCCTGGGGTTGAGACCTGTATTGGGCACTGGGGGCGGGCAGGGCAGCATCATGCAGGAGGAGGGCAGTTTCCGTGGCTGTGGTGCTGGCAGCAGGTGCAGGTGTCCTAGGACGCTCGCGTTTTCTGGGACCAGAAGGTACTAGTGTGGGCAGCGGCTGATTTCAGTCCCGACATGCCCACAGCGCTTCCCCTGAGGTTTCTACCTGCCCAGCGTCCAGTGTTGATATGGGGGGTATTGTCTTTTACACCACGCTTACGCCACTTATTGTGGTACGATTTTGCAAATACGGCCTTTTTGCTTTTGTTGTTCAAGGATCAAAACTTACTCTAGGGTCTTGGGAAAGTAACTTTATTGAGTTGGACTGGATGGTCTTTGAAGGGCTTTTCTATTTCTTCCGTTACTCTCAGAGGGTCACTGTCTGGCAGGTCTTTATTCTCAGTGCAGTGATATGAAACGGTAGCAGAGTTCTTTATGGTCATAACAGTGAGGAACAGCAGTAATGATGGCCTGAAGATTCCTTTCTTCTAATGAAGATGTTGACTGTGGTTTCTTTGGCTTTTCTCAGTCATGTGTGTGTGCACAGCAGCCATTCTCTGAATAACACCGAAATTGACTGGGTCCTTCAAGAAAACATCTAGGGACCGATGAGCAGTTACAGCTGATTGAGAGGGTGGACAGTGAATCATCTGGAAATTACTTTCAGGGAGCCCCCGAGACTACTTCACATATAAAGTTAAAATTTTTATTTAACCTTCCATTAGGGATATTTCCAGACATTCACAAAATTTGAGAGAATGGTACCCTGTGTGCCCAGTTTCAGCAGTTAACCAACATTTTGCCAATCTGGTTATATCTGTTTCTTCCCCCTGATTGTTTGCCTTTGTTTTCTCTTTAAAATTTTTTGTTTTTAATTTTAGTATTTTAAAGTAAATCTCAAACATCCTATTATTTTACCTGCACACACTTCAGTAGTGTCTCTAATAGTTAAAGCCTTTGTTCTAGCCGTGGCTGGTTTAGGCAGCTGCCACTCATGACCCTGTGTAAGAATCTTTCCCTCACAGACCTGCTGCTGCCTCGCTCCAGCAGGCGGCTCCCTCGGGGGCCTGGTGCTCGGACTTCCTGCAGACCCCTCTTGGGGGTGGCTCCCTCACCCACTCCATGGACAATAGCATGTGTGGCTTTTTTTTTTTAGACTTACAGCATATCTCTCTATGTGCTTACTTGTTCTTTTTCTCCTAAGGGTGTAAACTCTAATGGCAATTTTTCGTAGAACTAAGTTTTTCAATCTTTGCTTGTATGACAGTTGGGTACCATCATTGGTGGTCTTTGTGGTCCTCCAATTCATAGCAGGAATCAGTAGGCGGGATCCCTGGGTTCAGTGCAGACACTTACTCCTGCCTCTGCATTCTCGAATCCACTGCCTGTCTGGTTCCACCATTAGAGCTACGGAAGGATTTTTTTTAAAAGGAGGTTTTTCAATGAACCAGCCTTTGGCATTGTGTAATGGGACGTGTTTGTCGGATGTGGGAATGCCAACGTAATTGCACACAAGCTGTTGGATACACTTTCCTTTTCAGTTCGCACACCTGCAGTCAACAGGATTTTCTGGTTTCTGTGGAATAACTCAGTGTGAGCGTCACAGATACACCGCCATCCAGCGGAGGTCTGGTCCTGACAAGGCTGCCTGATGGCTGTTGCTTCCTGCATTCCTGTCCTCTCCTGTTGCGTTGTGGTGCCAGCTGGTAGCCTGTCGGTCTCAGGTGGCTGCACGTGTGGCTCTGGTCGGTCCGCATCAGCTTGGTCTTGGAGCGCTCGTTGGGGGTGGGGTGCACCGCCCTGCCTCTTCCTTGCTACCAGAGAAGCCCTGCTGGCAGACGGCACTGGACTGCGCATTGACTTCCAGGGAACCCTGGTGCTTCGCCATCCTCCATGTCCCGCCGGTGGGGCCCATTGGGGCGCACTGTATCCCACATCTGTTGGGGGGTGGGGTGGGCTGGATTAAAACTACACCAAACTGGGCCGGCCCGGTGGCTCAGGTGGTTAGAGCTCCGTGCTCCTAACTCCGAAGGCTGCCTGTTCGATTCCCACATGGGCCAGTGGGCTCTCAACCACAAGGTTGCCAGTTCGATTCCTCGACTCCCGCAAGGGATGGTGGGCTCCGCCCCCTGCAACTAAGGTTGAACATGGCACCTTGAGCTGAGCAGCCACTGAGCTCCCAGATGGCTCAGTTGGTTGGAGCATGTCCTCTTAACGACAAGGTCGCCGGTTTGACTCCCACAAGGGATGGTCGGCTGCACCCCCTGCAACTAGTAACGGCGACTGGACCTGGAGCTGAGCTGCGCCCTCCACAACTAAGACTGAAAGGACAACAACATGACTTGGAGGGAAAAAAAAGAAAGAAAAAAAAACTACACCAAACTGTAAAATTGCCACTGGCGGTGTTAGTCTATTTCTTAGAAATAGCTCGGTCTGGTGTCATGTTCAGCCAGCCCTCTTTGTGAGGTGTGCCTTTCTTGAGTATTTTGAAAGAGTTATGAGTGGAAATGAAAGCCAGTCTGTCTTCTTCCTGGTACATCAGAAAATCACACAGCATTGTGCTGTGTCCTTCCGCGGCAGTTTTTAATTCTCCATTGCTCTTCATTTGTCAGGAGATAAGGCCGTGTATAACATCATTACCAACCATATTTTCCTCCGAAATGGAAGCTGAAGCGTGGAGCTGAGTCCTGCAGCCACAGGGCCGTGGGGGCAGGCAGCCGAGAGGGTGCTCATCTGGCGTCTGTGTCCTGCAAGCTGCGGGGGGAGCAGGAGCGGGCCTGGGGGCCGTGGGCACATCGCCACCAGACTCGGCAGTCTCTTTCACCAAAACCATGGGAACCTTACTTGGAGTGTCTCCTTGGTTAAACAGCACTGTTGCACTTGTGCTCTGCAGTGGGAGGAAGTGAGGTCAGGTGAGCGGCTTGGGGGGGCTGCTGGGGTTCGGCTGGTTCATTTTCCTTAGTAGTAGGAGTCCTACGGGAAGCGGGAGCTTGGCTCCCGTTAGAAACTGCCTCTTGATCTTCTCTACGCCTGTTGGAAGAACTGGCCCCAAGGCTCCTCGGTGACAGATTGCAGGAGCCTTTTCCGCTTTGTCTCACGTGGCAGGTGGGAGGTTTCCGGGGTCACTACTACAGAATCCACACTGGGCTGAGGGGGTTGCTGGGGCTCCAGGGTGGTGACTTGGGTGGCCCAGGAGAGGTGTTGGCCAGGCCGTGCAGGGCTGCACGTCGTTCCCTGGGTTGGGGTGCCCCCGGGATGCCTGCAGACCAGACGCAGGCTGCTGGTGAGACTTCGGGCCCGCATGGCAGCTCACAGCCCCTTCCGGAAACTTCTCCATGTGTGCCCCACGTCACACTTCCTCAGGACTGCTGTCGAGGTCACACTGGCCACCCTGGAATGCGCGAGGTCCTCTCCGCCTGAGCTGAGGCCTGGGAGAAGTAGAGAAGCTGGTTTTCCTAGTTCCAGTGCTTCCACCAAGCCCTTTTCACCACGCCTGATTAAAATGGCTTACTTCTTTCCCTGCTGTTTCTGGAACTTGAATCTAGAAAAGGTTTGCTGCGTACTCATGCAAACATGGACTCTGCCTGGGGGACAGGCCCCCAGCCTCTCAGAGCTTCAGCCCTCAGCTGGGGGTAAGGGGTTGAAATGGGCTGGCTTACCTGGTTTGTGTTTGTTGGTTTTCTTGGTATTGCTGTAGGTCCACATGCAGTTATGAGAAATAACACAGAGAGAGCTTTGTACTCTGCCTGGTTTCTCTAATGGGAACATCTTGCAAAAGTGAGACCAGCAGTATCACAACCAGGAGAGGAGAGCAGCACTGATAAAATCTTCTGATCTTACTCTGATTGCCCGCACTGCTCTCACTTAGTTGTTGGTGTGTTTCCTTCTGGCAGTTTGCTCACACACGTAGCTTCCTGTGTTCAGCACCACAGTCAAGAGGCTGCAACAGCGCCCTCACCACAGGGGTCACCCCTGTTGTTTTCTGTAACTCGCAGCCATTACTCTGCCTTCTGTCTCTATGGCTTTGCCTTTCTGGACATTTTACGTAAGTGGCTTCACACACTGGGGCCTTTTGTGTCTGGCACCTCCTACCGACCATCCTCATGTTTTCCAGGTTCCTCCACGCTGTAGCGTGTGTCAGTACTTCGTTCCTTTGATGGCCGAATAATATTTAATTGTGTGGATGGACCGCATTTTATTTCTCCATCATCAGTAGATGGGCATCTGACTTGGTTCCCTTTTTGGTGATTATGAATAGCGTGGTTGTGAACATGGGCGTGCAGGTTTTTCTGTGGACGTGTGTTTTCATTTCTCTCAGGCATCCACGCAGGAGTGGAATTGCTGCACTTCTGTGTGTTTCGATTCAAGCCTTTGGAGATGAGAGAATTTTATGTTGTCTTTTGAGAGAACCTGTTGAGGTTGGGGAGCTTGTGGCTTTGATCTTGTGTGTGTGTCTGCTCTAGAGTAGGCTGCCGGGTTGAGCTGGATGGTCACTAGTCCGTGCTGGGCTCGCAGGAGGAAGAAGGGACTCTTCGTGGGGGTGTTCCTCTCCAATGTGGGTCCCACATCCTGACTGAAATCCTGTGACTGCATGGCCATGTGCTTAATCAAGGAACCAGAGGGCCTTCTGTGACTGCCCCGCCCCCTCCTGCTTCTGTGGTCTTGACTGCACTGTGTTTTCCTTTAGAGAAAGAAATTAATGTGAGAGCAAGAGAAAGTACTGCACAGAAAAGCCTTGCAAAGGTATTTGGACAAAGTATGTTGGAAGCTGGTTTGATTTAGGACTTCTTGTTCAAACCTCTGAACACTGTAGACATTGTGAATACTAGAAACCAGGTACATGCAGTCTCCTCAAATAAATAGTTTGCTGCAAGCACAGTTTCTAATAGAGCAGGTATTTAAATTTGATGCTTTCTGTTGGAGCCTAGAAGAGATGCAATAGCAAATGAGCAGCAGGAGGACTGACACAATAAGCCTGTTTCCTTTGTATTTAAAATAAAAAGAGGGACTTTTAAAAATCTCTCCTGCTTCGAATTACTGTTTTAATGTCATTTCCCTCGGGTATAACTGGTTTTAATCCAAAATACAGAGTGAGTAGTGGTGTATGGTGTGTATCTAGGAGGCATTTCTAAGCATGAAGCCATTGCCCAAGCGCTTTTCTTGGGGCCTGTTGGAGTTGCCTTGGGGGCCTCCTCAGTGGAGAGGGTTTTGTTCTGTGGAGGATTTCTGGAGGCTTCTAGAAGCAGGTGGACTCTTCTGGGGCAGCGCCTGCAAGGAGGGGCCGAGTCGGAGGAACTGGGCTGAAGGGAGCCCAAGAAGCCTCCACAGGCTGCCATTGGCAGCTGCGCTTTCGTGGGGATTGTTTGAAAGCTGAAGCCACGTTTGCTGTTCTGGGGTTGCTTTGCCCACTGTAGTTTCCGGTTTGGTCCTTGCTAAAGCAGAAGTGAGCAGCCCCAGACTTGGTCTTTAGAGCGGGGGCCCCAGGTGCTGTTGCCCACCAGTACCACTTCGCCCCGGCACGTGGACCCCCAGAGTTGTGTTAGGTGTGTGCTTTCACCGTCTCTGCAGATGGGGATGGGCCTACTCCTCGTCCCCGGTGGCAGCTCGGGGAGGCAGTAGCTGTCCCATTAGTCTCAGGTGGAGGGGACTGAGAGGGACAGAGGAGGACCACAGCAAGGAATTAGGGCTGCACACTGGTTTGACCACAGGCCAGGGGCTGGCACACCGTGGCCTGAATTTGTACGACCAAATTGCTGAGGGTGGTTTTCATGTTTTTAAAGAGTTGTTCACAACAGCAAAGCCTGCAAAGGCCAAAAAGTGTTTGCTTTCCTGTTCTTTCCAGGAAGTCAGCCTTCTGGAACCAGGCTTGGTGAGCGCTGTTGAGCCAGGCTCCAAGGAGTGGCTTTGTTAAACCCAAGTCCTGGGTCCTGTCCCATCAAGTGCCATACCACTGACAAGAGTCTAATTTCAGCACCCACTGGAAAATGCAGGCAAGGAAGTAGGGGAGGCTGCAGTCTTTAGCAAGAGCCTGCCGGTTGTAGGCAGGTTGGAGCTGATTGGTCATGAAGACAGGTTTCCCTTGCGAATTCCCCTCGGTGCCACCCTTGCGTGTCGTTGTGGATACAAACAGTTGTGGGCAGCGTGCCTCGTCCGTGCCTCGTCCAGAGTCACTCACTGCTCTTCCCTCTCTCCAGTGAGCGCCTGCTTCTCTACTATTAAAGCAAACATGAGGCATAAGAGCTTGCAACATTTTTGAAAGAAAGCTTCGGAAGATCCTGTAGCCACTTTGGTATTGCAGCGTCTCCCAGTGCGGTGGAGATCCCCTGACCTGCCTGAGGGGCCCAGCAGAGGCCCCTCCCCTGTGAGGCTGCGCCCACACCCTGCGGCCACGCACAGATGTTCAGATATTCTCCATCTTCGGAACTGAAGGGTGATCATGTATTTTGTGTTTTGCATTTCCCCCCATAAATAATTCAGCCTTATGCTCTATGACATTGGAACTCTGCACAGGTCTTTCATGAACCTACTGAATTATGATGGAAATATCAAGCAAGTGACTTTGGAGAAACAAATATATATATTACCTACTTGTATGTAATTAAGCATTAGGATCCAAGGGTTTAGAATACATGATGAGATACCCTGGGGTTCACAAGTATGTGTTATTACCAAATGGAATCTGGGGTTTCTGAAGTTCGATTTATAAAATCTTTTCTCCAAAAACCAATTGTCTGCTCTCGTACTTCCCCTCCCCCTCCCACCAGGTCTTTCAGCCACTTCAAGAATGCACCTCTCCAGCCAGCCAACAAAATCATCACCCCTGGTAGGGCTTTCAAAGAACTGAACCAACAACCACTTAGAAAGGACTGCCAACAGTGTCTGTAATGAGGAGAGGGTAGTGGAAAGGAGAGTCTTGTCACTTTTGAGTCCATTTTATTAAATCTTGATTATTTTTGACTTCCAGATTTGTTACTTATTAAAAGGTTTCACAGTAGTCTCCAGAAAGTTTCAAAAAGATCTTGGAATGTGATTTCCATGCTAATATTTGAGAATTACCATAGTATTTGTTCAGTTGGATTCATACTAAAGGATTTCATAAGTATTCAGCATTTGGTTGGTTATGCTTTTCCCTGGGCCGTCTCCATGCCCAGTATTTTGCGTGGAACAAGGCAGCGCGGTGATAAAGGTGGTGGGTGGCACTGATACAGCCTCTCACTTCCAGGAGCCAAGGCAGGATGGTGGCGTCTGGAGTACTGTTTGCGGTCTTGAGGGAACATGAGTGCTTTCGGGCAAAATGGAGGAGGGGGTTTGGGGAACAAAGAGTCAAATGTGTGTTTGTTAGTATCTTATACGCTGTCTGGATATTTCAAAGTAGATCTTAACCTGAATGAGATGTGTATCAGTTGTTTATTGCCGCATAACAAAACCACCCCAAAACTTAATGTCTTAAATAACAGTGATTTATTATTTCTCATAATTCTTATTTTGCCTGCGTAGTTTTTCTGCTGACCACACCTGGGTCATTCATGAGGCCGCAGTCAGCTGGGGGATTGGCTGGGTCTCTTCATTTCCTAGTCTGGCCCAGGCTTCTGTGTGTGGGTGCAGGAGTGTTCCAAGAGGGCCTTTGGGGCCCAGGTGCTGGGGAAGGAGTCCCCCTTTTCAGGAGGAACTGGGAATCTTGTGGTCTGTTATCCAGTTTGCCCAGGGTGTATGTGTGAAAGAAGTTTGTCTAGTGTTTGGTGTTCATGAGTAGTGAGCTACGCTTGGTACAAAGATTGTATCAGAATTTAATAGAACGAGAAGAAAGTTTGGGTTGATTTCCTTAAATTCTGACACAACTGTGAATTACCTAAGTTTTGGGTTTTTTTAGAGATTTCAAAACTTTCCAAGACTAAATCTTAATCTTTGCCTAGCGTGTTTTTAAATACAGTAGTCCCCTCTTATCTAAGGGAGACACGTTTCAAGACCCCCAGTGGATGCCTGAAACTGAAGATAGTACCAAACTCTGTATATATGATGTTTTCGTCTCTACATACATACCTTTGATAAAGTTGAATTTATAAGTTAGGCACAGTAAGAGATTGACAACTGTAACTAATAATAAAATAGAATAATTGTAACAAGTTACTGTAATACAAGTTATGTGAATGTAGTCTCTCAAAATAACTTACTGTACTGTGTTCACCCTCGTGATGATATGAGCTAATACAATTCCTACTGGATGAGTGAAGGGAGGTGAATGATGTGGCCTTGTGACGTGGTGTTGGGCTGCTGTAATGGTGACTAGAACACAAGCACTGCTGTACCTGCACAGTTGATCTGCTAAAGCAAGGTGACAACTAAGTAGCAGGTAGCATCTAGAGTGTAGATACTCTGGGTATCCCAGGTGGGACTGAGCAGGAAGGCATGACATTCCATCACACTCCTCAGAAGAGCATGCCAATTAAAACTTATGAATTGTTTATTTCTGGAATTTTCCATTTAATATTTTCAGACCACAGTTGATCCCGGGTAACTGAAACTGTGGGAAGCGAAACTGGATAAAGGGGACTGTACTGTAGATATCTATAGATGTGTTTTCCCAACTTGGATTTGGGTTACATTTATTGAGTATTTATTATGTTTCATTCAGGCTCCAGTGCTGTCCCCTTCATTTGTAACTACATTTTAGATTCTGTTTTACACAGGTAGGTGGGCACTGCCCTCAGTTCTGCTTGGGCCGAGCCGTCTTGTGATTGGGCATCTCCCAGATGGCTCACACTGTATTGACTATTTTCGATTTTAACGATAACCAAAGAACACAACACTTGTTCATGTTTTTGAGATGTAACTATGGAGCATAAGCAAGCTGAATCAAACCCTTCGTTTCATAGTTGAATTATGACGAAGATTGCGACTGGGCCTGAATGAGCAGCTTAAACTGCTCTGGGTTTTGCTGACACTCAGAGATGGGCATTTACTTCTCCAGCAGTTCCCCCTGAGCCCTCACTGTAACCACTGTGCCCGCGCCAAAGAGGCCTGAGTCACGCCTGTGGAGGAGAGGGCTAGAGATTCTGTGGGGTGTCCCGAGGAGAGGGCAGGGGTGCTGCTGTGGGATCACCGAGAAGGCTCACACCGGTCTGGAAGGTTTCAGACTTGGCGGAAGAACAGTGAGGCCCAAGGGAGGTAGCCACGATCAGGAAGAAGGGGCCTTCATGGGCCAGTGGGGGAGGTGCCGTAGCCGTACTGGCGGGGCGCAGGCTGTGCCCTGGAGACGGAAGGGGGTCTCTGGTGGGGTGCGACTGGGATAGGAGCTGGGAGGGGCCCGTGACTCCAAGGGCCCACGCGGGATGGTCAGGCTGCAGCTGGAGTCCTGCTACGAGGCGGCTCCGGTTGTGTGGAGGTGGCTGGGGCACCTCGCCCGTAGGTGGGGGCTTCGTGCTGTGACGGAGCAGGACATTTGACTACTTCATGGGGCTCTCTTGTGGGCACTCAGAGGGGTGCTGAGTGGGTCTGATCTTTCCTCTGCTCTCCATAGTCCAAAACATGCACATGCATTGGAAAAGGGAGCTCCCTTGTATGATAGGTGAAGCAGCTGTTTCTAGAAATTCTGTCGTCCCTGACATGAGTGCCGTGCTGCCCTTGTGTTTGGAAGGGACATTAATTCTTGAGAGCAGCAACACTGACTAATGCAGGCAACAGAAATAGGTCTATGGTCCTTTACGTTTTGAAATATGTTAAGATTTAAGGGACGTAAATCAGAATTGCATCACATGTAACTTAAAAATCATTCATCACAGATGTCTTTATCAACTGGTTAAAATATATGATGCTAATTTTAGTATCTATGACACTTTGTTTTTAGGGTTTTGGAGTGGTGAATGCTATCCTGTCCTTCTGCATCACTTACGATCTAGTGTAGACTGAAATGTAAACGTCTCGTACCACTGGATATGAAGACGGGTGAAGGGCCTCTTGTGAAGTTCCATTCCCCCTTCAGGTTCAGTGTGGAGAGTCAGAGACGAGACAACAGCCTTTGCTGATGTAGAAGAAGATAAAGCGAGAAGTTTTTGTGCCGTTAATAACGGATCTGGCTGGGAGCCGAGGCTGAGCGTAGGATTTATTCAGAACAGTCAAGACTGGTGGACCACGGGGAGGAGGCAGGAGCAGCCTGAGCCCGCGCCTGCTGCCAGGAATAGGCTGGGGGGTCTCTGCTGGGTCCCAGGGAGTCAGCCTCTTGCTTTATGGGGAAGCACTGCTTAAGTGTTCACAGCAGTTGAATTGTATGGAAAAGGGCTTCCCTGGGAATCTTCTTTGGTCTTCACTAAAAATAAAGAAGGATTCCTGAGCTCGTTACATCTAGCCTCCGTTTTGGGGAGGCACTGACGGTGTGTGTAGGGCAGGGGCCACGTCCGGGATGTTGTTTTCAAGAGTGTGGAGCAAGGCTTTAATATTGTTTTTTATTTTTCTCTGAAGAGTGTTTATTTTTCTTCCATCAGGAAGACGAATTAATGACCAATCACTTTGAACCAGTAGAGATTTGTTTTTATCGGTTTTAAGGGCTGGTCTGCTTTGGTTTTGCACTTTTTCTTTTTTAATTTAAAAAAAATTTTCAATTACAGCCGGCATACAATATTATATTAGTTTCAGGTGTACAACATAGTGATTAGACATTTATACACCTTACAAAGTGATCACCCTGTAAGTCTAGTACCCATCTGACACCACAGTTATTACAATATTATCGACCGTGTTCCCTATGCTGTACGTCCCCATGGCATTTTTTTTTTAAAGAAATGGCAGCCTATAAGCCCTATTCTTTTCTTTCTTTCTTTCTTTTTTTCAATTGGGGAATAGTGTGTCTCTCCAGGGCCCATCAGCTCCAAGTCTCTGCCCCACAACCTAGCTGTAGAGGGCGCAGCCCAGCTCCAAGTCCAGTTGCCGTTCTCAATCTTAGTTGCAGGGGGCGCAGCCCACCGTCCCACGTGGCAATTGAAGCTCATGCTTTAACCAGCTGAGCCATCCGGCCACCCAGCTCAGCGGCAGTTGTGAAGGGCGCAGCTCACTGGCCCATGTGGGAATCGAACCAGCAACCCTGTTGTTCAGAGCCCGTGCTCCAACCCACCAAGCCACCTGGCCACCCCTCCCCATGACTTTTTATAACTATCAATTTGTACATCTTAATGCCTTCCCCCCTTCAGCCACCCCCCTCAACCTTTCTCCCATTTGACAACCATCAAAATGTTCTCTATACTATGAGTTTGTTTTGTTCGTTGGTTTTTTTTAGATTCCACATATAAGTGAGATCATATAGTGTTTGTCTTTCTCTGTTTGACTTATTTCACTTAGCATAATGCCCTATTGTAAATGGCAAGATTCCATTATTTTTCATGGCTAAGTAATATTTCATTGTATATATGTACATCTTCTTTATCCATTCATCTATCGATGGACACTTAAGTTTCTTCCAGGTATTATAAATCATGCAGGAGCAGGCCTTTAGATGAGGACGTGTGTGCTTTATAAGAACTTTGGAATGCTAAAATTGGAAGCAGAGGAAAGCTTTGCTCAGTAAGTAACTGGCAATGTGGACATAGAAGAAATTTGCTCCTGGTGTAGGATTTGGATCTCGTAATTGTTGATGACCAGTTAGTTCCTTCTGCTTTGTAAACTGATTGGTAATCATTCAGCTGTCGCTTTACAAATGGAGGGAGTGATGGTCACTTTTGCCTGTGTGATTAGCACCCACAAGCTTGGGCAGAGGCTCCTGAAGTTACTATTGTTTCCTTGAATGTTGTATTTGATCCTTCTGTAGCATTTTGGAAAAGTACTTTATGAGACACAACAAAATGTAGTTAATGGCATCTGTATCTTTAGTGAACTATGTGTCCTCATTTTTTATTTTACTAGCAGAAGTTAAAAATGGGTATGAATAATGTTCCAGAATTTTAGACCCCCCAAAAAAATCCCCATGCAAAACAAAACACTAATGCTAAAACTAAAACTTTAAATGAGGAGTTTACTACCTGAGGAAGCTGGTGTCCAGTGACAGCCATGTGGTCTAATCTCTGCCATAAGCCCCGTCTCAGGTGCAGGGCACAGTGTCTGAATCGTCTTTGAAGTTGGCTGCAGGTGGCGTCCTGGGTCAGCAGAGTTGAAACCGTGTGATGTGTATATAAAGGAACATATTTTGGCTGTTTGGTTCTCCGTTGTCTAAAGTTTTCCTTTCCTTTCACTTTCAGTTCTAGAGCATGACCCGAGGTGTGGTCTTTCAGGCTTTATGAGGAAGGAGTGTGCAGCATTTAGAAAAGCCACCTCCAGAGACACCCAGCCGAGGGCCCCCCAACAAGGAAGCCGAGAATATATACGCAGATTGCTTGTTGGTCAGATAGTGAAATCTGCAAAAGTTCAAGTGTTTTGGTTTTGTGTGCATTCTTCATTTTTCTGAACACCCATGTTAGTAGAAGCAGAAGCCCTGAGTAAAGCCCAGTGCTGTGAAGGGAAGGTCTCACAGAGGTCGTTTCCAGAGGGGGTGAGAACAGAGGCCTTTGTCTGCACTGCTCTTTGCACTGAGGCTGAGCTGCCCACGTTTACCAACGTGGAAAGTTGTGCAGATGTGAACATCCTGCGGGGGACGTGAGGTTGCAGTGTGGGTGACAGGGAGCAGGAGCCGGCCCAGCTGCGCCGCGGCCTGAGCCCAGGCCTTTCCCAGGGTCTGCTCTGCGCGTGGGGCAAGGTTGTTAGTCGTGCGCGCACCGCTGACCTCTGCATGTGGGGCTTCAGTTTCTGCATGGGTAAGACCAGCAAGGGACTCAGCCTTCCTGGGACCCACGGCCATGGAGGTGGGCGTTCCTGGTGGCGCTTGGGGAGGGCGCACGGCCCTCGTGGTGTGGCCTGGAGGAGCCCGGGGCGGCTCCGGGCCTGAGACTAAGTGCATATAGTTTCCTAAAAGGAAAATGACCTATTCTCAGGACTGTTTTTAAAGATAGACTTCAGAACTTGCACCTGGTGTGTGTTTTGAAGGACTACTACTTTTCATTACTTTCACCCCCGTGTTCTGTGAAAAAAAGAAAAGAACTCTTGATGGAGAAGCCAGTGCTTCGGCCTCTCCTGTGTGCTTTTGGGGCCACCAGGAAAGGTGTACTGGTGTCTGCCTGCAGGGACAGAAGAAGGTGGCCCAACTAGGGGAAAACGGGATCTCGGGCAGCCTCCCAGGGCCCCTCACTTTGAATTCTGCTGGACCCCACTTGTGCTTGTCTGCCCTCTGATCTGACGCTCCCCTGCTACCTCCCAGATCCCACACTGACGAAGACACCCCTGCATGACCACCACAGGCAGAAACCGCTCTGAGCGGGCCTGGGCACCTCCCAGAGATTAGTCCAGAAGGGGCTGAGCACAGTGGCCTGAGTGTTGCTACTCTGCCTTCCTGAGCGCCAGGGAGGGCTCCCTTGGTGACCACGCAGCCCCTTCCCGGCTGCCTGCAGGAGGGAGTCCCCTTGGTGAGGATGTGGGGCCAAGTGCTCCGCGTGGGCACAAGCAGGCCTGTCTACTCGCTCTGACCAGGCTGAGGAGGCCGCTCAGGCAAGGGCCGTCCTGGGGGAGGTCAGGCAAGGGACACGGGCCGTGACAGCCAGCAGTTTATATCATAAATGGCCCATGTTCGTCCTGTCCGTGCTCTGTCTCTATGCATTTGACTACTTTAAGTACCTCATGTAAGTGGAATCATATATTAGGTGGGTGCAAAAGTAATTGCAGTTTAAAAGGTTAAAAATAATCGCAAAAACCACAATTACTTTTGCACCCACCTAATACCGTGTTTCCCCGAAAAATCAGACCGAACCGGAAAATAAGCCCTAGCATTTTTCAGGATGACACCCCCTGAACATAAGCCCTAATGCGTCTTTTGGAGCAAAAATTAATATAAGACCTGGTCTTATTTTCAGGGAAACACGGTAGTATTTGTCTTTTTGTGACTGGCTTACTTCACTCAGCATAGTATCCACCAGGTTCATCCATTGTAGTACGCGTCAGAATGTCTTTGCTTTTTAAGACTAGATAATAAATATTCCACTGTATGAACAGACCACATTTTTCTTTATCCAATTATTCATTGATGGACACTTGAGTTGCTTCTATGCCTTGGCTATTGTGAATAATACTGCTATGAATGTGGGAGTGCAAATATACTAGGGGTGCCAAAAAAATGTATACAAGTGGGCACTTTGGTCAGCGTTGCTCATGCAGCAGTTCACTGTAAGCAGAAGTGTCTGGACACTGATGGGAACCACTTCGAGCACCTCTTGTAATTGCAGAAGTCAAGCGTGACTTGTATTCACCTTTTGTTAGCGGTGTATATTGAGCATTACAATTTTAATAAAAGTTTTTCCTTTCTTAAAGTAAGTATACATTTTTTTGGCCCCCTCTGTATTTTTGAGAACCTGCTTTCATTTATTTGGGGTGTATGCTCAGAAGTGGAATTGCTGCGTCAAATGGTGATTCTGTGTTTAGTTTTTTGAGGAACCGACATACTGTTTGCCACAACAGCTGTACCGATTTACATTCTCACCAGCTGTGTGGGAGGGTCCCAGTTACTCTACCCCCTCATTTGCTGCTCGGCCCCTGTGAGGTGCCCAAGGCCACTGGCAGCCTTCCTGTAGCCAGTCAGAGCACGTGGTCAGCACAGACCCTCTTCTGTTCCTTCACCAGCACATCTCATGGGTTGAAGGTGAATTCCAGGTATGTTTAAGGAAAGTTCGTTCATGTCACCTACGCAGTGCCTTTTGGGGGGTACACATGGAACTCTGGTAGAGTGCCTTTCCCACTGTCTTCCCTCCCACTGTCTGTCCCCATTGTCGTTCCTGAAAATTCATTCTCATCCCCACCTCTGCTCTTGGGTTATTTTGTGATTAGTTTTTAGAATAAAAGATGCCAAATCTGAATATTGAACCGTTAGCAGTGGGACCTCTTGTCCTAATGGAGCAGCCTGCCAGCCCCTCCGGGCGATGGGAGCTGCCCGGGGCTGACGCCACCAGTGCCTGGAGATGATGGGCCATGGAGACGCTGGCTGTAGGGCCTGGGAGAGGCTCCAGGAAGTAACACACTAGCTTCTGTTGCCGTTTATTAAGTGTGCTATCTTTTTGGTCCCCCAAATTGTGCCATCCCTTCATTTACAGAGCTGGCATTTGAACCAGCAGCGTCTCGTTACTCTGGTCTGGCCGCTGGCCTCATCTGCTCCTTCCAGCTCCCTGAGCCTGTTTCCTGTGCTAAGCAAGGTCAGCTGACACCACTGTCCTCCCTCCAGTCGAGGAGGTCCCATAGAGGCCTGTCATGGAGGGAACTGTGTTCATCTCGGAAACTTTCCACTTCACTCCCTTGATAAAAGATGTGTCATTCGGACTTGCGGAGAATCAGCAATGAATAATTTTAAAAACCCACAACAGATTGTGCATTGTTTGTAATTTATAAATGCTATGTCTTTAAAAAGATAAAGATCAGAAATTTGAGAATTAAAAAAAAGTACTGTGCTTCAGTGAAAAGCGACAGTTCATGGTAAGGTTTTCAGAATGCTTTCACAATCATTTGTTTGTTGTCTGCAGTATAATGTGAGGCAGCCTTGAATTATTAAAAGCTTATCACATATGCTTACATTCACTCCGTCACTCCATGGATGGGAATCGTCTCATTTTGGGCCTGGCCCTCAGCCAGGACCAGCTGATGCGTTCTTCTTTCTTATGTGTGCCAGCCCACCTCTGCTCTGGGCCAGCACTTGCCAGCCTCACTAGCTCTTGAGTTTAGAGGATTTAGGCAGGAATTAAAGGCAGAGGCCCTCGGTTTTTATCTAAGTTCCATTTCTTACAATCTTGGAAAGTCACTTAACATTTCTGAGCCCCCATCTCCCTAACTACAGGATGAGAATAATCATGTTTCTTCTCTACTTATTTTATGGGTTTTTTAAAAAAATAACTCCATGTCCCATTTAAGTGTAGCACAAGTGCTCGCTGTAGGTAGATGATTGTGTGCCCCATTCGTTAAAAAAAGACTACCCACGGCTCATTGTATGTCTGCTTATTCTAAGATGAAGGAAAAATAAGCATCTTGCTTTCTGTTTATTAATGGAACAAACACTTTGTTTTTAAATACCTTGTTTTAATACTGATGATGCTGTGATTTGAAGGTGTGGCTTTGCGCTTACGCTGATGTTCAGTGTCATAGTTGGAAAACATAATTTTCCGAAGCAGAGCATGTACCTTATACTGAGGTGACATGCACTACAGGTGATAGTTTTGAAATCTTTGACTAAGTCTTGTCAGCCTTCATTAGGTCTTTCAGGCAAAACAGTCCAGTGGATGAAAAGTTTATCCCTGGGCCGCCCCGGTGGCTCAGGTGGTTGGAGCGCTGTGCTCCTAGCACCGAGATCGCCGGTTCGATTCCCACATGGGCCTGTGAGCTGCACCCTCT
This sequence comes from Rhinolophus sinicus, assembly GCF_057876585.1. NCBI lineage: Eukaryota > Metazoa > Chordata > Mammalia > Chiroptera > Rhinolophidae > Rhinolophus > Rhinolophus sinicus. The sequence goes on from NC_142508.1 coordinate 48,974,367, forward strand.
GCAGCTAACATTGTGAACAACAGCTCTCCCTGGAGCTGAGCTGCCATGAGCAGCAGGAGGTCAGTGTGGGCTGCCGTGTGCTGCCAGGAGCGGCTGGCGGCCAGCATGAGTGTCCGCAGCGTGAGTGGCCGGCAGCCGGCGAGAGCTGCCGTGAGTTGCTGTGAGCGGCCGACCGACGACCAGCAACCGACTGCCTCAGCTGGGGAGAGCGCAAGGCCCCCGATACCAGCATGGGCCAGGGAGCTGTGGCCTACACAACTAGACTGAGAAACAACGGCTTGAACCGGAGTCGGGGGGAGGCGGAAGAAGGGGGGAAAAACATAAGAAAAGTTTATCCCAGAAGTGGGAATGTGGGCTCTTCCCTTTCCTGGTTGCGTGCCGTAGTTGCTCACGTGTGTTTGGTCCTTGCAGGAACTTCTGTGGCCGTTTGCCCATGTTCTGAGGGTCACCAGCAAGGCCTGCTTTGGCTGGGAGTAAGTGGGGAGCAAGCTTATTGTAGGACGAGGTAGGTGGGGTCCACGGCCCCTTGCTCCTCCTTCAGACTTGGCCCTGGCCTGGAGGTCATTGACACTCCACACACAGCCTGTGTCCTTCTGCCTGGGGAGAGTTGGCAACATTTAGACTTTTCCTGATGTTTTGAGATGAAAACAAATCGTGTTGTTTCAGTATTTTATTCTAGTGAGTCTTTAGCGAGTCCCTCTGTGAGCTTTGAGCATCTGGTCCCCTACCCTCCTCCTGCCTTAGGGCCTTTGCTTTCCTAAAGGAACTAGGAGAATGGATTTTGCCACATCATTCCCAGCCTTTTTATTGGAAGCACACTTTGATGCTAGAATACCCCCAGACGAATAAAGACCGGATCCCTGCAGCCTCGCAGCGGGTCTTAGAGGAACAGCAGGCTGCCTGGCGCACCTTGCTCCCCGTCTGACCTTGTGAAGGGCCTGGCATCGCACCTGGTGTCGGGGTTGCCGGTGCAGGAGGCCGGCTGGCTTTACATGGTTAGAGTTGCTCAGTGAGATTCCACTTCTGAAATATTGATTGTCTTAAACACTTTATATTTGGAGACTTGTCTAATATTCATGAAGTAATTCTTAGAGTTTCCTTTTTTGTTGTTGTTCAGAGTGAGGAGGAAAAGGAGGCTTTTCAAATTCTAGGTGGGATATTTGCTTCAACAAGAACATTTTTCTGAATGCAAAATTTGTTTATCACATGTAAAATTAATTTGTGAAGAGGCATGCCTCAGATGATTTGAATGAGTAAAGGCATGTTTTTCAGCCACCCTATGCAGTGTATTATTTAAAAGCAGTGAAATGACATGGCTGGTAGACCCTGAGGGCGGGGCAGGGGTGGGGCTGTTCGGACTTGCCTCTCTGCTGGAGGCCCATGCCCACTGGGCAGGGCTCCTGTCAGTCATTGCAGACCTGGGTCACATTCTGTTCCAGCTCTGCCCCAGGTCCTCTTTCCTGCTGGCCTGGGTAGCACATGCTCAGCTGTAAGGCTGAGTCTTGTTTTTGGTGTCTCAATGCTGATGGGTGTGGTGTGGTGTTGGGTGAGTGTTTAGAAATGTTGCATTGCGTAAATATGTGACCGGGTCCATCCAGTTGCCTGGGACTGCGGTTCATTTGTGATGAATCTTCCTGCCAGCGTTTCTAGTTCTCCCTTTAAGATGCTCTGTAGCGACAGGTAGAAGCTTCCTGTTTACTTTCTCTTGTGTTATAATTTTACATCAGTGTTAGGATGAAGTAAATAGACCCTATAAAGTTAATATTTAAGTATTTAAGGTTTAGTTATTCCATACCCTTTCCTCAAACACGTGATTTTAGAAATAATTTTGTTTTAACGGCCTCCTTTGCTTCAGTGTGCCACTGAGTAGAAGCAGCAGTGAGGAACGGCCTGTTGGAGGATTCCTGTGCCCTGGTTAGCTCCGTGCCATCAGGCCTTTGCACAGCTTGTGGCACGTGCAGGCATGCCACCTAAACCTGCTGAGCTGAGCTGCGGACATTCCCAGAGGCAGGTGGAACCCACGTTGATAGAGGCTCTTCATGCCGCATCGGGTCATTTGGCGGACAAGGGCCATCCACGGGACACTTTGGTGCCGAGGAGTGGCGTGACCAGAGCTGCAGTGTGTGGTCTGGACAGGCTGGAGCAGGAAGAAGTGGAAGACAGGCCTCGCCGTTCTCATGAGAGCTGTGCAGAAGGATGGCGGGCTTGGCAGAGCCGCTCTAGTAACCGTGTGAGACCTTCCTTTACACGCCCCTGTGCCCGGCCGGGGTCCCGCTGCCCACTAACCAGCACAAAAGAGCAGTCGGTGGGGTCTCGTGTGCACGTGTCTTCAGGGGCCACACCGAGGTGTGCTTCCGGACAGCGAGTATTGGGGAAGGGCTGTGCTGGCCTGGACCTGCTCCGACCCTGGCCTTGGCCAGCACGAGGCCTACTCCCTCTGACAACTGTCATTTGCCCAGCGGGTTATCCCCGGGGAACCTTACTTCATGCTTTTTAAAGAAAATAGCAGCTTTATTGGGATATAATCGACACACCATACAGCTCACCCATTTAAAGTGGTCTTTAGTATGTTCGCAGCCACGTGCAACGCAGCCACTTTTAGAACATTTTCATTGCCTTAGAAGAAACCCAAACCCACACCTCATTCCCCCCTCGCAGCCCTAAGCAAACCACTGTCTCTGTGGATTTGCCTGTTTTGGATGTTTCTTTCGTATCATGAGTCACACACACTGTGGCACCACCGAGATCCTGTGCCCATTGCATGTGGACATATGGCAGGAATGGCCGTGGCAGGATTGTTTGTAACGGCAGAAACACGAAAAGAACCTAGATGTTGATAATTTAACTTACAGGCATGTTAATTATATCAAATGTTTCGTTTTAGAAGTTTAATACGGTTCTATTTAAGTGAGACTGCCTGTGGACACTTACGAGATTGAGAATCAGTTATTTAACTTGGTGAGTAATGAATGTCTGCAGCGAGTCAGCCTTCTTCCCAGCTCTGCGGCGGCTCTGGCTCCTTCCCGCGCGGCAGCCATCGGAAGCTGTCAGCGTCAGTCCAGAGCAGCTGCGAGCACGTCCCGCGCCCCTCGCCCTGTGTCCGGGAGCTCTGCTCTCTGCCCCGGGACAGTCTCGCTGCTTTTGCCGAACGCCGCTTCCAGGAGTGCTCCCCTTCGCCCCGCGCAGCTTGCTTTTGCAGGGGGTCAATGTGGGGTGCTCTCACCAGCATGCAAGCATGCTGTCCTTTTGCCCTTCTTGACCAAACAAAAACAAAACAAAAACCCAACCTCACTTTTACCGCCAGCTCCACTCCTTTTTTATTTGCTCCTTTTTGCAGCAAAAGTCCTCTTACAGAGAGGGTGATACTTCTTGTCATACCCTCTCTCCCACCCTCTTTTTGAGAGATTTATTGAAATATAATTTAAATACAATGAAATTCAACAATTTTAAGTGATGTTTTAACAGATCAGTACAGCCATGTTCCCAAGTGCCACGTTCCCGCCACCACAGTTGTGATACAAAACACCCCATTATCCCAATGTGTCCCTTTGCCATCACCAGCTGTCTCCTAGCCTCTGGCCGCAGGAAACTCTGATACGCTTTGGTCACAATAGATTTTTTTTCCCCTCTAGAATTTAATATAAATGGAATCCTGAAGTATGAAGTCTTTTGTGACTGGTTTCTTTCACTTAGCATGTCTTTCCATTGGATGCAGATACCATGTTTATCCCGTCAACAGTTGATAAACATTTGCACAGTTTCCAATTTTTAGCTATTCTGAGTGAAGCTGCATACAAAACACTGCGTGGCTGTATGTTGTACTTTCTCTTTGGTAAATACCTAGGATTGGGATTTCCGGGTCATAATGGTAGGGGAATGTTTTAACGTTATAAGAACCTGCCAAACTGTTTTCCAACGTGACCATACAATTTCGTGTTTCCATCAGCAGTGAATGAGAGTACAGTTGCTCTGTATTCTCACTGTCACTTCGTATGGTCAGTCTTACTTTTCGCCATTGTAGTGGATGTCTATTGGCGTCACGCTGTGGGTTTACTTTCCATTTCCCTAATGACAAGTGATGTAGATTCTTTCCATGTACTTCAAAAAACATTTGGTCACACATGTTTCTTCGTATCTATCTTTTTTGTCCATTTTTAAAAACTGGGTTGTCTTACTGAGAGTTTTTTAAAAGATATTCTGTATCTTAGAGGGTTCTTTATATATTTTAGACACAAGTCCATTACCAGATTTATGTTGTGCAAGTTTGTTCTCCTTATCTGTAGCTTTTAATGTTTTTAACAGTGTCTTTTGAAGAGCAAATGTTTTTGTTTTGGTGAAGTCCAACCTAGTAATTTTTTTCTTAGATGATACTTCATGCTTTTTGTGTCTTCAGTACCTTTCTCTAACCCAACACCACAAAGATTTTTCTCATTATGTTTTCTTTAGAAGTTATGTAGGTTTGGCTCTTATATTCAGTTCTATAGTCTTGTATTTTGAGATCATTTTTATATAAGGTAAAGTTAAAGGTCCTTTTTTTTTCTTTTGGCAGAAGGATATTCAGTTATTCCAGCACTACTTGTTAACAGGATTATTGTTTCCCATTTTAGTTTCTTTACCTTTATTGAAAATTAGGTGAATGTGTATGTGTGGGTCTATTTCTGGACTCTGGTGGGTTCCATTGCGCTCCATGTTAGTCCTTACACCAGATCACAGTGTCTTGAGTACTGTAGCGTTAGAGGAAGTCTCAAAATCAGATAGCGGATGTCGTGACACTTTGTTCTTTTTCAACATTGCTTAGGTCCCTTTTTATTTTCATATACATTTCAGAATCACCATCAATTATTATAAAAAAGAGTCAGCTGGTATTTTGATTGAGATTGTGTTGAACCTATAGAACAATTTCGGGAGAATCGACATCTTAACAACATGAAATTTTATGTATCTTAGAGAGGTTTTCCACCTAAGTAATTTATTTTGGGATGCTGTTGTGATTTTTATTTTATTTTTAATTTCAGTTTCTTATTGTTTGTTGGTACTGTGTAGAAATACAGTCAATTTTTCTAAATAGTGACCTGTCTTGGAACTTCATTAAAGTCGCTTATAGTTATAGTTTTTCATAATCTTAGGGGTAAAGTTTTTATTTAGGTCTTTCACAATTAATGTTACCTATTGAGTTTTAGTAGATTTCCTTTATTAAGTTGACAAAGTTTTCTTTTTGTCTTAGTTTTTAACTATGTGAATGGGAGTAGAGTTTTATCCTATGCTTTTTTAATTTATCAAAATGAAAATTTAAAAAAGTACAATAGAGAAAAATCAGTGGAACCAAAAGTTGGTTCTTTGAAAAGATAAATAAAACTGAAAGACCGTCAGCCAAACTGATCAGAAAAAAAGAAAGCACAAAATTTCCTATCAGGCATGAGAGAGAACATGATTGCGATTCTATAGCTGTTAAAAGGATAAGGGATTTTCTTAACTTTATGCTTATAATGAATTTGACAATTCAGGTGAAATGGATAAATCTCTTAACAGACACAAACTACCTAAGCTCACTGAAGAAGAAATAGATCACCTGAATAGCCCTTTATCTATTAAAGAAATTGAATTTTTAATTAAAATTATTGACACAACGAAACCCTCAGTCCCAGATGGCCTCACTGGTGATTTCTCCCATCCATTAAAGAGTAAGTAATGTCAGTTCCACACAGGTTCCTCCGTAGCACAGGAGGGGACACACCCCACCTTGTTCCATGAGGCAGGATTGCCTTGATACAGTAATCAGAGGAGGATGCGATGAGAAAGGAAAATTACAGGCCAGCACCCACATGAATACAGCTGTAAGAATCCTTACTTTGTAGCAAATTGAATTTAGCGGTATAAAAGGATAATAATACAGCATGAGCAAGTAGGTTTTATCTCAGAAATTCAGGTTTGGATTAACTTTTGAAAGTCAATCAATGTAATACACCGTATTGACATAATAAAAAGAGAAACCATGAGATCATCTCAAAGGATGGGGAAAAAAAAGTGACAAAATTCCATATTCATTCATGATAAGAAAATACTCTCTGCCAACTGAGGAAAAAAGGGAACTTCCTCAGTGTCTTAAAAAAGGACACTTTAAGAGATATCTACAGCTGATTGCGACATCGCACTTAAAGGTGAAAGACTGAATGCTCTTTCCCTAATGTCAATTATAAGATGGGCTTGTTTGTGGTCGCCTCTTTTCTCTTTCTAAAAATAACCATTATTGCTAAAGCAATACTTTTCATTTTGGAAAATTAGGAAACACTGATAAGGAAATATAAACCATCCCATTCTCACGGCCTAGAGAAGAGATCCTTGTGTGTGCGTTTACGTGCATGTGTGCACACTACATGGATAAGTACATCGTGTGACGTGGACATTTTGACGGATTGACCTGGTTAGGCTACAGTGCTCAGTTATTCAACCATTAGTCAGGTGTTGCTGTGAGTTTGTAGATCTGTATACAGTCCGCGATCAGTGGGAATAAGGCAGAACATCGCAAGTAATGTGGGTGGCCTTATTCCATGGGTTCCGAGGCCTTGAGATAAACAGAGCTGAGGCTTCTGCCCCAGGGCCCTCTTGTCAATTTCAGGCTTATGTTGCCAACCCTCACAATACAGTAACCCAGTTCCTTGCAAAAAATTAATATATTGCCCATTTAACATATATCTGTGTTTCTCACTGAACCTAACTGATACACATATTACACACACACACACACACATTAAAATCTTACCTCTTTTTCATTCAGTGGTGTCACCTTTCCATTTTAGTTGCTTCTATTTCATCTAATGCCGCACCACGGAGAGATCTTTTGTGGTCCAGGGTTTTCTCCCAACTCGTATCTGGCCCGTGCAGCACAGTCTCCTTTCCTTCTACTGACCAGAAAGCCCTCCCTTTCTGCTTTCCTTATTGCTTTCCTGTTGCATCATTTAGCTTGCTCTTTATCGTTTAGCTTATCTGTTTCATGGGTCATTTAAAATAAAAATCCACTTTTGACTTTGGTTAGCCTCTGTTATATATTTGCTTTTTGTTTATTTTGTGTTCTTCATCATGTTTTCCTCCTGTGCTTTTGGGTATAATTCTGATTTTTAAAAACCTATTTACTAGGATGCTATCTGGACATAAATACATTTCCCTTTAAGATCCCTTTTACCTGGATTTCCCAATTTACTGCGTAGCATTTTGTCATTCCCAATTTTGAAGATTTTTAATTCCCACTCTGATTTCCTCTCTGACCCCTGAGAAATGACTTAGAAGTCATTTCTTAATTCTCAGATTTACGGTGTTTATGATTACCCCCAACCCATCTAAATTGCATTGTGGTGTAAGAAATAGGTCCTTTCAGATTTTTTAGACTTGCTCTGTAGGTCAGTTTTCATGAGTATTTGTTCCCTGTGTCCTTGAAAAGAATGGGCATTGTGAATTATTGGCTGGAATGTTTTGCATATGCTCATTGAATCAGGCTTGCTGTTGTGTTCTGATTTTTGGTGGGTGTTGTCTCCTTGGCCCTTTAGGTACTGAAAGGTATTTAAAGTCTACTCCTGTGGTCGTGTCTGTATATATTTTCCCTGTTCTGCCAATTTTTGCTCTTTGTTTTGTTTGAGGCTATTGTGGGAGAGGAAGAAACTTTCCTCTACCCTCAAGGTCCTTTTGGCTGGTCTAATAATCAAATAGATGTAAGAGATTAGCAAGAGAAAATAACCAAATTTAATACATATATATGTGCGTGGGAACCCCGCATGCATGAGTCAGACACCCCACACTCACAGAGCGTTTCAGGGATGGACTAGAAGACTGAGGAATATAAGACATCCTGAGGGAGGAATGAGGTAAGGCCCCCTGAGAGCTTCAGAGGGCCATTGCAGGACGATAAGAAGAACAGGCGTTTAGTAAATAGCAGTTTGCCCGGCCGTATTATTGGTGATTAATCTCTTACGGGCAGGTTCTTCTGGGTAGTTTAAGGGAAGGGCAGAATTTTCTCTTGAGCCTAAAGCTAAAATTGCTTCTAACTCAAAACAATCCCCATACCACTGAGACACGTCTTGGGGTGGCTCGTTCTGAACCCCCACACTGTCTTACTATGTGCATAAATATTTGGAACCATCTTATCTCTCTAGTGAAAGGAACCTTTTGTTCTGTTACAGTGACTAACTTGATCTCATGAATTGTGTTTTGGCCTCAAGCCTGTATCCAATATTCATGCAGCAACCTCAACTCTTCTGCTCAATATTTCTTGGTATATCTTTTTTTTTTTTTTTCTCTAAATTTTTCTAGATTTTTATGTTTTAGATATCCTGTCTTTATTCTGAGGTAGGTAGATTACTTTTTCCATTGAAGTTTGACAAACTTTGTCTTTTAACTGGATTTTTTTAGTCCTTTTACTTTTGTACTTAATATAACATTTAGTTGCATCATATTGTCTTGGGCTTTCTGTTGGTTCTGAGTTGTCTATTTTCTCTTTTAGATTTAAACAAAACTTAACAATTCAGAAATTATATACCTTTTGGTCGTGGTGGTGGTGGGGGCATCAATCATGAGTCAAGGCGAGCCAGCCTTTTCCTTACCTTCTCTGGTGGATGCTCCCAGATTTTGAAACCTGTGTAACATTTGAAGCAGTTTTTGTTTGGAGTTGTAGGGACTGATCTTAGAAACTTTTTAGACCACCTGGAACATCTCCCAACTCTGCCTTTCTTCATGCCCCTTGTCTGCTCTTGTTTCAATTAATGTTGTATGTGTTTCTGTATTTTTTTCCTATGACTTTTTACATCTTCCAACTGTTCTTTTTTACTGGTATTTTCCATAAGAAGCCTCATAATGAAAGCAGAGAAAATGCAGTTTGGTGTTTACTTGATGAAGATAAAAATTTTCAAAGTTGTTCAGTTTCCCACCGCCTATATTTATTGTCCTTTTCATTTTTTACCAAGAGCGTTGCTGCCACCCAAATCGTCTTTCCTGCCCTCATATTTAACCCTGACACTTGGGAACTCTGTCCCTCTCAGTGTGAAGGCCTCAGTCAAGCTTTCCCCGGGTGAGTGAGCCCTCACTCCTGTCCCTCACCCTCCTTAGCCCTTTAGTGTTCTCAGGCGCATTCTCTTAGACACATTTTCCAAGACCTTGAAGAAACACCAGTTTAATCCTCAAGACGCTGAGGCAGCTTTTAGACGAAGGAAGGGCAAGACTCCTTTATTCGTAGGTTATTTTTGAAGATGGAATTATTTTATGCCCAAGAAGATAAAATCTGTGCCATTCACTTCACTTGGAGCTTCCTGAGCCTGCTGTGGCCCCGAGATGGTCCCCAGCCCCCCAGTGGGAGGCTCTGTGGGGCACTCTCAGGGAGGGTGTGTCTTTGGATCATCTCAACTCCTGCCTTCATTTGTAAAGTGGAAATAATGCCATCTGTTCAGCTGAGGCTAGTTAGAGGCTCTAAATAAAATAACATTTGAAAGGAAAGCACCGTGCAAATGTAATTTGAAATGGATCGTTAAACCCCAGTCACTGACTGAAGGGGGTGGGACACTGTCATTAATTACAGTTGCCAGTGTGTACCAACCACTTGCCTGTGCTGCAAATGGCCCCGGGGACAGTGATTTTTCCCAGTTTACAAAGGAGGCTACCAAGGCAGAGATTAAATCACTCGCTCACCATGGGGGAGCTGTTCCGTCCTTCTGTTCATGTCCTAGCCCCACCCTCGGGTGTCAAGGCTCTGACCTGCTGCAGATTCCCCAGACCTGAAACGTCCCCATCATCCATGGGTTCTGAGGTGCCTTCATAGTCCCTCGACTCCATCAGTGTATCCTTGTCTTTTGGAGCAAGGAAGAGTCCTATGTAGCCAGCAAAACAGAGCACATTGGACAGAGACAACACGTGGGAAAGGAGAGAGAGAGCAGTATGGCGTGAGGTTTTGCTGCACTCGGACTCCTTTCTCAGAGCTTGATTCCTTGAAAAACACAAACAGAAAATCTTTGGGAATAAACCTCATAATTTAGTTCATGTTGGGCCATTTCTTTGCAAGCCTGGTCCACGGTACACCTATTTGTACTATTACAGGTTTATCCTAGACTAAATGATTTCATTCCAAGTTCTCAAAATCTCCAGGGAATTCCACGTTTTCTTCCCCCAAGATAATGTCTACTGTGTTTTTGAAATGAAGATGGAAGTGGGTCCTGGGGCCAGTACCTTGGACTGTGTTGCGCTTCACCAGGGATGCGGTGTGGCCTCCACCCTCTGCAGAGGCTGCTTCCCCCGGCGGCAGGCCCACCACTCCGTTTTCCTCTTCTGGCGCGACTTCCTGGTTTGTGGAGCTCGGCTGTCAGTCCTGCCCTGGGCTTTGAGTCCAGATGCTGAGGAAGTCACGGGAACCTTGGAAAGGGTGGGCCTGAGAGGGGATCAGGTGACCGTGTGGGAAGGAGGGCATGGTGCTGTCTGTGGGTCAGCAAAAGCCCAGAAATGCCCGTGGGGGACTGCCGCTGCTTCAGGCTCATTGTCCTGTACCACACACACTCATCTCGAGGCCACTTCGTGTCCCATACACAAGTTTGCACAAAGATAATTAATCCTGGGGCCTTATTTTGCTTTCTGTAGGTGCATAATTATGCAGAGTGTTTGGTACAGCCGAGGACTAAAAGCACATTTGCCTACATGGAATTGCTCTCAGTTGTTACCCGTGGGATTTAAGGCCTGGGTGCTGCAGAGAGACGAGGGGATGGGTGGTCCTTGCTTTAATCTGGAATTTTTTATGCCATTATTCTCTATTTACAGCTTTCAGAAATAGGTTGGTGTCACTGCACATATGTTTAGAGCTGTTTCTAAGGTGACGAGCCCGAGTCCCACCCACACAGTCCTTCTGGGAGGTGGGGACAGCTTGGTGGGGTCTGTGCACACGAGGGCGTCATGGGTGCGTGATGGAGGAAGCTGCAGATTGCCCTGTTCCAATTTACGTTGTCTGCTCCCTTCTAGCTTGATTGCCTGCTTACTTTATATAATTTAAAAAGAAAAATCCTGTGATGCATTTAATATGGAGAGAAACACAACAGCAGCATTGTTTTCCCATTTTTTCCTCCATGTCATGGTTGTGGCAGAACGTCATTGTTTTCAGTGGTTCTCACCTGTCTCATTCTCCTTAGAAACAGAACTGTGGACTTGGGCTTTAGATGTTTCTCAATAGAAATCTCAAGTTTTAAAAATTTCACAATATTACATATAAACAGCATTAGTCATATGACTTGGGTTATGATTTTTTTTCTGGGTTAAAAAAGTCTGATGTCATTTATAGTATAATTATCTTCCTCCGGGTGTGTTGGTACATTTTTAGTCTGTTTGGAAGGTTGGATTTGCGAAGTGTTATTCTAGTGCTTCACTGGAGCACCACCTAGTATTCACTTGCCTCACTGCTGTATACTTTTAGAAAAAAAAAACGACCGTGTAAACTTCGTTTGGGCCATGGACCCCCTAAAATTCTGGTAGAAGCTGTGGGTCTTCTGAGGAAAATGCATAAATCTGTGCTTATCTGGTGGGACTCACGGAGTTTCAGAGCTCAGTGTCCTCTCATCTCAGCTGTCCTTAAACGTTGTTTCAAATGTTTGCCCAGGAGAGCCCGTTATCACTTGAGTTTACAGTGTCTATTTAAATGAAAGTTCTAGATTATGGAATGGACTCTTTTTCTGGAACCTAATCTTGTTCCACAAGAGTGTCCCATACAGAGTACCCAGCCAAGATCTCGGTAAGTTTACAATGTCAGACATGTGCCCTGATCAGAAATAAAATAGGGCATGTCTGGGAATGACTACACGGTGTGAAGCTTCATCAGATTGTTACAAGTATTTACAGTTAGTTTCTTTTAGTTCTATTTCTAGTTGTAAACCTCAGAGGAAACTTAGATATGTACCTAAAGAAGTATATAGACAGATGTTCATTGTAGCAGCCTTTGTAGTACCAAAGAGTTGGAACAAAACAAATGACGTTTAACAAGAGAATGGGTATTTTTCAGACAATGAATACCACACTGCAATTTTAATGAAGTAGACCTGCATGCAACAAAAGCGTAGCTAGCGAAATCCCCAAAGCAGACTCTGGAGGGGAAAAAGTATCTGAGGGTCTGTGCGGTATGTTTCCTGTAAAAAACATCACTTATCAACATCGCACATCGTGTTTATAGGTTTACATATAGCCTAAGTATAAAAACGCGTATGGGAATAATTAGCATCAAAATCTAGAATCTTTGGAGAGCAGGATTGAGAGCAGGATGGGGTTGCATAAAGGGCTTCAATTGTGTAGGTACTATTTTTTTATATTTAAAAAAATTCCAAAGCCAATATGGCAAAATGAACAGGTGGTGGATAGATACATGAGTGTACATTATTTCTCATTTTTTAAATATATGCTTGAAACATTTTAATATTAGCCATGGTTACTTTGTTATAAAATTAGGATAGAAAATACTTCCTATGAGGAAATCATAAAATATAACCCATTTTAAACAAATTTAGGGGTACTCCAAATTCCTGGAATGGATTGAAAAAGAATTACTTTTACACTCGACACTTCATGAATGTAGATCATACTTGGTGCAGAATAGGGGCTGTGGACTTGGGCACTTTAGAATTTGACCTGTGTTGTACTGCTGTTGACTAACGCCCCCAATTTTGCAACTTTTTTTTCTTTTTTTAAAGTTTCATAATTGAGTTTTTGTTGTTGGTTTTCATTGGTGGATGTAAGCCTTAAAGCCAACCTGGCTACATCTACTCCTTGGGTTATATCCAGGAGGAATTCACGTTATCTAATAAATGGGTTTTCACCTTAATAGTAAAACTTCCCCTTTTATTGTGATTAGGGACTTTGGTCAGGCAGCATTGGAGGAGGTTTCCACATGGAATGTGGGTTCTCTGAGTGTCTCACTCACTGTCACTGGGCACGTCATTCATAGTATGTGAATTTCCAATTTTTCACCTGTGAAATATACATCCTGTAACGAAATTCATAGTCTTTTGTCCAAATCATGTAGGTAAAATGATTAGTAAAACATAAAATGTTACACAAAATAAGGTGTTGTTAATGCACATTGAAATTTTATCTATTTCTTCTGCAATCAGATAGAAATGATATATGTGCATGGTAGAAAATTAGAAAACTACAAATAAGAAAAACTTTAAAAAAGACATTTCTACTCCTCAGATCATCAGTGTTAATAGCTTCTCGATTCTTGTTTCATAGATAACTTATATTTTATATTAACGTTTTATTTTTAGCGAAAATGAGATCATACTGTTATGTAGTCTGTTTTCTTTTCACCATCAATCTCTACCTTTCCGTTTCAGTAGATCTTAAAGCTGTTTTGTGGAAAGTAGTATTCCATCCGTGACTCCTTCAGGCGCCTCTGTCTAGCACGGGCTTGGCAGTCTGTTTCTTAAAGGGCCAGACAGTAAATATTTCAGGCTTTGCAACCTAAGAGGCAACACTGAGGATATTATGTAGGTACTTGTATAACCATTTACAGATGTGAAAACTTCCCACTCCTGAAGTTGCCCACTCCTGGCAGGGAGGAAAGCCTGACCTGGGAATGTGAGCCTGGTCGGAGCTGTTCCAAGGGCCCAGGCTGGGGCCCCTCCCAGCAGCCCTTCTCCATGAGGAACAGCAAGTGCCTGCCAGCCTCTTGCTTTGGGCTCAACAGAGACCTTTTCAGTTTACTGTAAACAAATCTCAATTTCTGTGATGAACGTTCCTTGGCATGGAACAGCCACGATCAGTTATTTTACACAGCTGAGGCCCTTCCACTGGGTGGAGACACTCCCAGAGGCTGGGGTACCACCTTACCCAGTGGTCCTAGGGGTGTCACACTCAGCAGGATGGAAAGCCAGAGTACAGCCTCTGCGGGCCGGTGGTGTGAGCTGCACGCCATGGTGGTGGTGGTTCCCAGGCCTGAGGACGCGGGCGAGGCCGTTTAGCTTGGCTTTGGGGGGAGAACGTGTTCAGTCACAGGACCATCAGCGCGTTTGTTTGTTTTACATAGATGTCTCGTTCTAGTTCCCGGCACTGCTGTAGTACTTACCCCAGACTGGGTGGCTTCGACAACAGAAGTGTATTCTCACAGTTCTGGAGGGCAGAATTCTGAAATGGAGGTGCTGGCAGGGCTGCAGGCCCGCCGGAGGCTGCCAGGCAGAGTCCCCCCGGCCTCTCCCAGCTCCTGGGGGCTCCAGCATTCCTTGGCTCATGGCTGCGTCCCTCGTCTTGTAACTTCACTTGGCTGCCTTCTCTTGCCTCCTCTCCCCCTGCCTTCTCTGAGGAGGACACTTGTGATTGGATTTAGGGTCTTGTCAGATAACCCAGGATGATCTCAGCTAAAGATCCTTAATTTGGTTATGTCTGCCAGACCTTTTTCTAAATAAGGTCACATCCACAGGTTCTGCTTGGATGTATCTCTTTTCAGGTGAAAGCTACCATTCAACCCACTACTCACGCTTTCTTGAGATAAATGTGTTTTTTCCTTTCTCTCTTTTTAAGTTTAGATGTAATCTAGTCATGAATAAATTGCAGTTTGAGTGTAAGTGTATATCCCCATATGTAACTCCCACGCCCTCTAAGGCACAGATCATTTCCGAGAGCCCCTCGCAGCCAGCTCTCCCTCCCTCCCTGTCAAGGGTTTCGTGTGTGTCACTGTCACTGTGGTGTGGAGTGGCCTGTGTGGGCCTTCATTGAAGCAGAATGCGCGCATCCGTCTGTATCTGGGCTTTCCCTCGGCGTTTCTCGCGGGGATTCATCCACGCTGAGTGTGCAGTAGTCCATTGTTCTTCTCGCTGAGTCATCGCCCGTGGTCTGCTCACCACACAGCTCGCTCACCCACTGATGTGTTGATGGACATTTGGGGTGTTGGCAGTGTATGGCTATTTATCTGTAAAGCTTCTTCGCTCCCAAAGGAGGTAGGGTATTTGAGTAAATAGGTTTTAAATATGTTCTCTCAGTTAACGTCCTCTTAATAAGGAAAAATAATTTCTCCAAACACTTTGCTGTCTCATTTAGGAGAAACCTTTTACTTGGTTTTGCAAAGGTGAGCAGTCTTGGCCTGAGGTTTTCGTTATGTCAGTGCGTTTGTTGCACCCTGAGATGACGACGCCAGGTCCCAGGAAAGGCTGGGGTAACCAGGAGACCTGCCTGCAGTTACCCTAAGGAAACAGGAGCCTCCTGTTGCGTCACAGGACTTGACACTCCTGTGTAACAGCCACTCCCACCTGCCATGCTGTTGGCCTCCCCTGCGAGCCTCTCTGTGGCAGCCCAGCCTGTCAGCCTGTTTGCCCTAAATGTTCAGCCAAGTTCATGCCAAGCCCTGTTCTGGTGAGGCGGTGCAGGGCAAGCCTGGAAGTGTCACAGCATTACCAGCCACCCCCGCTTCTGAACCTGCGTCTCCTATTTTCACAAAGGCCAACTCAGTTTTGTCCTTTTCTAACCATGAGAGCAATGAAGGAAATATGATGGTTTGTGACCATCATCACCAACAGGTTTTTAGACAGGGATATTTTGTCTAAAGTTACTCAATCCTGGTGTTTATGAGACCTGTAGTTAAAAGAATATCAGGTTGGAGGGAAAATGTCGAATTGTCCATAGTTGCCTATGAGCGGTTACCCAGAATGTCTTTCCAGTCGAGTAGAAAGGTTAAGCCTCAGGAACCAGTAGACACTGCGTCTCTTCCCAAGTTTCACAATCCCGGCTCTGATGAGACTCTAGGGCACAGGCCAGTTGGTGGTGCCTTTGAGGGGAAAGGAGGTGGTTTCATTGTGGGTTTCTTTCTGGATGATTCTGTTGTTACTAATTAGGCTTGTTTGGCTCCAACAAGCCTTGGCATCCACTTAGCAAACCTTGCAGTTAGAAGAGGGAAACTGTTTTTTTACCTGGCTGATTATCTAAAGGAAAGCAAAGATGGTAGTTTTTGTGGTAGCCTTTTTCTACAAAAGGTCTCCTGTTTTAGCAAACCAGAGAGTATTGTGAAGACAGTATTTCCAATACAGATAGGTCTTTTCCAAACTGGTATCCAGTTTGGCATTGCGTCAGCATTTGTCAATCCTCCATCCCCCATCCCCCTCTACCCGCCCTCCCGCCATAGCAAACAGATGGTTGTCCTGGGGAGCACTGCTGTGTGACACTGGGGGCAGGTCACACGGGGGGCGGCCCTCAGAGCAGTACACGGACGGGGGAGTGCGCCTTGGTAGTACCTGACGTGGACGACTGGGTGTGCAGGGCTGCAAGCTGTGCCCCGATGCCTTTGGGGGGGCCTCGCCCTCGCTGCATATCCTGGCTGCTAGCCAGGCCTCTGATGGCCTCACTTTGTGTCCCACATGCGACAGGGAGCTGGGGAAGGCAGGACCCTTGCACTCGGCACGTGTGCCTCGCAGGCTGGGATGGGATGCAGGCCCAGGCTGAGGTTGTGGGCTGAGAACAAAGGGAGGAAGGGAAGTCATTCTTTGGGCTCCAGTGATTCTCTGGCCGGTGTTTCGTCCCACATGTCCTGGGACACCCGGGATCTGACTGCCTTGCTCTCCTCGCCTTGGTCAAAGGCTGAGCTGTAATCTTCTTGCTAATATACTCAAAGTCAATGTGTAACTACTAAAATGAAGCCATGCATGCCGGCTGGAACCACTGTGCCTGCACACAGGAGCACAGCCTCCCATGTGGAACAGTGACTGACTGAGGGACGCAGGTGGTCAGCCAGGGACAGACACATGTGACAGGCAGCCACACATCCCAGTAAGATTGGGTGGGCCCAGGAGCTTGAAGGTTTGGTTTGTTTTTTTTTTGGGGGGGGGAAGGTGCAGGGGACTGGGGGTCCCTTGTTCTCTTGGTGAGGACATGTGTGGGGCAGCCTTTCTGCCGACTGCGTCACCGTGTCGTGCAGAAGTGGGCCTTCCCTGCCTGCTCATTTCTGCCGAGAGGCTGGTGCAGGAGTGTGGGCTTGTAAACGGGGGTGGCGACGTGGATGAGGCGGCACGGCAGGGATGCCACCATGGGGTTGGGGTTGGGGCTGCAGCGCAGGACACACGGGGTCCCAGGTTTGCTGAAATGCCCACACGTTGAGAACTGTCTGTCTGCACCCCAGGCCAGGGCGGAAGAGGGAGGAGACATACACATGATCTCTGCTGTTAGAACATACTCTATGCAGAAGAATTAAAAATACTGAGCTCTGTGGAAGCGAGTATCTCACGGCTGCCTAGTGGCACTTGCTGTATCTGATCACGTGGGCGCAGGAATCTGAGCCGCGAGTTCTGTCTCCTTGACACATTTCATAGGGGCATTGTGCTTCATCTCTGCCCTGGCGTCTGCTTTGCTTTGGCGTTTGAGTTTGCAGTTGTTTTCTAATGGGAAGATGTTCCTTGGTATCTGAAGTGTTATTGTACAAAATCCTTTTGTCATCTCTCCTTTGGTTTGTCCAGCTATGGCGTCATCCTGGGGGTGGCATGAGCGTACGGATAGTTGCACAGAATGGGACGAACTGCAGGGAC
This sequence comes from Rhinolophus sinicus, assembly GCF_057876585.1. Lineage (NCBI taxonomy): Eukaryota > Metazoa > Chordata > Mammalia > Chiroptera > Rhinolophidae > Rhinolophus > Rhinolophus sinicus. The sequence goes on from NC_142508.1 coordinate 48,991,877, forward strand.
ATGGCAGTCAGACCCCCCCAGAAGGACCTGCTTCAGCGAAGGCTTCCCTCTCGCCTTCCTTGGAAGGCACCTCTTGTAAACAAGGTGCCTCGTGTCTCGTGGAAGTTCTGGGTTCCCACCGGTGTTACAGAGGTGATGGTTTGTATCTGAACCTTGTAGGAAAGTGTGAGGAATTGTGGGCAACATTAGCATTTTCCACACAGTGGCCTGGTGATCCAGTGTTTAAGGGTGTGTGTTTTGGGTTCTCGTGTGTGTGCTTCTTCAGCAAATGTTTCCTGAGCACCTGCTCCCTGCCAGGCTGCTTCACGCTCTGGTGAAGGTGGTGAATGAACCCCAGCCCTTGCCTTGGCCTTGGGCCGTCACCACCCCTTAAGACGGTGGTTTTGAGTCCTCAGCTCTCTTGGCTGCATGGTCACATGGCCGAAAGCCCATCAATAAAATAACAGTTCAAGCTTTTTCGAACCAACTGGCAGGAAAAGTGTCTAAGTCAAGTTTCCTGTGATGTCGGCCATCACTTCTTAATTTAGAAACTCTTCTAAAAGCTCTACCTGAGAGTGTCATCGGACAGATTGAAGCATGTCCCAGGGTAGCATCCTGCCACCAGATGCCCCATGTCTGCTCGCCACCCTCCGGAAGCGTGGACCTGGAGAAAACTCAGCCAAACAACAACAAAACAGACATGAGAACAGCAGCGTCAGCGCCTCTCAGGAGCATTGGAGACTCGCTCCTGCTCTGTAGGCCGGTGGCTGAGGTTTATGTGGAGGGTTTGCACCCCTGCTCCTGTGGACGCCACGGGCTGCACGCCAAGGTGATACCACCTGCTGTCCTGTCTCAGGGTACTGAGGTGGCACAGAGATTTTAGGGGGTGGTGTGGCAGGTAGGCTAGTGAGGGGGCTGGGACACTGTACTCGGTACAGGGCCTTGGAGGGTGAGAGAGCCAGTCTCGTGTGAATGAAGCTCCAGGGTGGCAGAGACCCCCTAATGCAAAACGGCCTCATGTGCCAACAGGGGTGCAGGAAATGGCAGCCACCTTCCATGTGCATGAGGCTGGGTCGCTTGTTCATACACCTGTGGGAACAGCCAGATGAAGGCAGGATTGTCCCATCAGTTCCTCAACTTCCCCACCCCCCAGCTTCTAGCACCATGGGAAACACTTCCACAGTGTGCTGTCACGGCGCCACCAGGGTTCCTCTGTTGTCCTGCTGGGGACATTTGAGCTGTTTGCAGGTTTTGTGTGAGTCTGTGGATGTGACATGGCTTTGGTGGTCTGTGCGTGCTGTCAGCGGGGTAAGTCTAGAATGGCGCATGGGCAGAGCCTGTGCCCACTGCTCCTTGCTCCCAGGTCAGGTCCTGGCCTATCTGGCCTGGCCACTTCTCCCAGGAACCCCACAGCATGCTGAGTGCCCAACTGGCAGCCTGGGTGGCACGTCTTGTTGTCACTTTGGGTCAGCTGTGGCTCTTTGCCAGCCTGCAGTTGCAAGTGGCAGGATCTCACCCTTTGGGGGAGTAAAGTGATGAGAGCAGATGGCTCCTCAGAGAAGGACAGGACACACACGGTGGAAACCAAGGTGTGCTCAGTGAGACGTCCAGGGAACACAGCGGTTTTTGAAGAGAAACATTTAGGACATCGCAGCCAGGGCTCTCCGTCCTCAGCCACACCTTCCGAGCTTGAGAGATGGCTGGTGAAGAATGATGTTGATTGAGCCCTTGCCCGAAGTTCTTACTATGAGAAGGAAGGGTGCGTTTCCATATTTATAGATTGGGAAACTTCGATGTATCTGACCGCATACCCAGGATTATTAACCAGTTAGGCCATTGTTTCTGAAATGTCCTGACAGCGACCCATCGTGAGAAAAACCATCTATATCTCTGCCCTAAACATGCTGTGCACACACACGGGAAACATGTTCACAAAATAACTCTTCATGAGATGGTGTATGAACGTAATGCCCCCTGATATTTTCTGTCCTGTTTTATTTCACTTTTTAAAAAATGGCTGTTCACCATGCTAAAGTGATTCTGGGATTGACCCTGGTTGGGGAACCCCCAGCAGGTGACCTGCGTCTGTGTAACGCAGTTCCCAAATTGCTGTTTCGCTTCCATATCTCGGCATTGATGACATGTCTATTCATGTCTTGCATCCATTTTCTAATTGGACTGTTTGTTGTTTACTGTAGTTTTGATTATTTATTTTACATACAAGTCCTTTGTCTGACTTGTGATTTGCAGATATTTTCTACCTCACCTGCAGTTTGTCTTTTCACCCTATAAGCTAGGTCTTTCACAGACTGAAGTTTTTAATTTGTTGAGATACCATGTTTTCCTGTGTGGATTGTACTTTTGGTGTCACATCTAAGAACTCTTTCCCTAGCCCTAGATCTTGAAGATTTTACCCCCTTTTTTTTTCCCCTAAAATTTTTATAGGTTTTCGTAGATTTTTACCTAAGCATTTCATTTTCATTTGGAACAATTGCAAATGGTATTGTGTTTCTATATACTAATACTAGTTTGTTGCTACTAGTTTGTTAGAAATACAGTTGATTTTTGTGTGTTGATCTGGTATTCTGCTCTTGCTGAGCTCATTATTTCTATCAGTTTTTGGTAGATTCCTTGCAATTTTCACGTCATCATCAAATACAGGGGGCCTGCTGTATCAGTGGCTTTCGAATCTGCAGATTCAATGAACTGCAAATGGAAAATATTTTTTTAAAATGTTACATTGTTGCTGACGTGTTCTATGTAGTCAGGCCTATGATGGTTGCTGTGCCTGCACCGAACATGTACAGGCTTTTCTTCTTGTCATTATTCCCTAAACAATACAGTATCACAGCAGTTTACATAGCATTTACTTTGCATTAGGTAACAATCTAGAGATGATGCCCATAGGTTACATGCAAATACTTTACGCCCTTTTGTATGAGGGACTGGAGCACCCGTGGATTTTGGTGTCCGTGATGGGCGGCGTCCTGGAACCAGTTACCCCCTGGATATCAAGGGAGCGCTGGAGAAAGTTTTATGACTTTATTTCTTCCTTTCCAGTCTGATGCCTTTTATTTCCTCTTCTTGCCTATCGCTGTGGTCCCTGCTTCCAATGCGATGCCTGATAGTAGTGCCGGGAGGGGGCATCCTTGTGTTGGGCCAGATCTCGGGGAGAAAACAGTCAGTTTTTCACTGTTAAGAATGCCGTTGGCTGTAGGCTACTCTAGATGTTCCTTATCACACTGAGGACATTGCCCTGTACGCCTGTTGTGCTGAGAGTTTTTATCGTGAGTGTTGAATTCTGTTAAACATTTTTTCTGCATCAGTTGTGATTGTAATTTTTCTTCTTTAGCTTGTTAATATGGGGCATTGCATTGATTAATTTTTGCGTGTTTACCCAGCCTCGCATATTCTATATTTGTTACCACAAACATAACTGTCTGCATCTCTCTAGTTGCTTTCTCTACTTGATGAGAAGGTCAATGTGGAGGTCACACCGAAGTAATAGATTTCCCCCCTTCGTCCTTCGCTGCAGTGTAGATACCTCATGACCTGAGCAGCCGCCTAGGGGGTGGGTTTGTGTCCCAGGACCTCTCTAGGGAGTGTTGTAGTAAATCGCCCTGTGCCCGCCTTTTCCTGTCTTTATCGATGCATCTTGGGACAGATCTAGCCGTGGGATGGCTGCGTTGCAGGCTGTACGTGATACTTCAGGGTACTCCACAACGCTTTCTTGAGGGCTGTCCTCTGCCGCATTCCCAGCAGAAATGCACAAGGTGCCTGGGTCCTCTTTCTGATCTTTTTCCTCCACTTTGTGTTTTTGTCTCCTTCTGGTCAGTTTGTTTCTACAGGGATCAGCCTTAGAGGATGTCCCAGACTAAGCCCTCCTCCACTCAGTGCTTCACGGCTATTGTTTGTAGTTATTTGGTTGTGTGCCTTTCGTTTCTATGTCTCCATTCGTTTGTCACATTTAGTCTATCTTAATTCCTTCTGTGTGTTTTTCTTACTTTGTTTTATCAGCCCCTTTTTACCTCCCACATTCTGAGAGCTATGTGTTTACCTTTAACTTATCAGGGTTTTTGTTTTTCATTCTGTTCTGCAATAACAGTGACTTCTACATAGGTTAGGTTCACTCCAAGTATTGGGAAGCCTTGAGCTGCTACCCCATTATGTCTGCATAACTACAGTTCTCAACAGGTTCACATGGGGTGCTGGGGCCACTTAAGGGACACCAGTTGTGCAACAAGGCCAGCTAACCAACCTTCCACTTTCTCAAGTCCTGCCAGAGTGTGCAGTATACCATGTTTTGAACATATCCAGATTTTTAAATTTTATTTATTGTGAAATGTAACGTTAACACCCAAAAGTCCACAAAGTAAAAATGTACATTCACGTATCACAAAGGACACAGGTGTGTAACCACCCCTCACTTAGAAACTCTTTCTGGTCAGCTGTCAGTCACGGGCCCCAGCCCCCACTGTTCTCCAGACTTGCACAACAATTTCAGCCTTGCTTTTGTTTGTCTTCTCACCTAAGCATGCATTCCTAAACACTAGTGTTTATGGGATGTTTTTTCTCATTGTTATTTGTGAGACTCATTCAGGTTGTGTGTTGTCCCTCCTGTATAGTTTTCCATGTCACCATCACAGTGTCCTACAATCAGTGCGGGCCTCTGACACGCATTGTTGCGTGCGTGTTCTTGTATCTGTCCTGGTACATACGTGTTTACATGTCTTCTGAATGTGCCCAGAATGCCACTGCTGTACAGTAGGATGTGTGTATGTTCAATCTGAGTGCCAGACTTGTTGCATTGCGTTGGTTCACAATGTATCTGCTTCCTTTGTTGTACATTTTTCCTGATACCTGATACTATATTTTGATTTTTTGTTTGCTTTTTTTTTTTTTAAGATTTTATTGGGGAAGGGGAACAGGACTTTATTGGGGAACAGTGTGTACTGCCAGGACTTTTTCCAAGTCAAGTTGTTGTCCCTTCAATCTTGGTTGTGGAGGGCGCAGCTCAGCTCAAGGTGCCGTGTTCAATCTTAGTTGCAGGGGGCGGAGCCCGCATCCCTTGGGAGACCTGCAGCCTTGTGGCGGAGAGCCCACTGGCCCATGTGGGAATCAAACTGGCAGCCTTTGGCGTTAGGAGCACGGAGCTCCAACCTCCTAAGCCACCGGGCCGGCCCTTTGTTTGCGTTTTTTGATTGATAAAGAAGCTGATAGCTTTTCTTCTACTTATTGGCCTTGTGCGACTCCTCTTTGTTAAGTGCCTAAGTCTCATGTCCATTTGTGTATTGGTTTGTTGTCTTTTTTTATTGATTTGTAGAAGCTCTTTATATTTTTTTCGGATAAGAGCTGTTTGTCAGGTCTGTGTGTAGGAAATTCCTCTTCTCTTTTTTTGTGGGAAGGTGACCTTTAATGAACAAAACTTTTTACTTTCAAAGTGTCCGAATTTCAAAACTTTTCCTTTATGGTTAGTATTTCTGGTTTAAAAGATCTGTCTTTACCTTGAAGTTGTGAAGTAGTTCTTCTGTATGTCTAGTAGCTTCGTTGCTGTGCCTTTTACATTTAGATCTGTAATCTGTCTGGCATTGATTTCTGGGCATGGTGTAAGGTGGGGATCATGTCGTGTTTTTCCATTGGATGCCCAGTTGTCCCATCGTCACTAATGGACCCAACTGGCTTTCCTGCCTATGGAGCCTCTGTGGTCATAAGTTAGTGTCCATTTGTAGGGACCAGACTGTTTCTGGTTCTGCTCTGTTGGTCAGCATCATGGTGTTTTAACAGTTGCTTCAGCTTTTAAATAATTTGGACTTTAATTTTGAGGTTCTTTCTTTTCAAGTTTATTTGCTTGACTTTTTAAAAAGACTTTTCCCTCTCTTTTCTTACGACAATTTGGGCTTCTGCACAGTAGTCATTTTATGCTTTCACATTACTGCTCTCCTGGCGTGGGTTCATTTCCTGGTAGCAAATCTTTTCCTGCCCTTGGGCTGCAGAGGTTCCCAGACTTCTTGAGCTTGAAGATTATTGAGGACCCTATAGGGCTTTTGTGATGGCGGTTACAGCTTTCAAATTCTTGTATTAAAACATTGGCTTAAAAAGTATAACAAAATTTTTAAATGTTTTGTTCATTAAAAAGTAATAAACTATTACATACAATTTTTTTTTATAGAAAATAACTATTTTACCAAAGAAATCACAGAAATTTAGCGGAAAAGTGTCATTGTTTTATATACTTGCAAATCTCTTAATAATCTGGCTTAAATAAAAGACAGCTAGACACTGCTGCCTGAGTCTGCACTCCATCTATTGCATTCTGCTGTTTTGTTTAAAGTGTATGGAAAAAAATCCAGCCTCTCACAGCCATGCAGTAGGAAAAGGGAGACGTTGGAAGCCATTCTCACGTGATCGTGGATTCTGCTTTGGCAGGAAGTGCAGCACAGGCTCTGAAAACTCTCTGCTGGCACTACAGCCCCGTCAGGGTGTTCTGTGTATGGTGTTCTGGGCGTGTTTTCCTGTGTGTGGTTTTGTAATATCCCATATTTGGTCATTTGGAAAATGCTGGTTCACTGAGTTATGCAGATCTTCCAAATGTTGACACGTTTCATTACACATTATTTAAAAAATAACCGTTTTATATCACCACCGATCTCCTTAAAATGTCCTTTAGCATTGGGATGCTGGTAAGCTAATGGAGATGGATACAGGTTTCCCAAAATACAGATTTCACTTGAAAGCTCACATTTTGTTTTTGGCCACAACTGCTGTTAATTTTCCTTGAAGTGATAGGCTCAGTTTGTTCATTTTTGAGAAAGTAACTGCCGGATACCCAGTTCTTAATAATAGTTTGAAAGAATTTTTCAAGTAAGACTTGTGTTCCATGAAAATGCAGTCAGTTGAGCTAGCAACTCACATACTTGCCGAAGTCTTTCTTCAGATAAGCATTGTGCTTTGATATGCAGCAGAAGTGCTTCACACACACTTCCATCCTGTCACAGATTCAAGGTTTGCAGTTCAATACAATTTGTATTTTTGCTGCTTTATTAAGGAGAGTTGTCGGTGACACTGGCTTGTTTCCTCAGAGGACCCCGCCTTCTTCCTGGGGCTGGGCCAACAGCACCTCGGGCCAGGAAGGTCACTCTTGGTATTGTTATGAAAATGGTGTTGGCCTCCCAGGCCCACTGTATGGCTCCAGGCGACCTTCAGGGCCCACAGACAACACAGAACCCCTACCCTGGAGGGGGCGGGCTGTCCATTCTGCCCACCTTTGTGAAGTAAAGACCGAGGGAAGCCATCTGCACACAAGGGCTGCAATCTGGGTGTGGCCAAGGTCTGTAACATTTTTTTATGGACACGGAAATTCTGATTCCATGCAATTTTTACATGTCACGAAACATTAGTCTTGATTTTCTTTTACACCCAAGGATTTAAAATATAAAAACCTATTCTTAGCTCTTATTGCTTACACAAAAGGGGAGACGGCTGGCTTTGGCCTGAGACTAGTCTGCTGTTCCAGTTGGGGGGGGGGTCCCAGGGGGGATTAACTTAACTTTCGGCATGCATGGAAATGTCTTCAGTTTGCGCTTACTCTGATTGGCAGTATGGCTAAATTTGGTATTTTGGTGTGGAAATAATTTTCTTAGGACCGGGGTTCCATTGTCATTGTCATCTGGCATTCATAGAGTTGATGAGAATTCTAATGCAGTCAGAATCTCACTCCTTCGTGGAGGACCTTGGCGCGGCCCCCCCACCCCACCCCCGTAGTGTGTGGGATTTCTGGAGGCCAGGCGAGGTTATGGCTCAGCGCATTTCTGTTGTGTGCCCTCACATTCCTTCCCTTTAAAGAGGCATGTCCTCGGCTGTTTTCTTTTACTATTTCTTTGGTAATGTCTTTGCCTTTTTATGACGATGGGTTTTTGGGTTGATTCTCCAGAACATATGTTTTCTCTTATCTTAAAATTTCTGATCTTTTACTCTCTCTCCTTAAATGTTTCTACTCTACCAACCCAACCTTGCTTCTCATCCTTTCTTTCTCTTTTGTAGCAGCCTGCTGTGTCCCACGCCTGGCTCCCCTGCAGTCTAAGTGCGGCTTCCCTAGGTTCTCTGCCTTCCTTCTGGGACGTGCACTTGTTCACGGTGGTCTTCCTCCCAGGCGCCTGTCCTCTTCCTGTGGTTGCAGCTCAGCTGGGCAGGGAGGGGGCTGGTGGGCCTTCCTTTCCCACTTGGTGTGCATGGCCTGTACACAGGCGGCCAGAGCTGTTGACCCTGCATCCTGCTCCGCTGTGCTCTCCCTCGCAGAGCAGTTCCAGCCGGCTGGGCCCACAGTGCCCATGGGAACTTTCCCAGGCTGTGCCTTTTCCCACTCGTGTTCCATCTCTGATCCACATGAGGCCAGTAAACATGCCTTGTGATTCCCCATAGTTTCTTGCTGTTAGCTTGACACTGGACATGGCAGGATCAGGCTAAAATTCCTAGGAGTTTTGCTAAGCTCCAGGAGTTGCAATAGTGCTCGTCACCTTCCTGCATCAGGTTTTGTCTCGGAGGAGCCTTTCTCACGTGTGCCGCGTCTGCCCGCGTAGAGGGACTGGCAGTACGATCTTGTGTGTAGAGAAGGGAAGACAGTGTGGTATGTGGGATGGCAGCTTAGGCAGAGGCCTGCCTGTGCTTGTGGGGTGTGGGCGGGGGCTGCGTCTCACGGCACCGCTCACACTTGAACACTGTTTGAAGCACCTTTGGGAAGGAACACACTTGGTCATCCTTGTCCAGAGGCCTCTTGTCACGTTAGTCCTGCAAGCCCTTTGAACAGTTGTCTCTCTAAGCTCACAAATGCAGGGTCCCAGGGCAGGTGGGAAGAAGGTTCTACCAGGTGGACATCACATGGAGCTTGTGTGGGCCACTTGCAGGTGCACAGGTACAGAGCTGAATGGGCTGTCTCACCCTGGGGGCAGGGGCCTGGCTGCAGACAGCTGCTGCTTCCCTTCCCAGCTGGGCGCGGACAGGGGCTGCTGCTCGGTGCTTGGCAGTCCTTCAGCCCGCAGCGTAGCGCGGTGCCTTCATTTCAGGGAATGTGATGACGTCTCTTTAGAAAACTCACCCCACTCCAGACTCTTGAGTGCATTCCCAAATGGTATCCATGCCCCCAACAGCCTGCGAAGCTGGAACAGCTGCCATTCATTTTGGAGGTGCAGGAACAGGGCCGCATCCAGCCGCTTGTCCCCGTGCAGGAGCTGGTCAGTGCCAAGGAAGGGCGCAGACCAGCTGTGCTCTCCGTGGCCACCTTTGCACTGCGCTGCAGACATTTCCCAGGTGCTCAGCTTCTAGTCCGCCTGTGTCCCAGGGCGCCGTGGGGGGTTTGGTTCTGATGTGAACTAGAGCGTCCCTGCGTTTACAGTGGATTTGTTCTGATACTGGAAGGGATTCAGGCTGCACTCACAGTGTGTCTGATCGGAGGGAGATTTGGGTAGTCAGTTGTGGAGCATGTTGATCAGAAAGCCCCAGAGCCCAGGTTCAGACAGCCTTGGAAATTTCTAGAAGGGAGGACTGACAGCCATGAAGACTGTCCGCTGTGACAGCTGTCGGGCAGTTCCAGCCTCTTCCTGGGTTTAACAGTGAATGCACAGCATTGAGTGGGGAGGCCTGGGTGTCCCAGCAGCCCCCACCCTCACAGGATCCGCAGAAGCAGCAGAGCTCTAGAGCCTGGCTCCTGACAGGAGCCCTTCTAGGGGCCTCACCGAGCTGATGAAACCCCCAGGAGGAGGCCTGGGGGGATCTGCTTCATCTGCAGCATCCCCTTGGCTGGCGTGGCTACTTCCTGCAGCCGAGGGAGAAGCTGACCAGGTGGAAAGGGACATGCTGGGGTGCAGCCCGAGAGGCCGGCCGCTCTGGGAGGGTCAAGATGACCCAGCAAATGGAGGAGGCCAGAGGAGCAGCTGAGCCTTTGCTCTTACCTAGTTTGTCATGATAAATAACAAAGTTCGGGTGGCCCAAGCTCCCTTTGGCCATGGACTTCCCAGAGGCGCCCTGTGAGGCAGGGGATACGTCCATCCTGTGCATCCAGTTCTCCTGCTGTTCGGTGGGTGCAAAAGTCATCGCGGTTTTTGCGATTATTTTTAACCTTTTAAACCGCGATGACTTTTGCACCAGCCTAATAGAAACTCAACTGGAATGCGTCACTGGCAAATCTGAACTCTGTCTCTTTTTTGTTTCCAGCTCTTTTGACCCCTGTTTCAATGATTGCTCCTAAAGATAGCAGTCTAGTGTGCTGGGGTCACCAGGCCCTGAGGGGCAGGAGCCATCGTTGTCCTGTATTCCTGATCAGTGCTGAACGTTGGGTGTGTGTAATCAGTACCAGGCCCTAACTCGAGGATCCTGGGAGTGCGGTGCCTTGGTGGTCTTGTCTGTCGTTGGGAAGGTGGGCTCAAGGGACACAGTTTACAGCAAAACAGTGTTCAGGAAGGAGTCCTACCCTACCTGTGGGGTTCCCAGTCCTTCAGGGGGTGGGGGTGAAGCTCGAGGACAGCAGCCTTTTCAGGCGTGAGAGAGACCCGTGGGCCAGGGCAGGACACACCGTGCGTGGCCAGCTGCCGACACGTAACGTCCCTCAGGCCGTCCTGGTGAGGTGTGGACCTGCCTTCACTCTGTGACACATCACATGGAATTAGCCGGTAGGTTGTTCACAAAATAAAAATAGTGGTGATTGTCTCCTGGTAGCCTGTGGTAGAAGGAGTGTGTGCCAGAGTCTGGGTGAAAGGAATTGGACCCAAAGACGGGTCCCTTGAGGCTGCAGTGTTTTAATTTTAGTGCTAACAATGGCAGCCATGACAGGCTCCATCGGTGGATTGCTCCTGGTGTTTCCTGCTTCACGGTTCACAGTACACAGAACTGGGGTGCACCTTTGAGCGACGAGTTTGGGGGCTTAGCCTGTACTCTGAGGCCGTGGTGTTTCCTGTGCAGTTTCGTGTCTACCGCCGAACTCAGCCCCGCTATAAAGCCTGCCTGTGAAACACCTCACCCTCCAGTCTCTGAGGGCGCTTGGAAAATGGAAGAAATCCTGGAGGAGCAAGCGCAGAACTCACGTCACCATTTTCTCTGGCCCTGTAGCTTCCGTGGTTGTTTTTACAGATAAATAGGCTTTGGAGATTGGGGCAGTTGTTCTGGACACGTCATAATCACTCCATCCTGCCGGTAGCCATTGTGCTGCCTTTCCCAGGGGGAGAGGTAGGCGTGTGAGAAGGAGGCAGGCTTCTGAGTTGAGGGGCCTCAACCCTCCATCTTGAATAGAGAGCCCACCCAGCAGAGCCCGCTCGGGGACACCGAGGGAAATCGGTTGTTTGGAGAAGGAAGTGGCTGCTGTGTGCTCTCCTGGTCAAGGTGCTGCGAAGTGGGCAGCGAGATCAGGCCCTGGAACCGCGGGGTCCACACTGTTTCCACGCCGGTGCTGTTCCCAGTGTCTCCTGCACGTTCTCCACAGACTCACGTGTGTTCATATCCAGGGACTGGAGGGTTGAAGATACCATGACTACTTGGCTCAGTTTTTCCATCATGACGGCAGGCAATCAGGATTTTAAAAAATTTTCTGGATGATAATCTTTCAATTTCTGCTGTAACATTGCCGATGAGTTCCCAGGCAGCCGTGAGTTTCAACAGCTGTCTCTGCATCAGACTCTGAGATGCCATTCCTCCAGGCTGAGATGTTCCAGTTCTGTAGAGGAAAATGGGAGGAGAAAGTAGAACTCATCATTTCCAGGGGAGATAGATAGGAAGTGTCATCTCTGGCCTCAGCCATTGGCGCAGTGGATGGAAATACCCTGTTTACCTGCATTGCGTGCTGGGGAGGAAGTGTCAGGGAGTGAATGAAATTCTTAGGTCAGTTAAGCACCAAGAGGATGAAATTTTATCAGTTAATGTGGAAAAATAAGACAGGGTCTCCAGAAGGATGGGGAAGGGCAGATTGGTCTTCTGCCCACAGGGAGCAGGAAGCGTAGGGACCTGCTACTTACAGAATGAATCCTAGGTGAGTTAGTTATAAAAATTACTTGTCCAGAATAGCAAAGCACAAAAGCATGTGACTGTGGGGAAAGGAGATGAAACCATGCATGTGATTTGGTTTATATAAAATATTTTCTAACTCTGACAGTGAAACTAACACATGAAAAGGAAGACAGTGGCTTTAGGAAGACGGAGTACGTGTGCTTTTCCCTGGTCCTCCTGCTAAGTAATGCGATGTGTGGGGCACGCACAGGAGGGCTGGGAAGTGGGGAGAGACGGGCAGCCTGTGTTGGAGGAACGTCCACGTCAGGCATGGTCTGGTCAGGTCCGCGTGGCCACAGCAGATGTGGCAGGAAGTCAGTTCTCTGCACAGGTCCCAGGGAGCGGTCACTGTGTGTCACACAGGACCACCGGGGAGAGCACCAGAAGATAGGAGTTAGAGGAAAGTCTCGTCCAGAGCCTTTGTTGGGGTTTCTGTAGGAAGGCAAGGCAGGACAGGGTGAGCGGTTTGGGATTGGCTGGTTTGAACAGTTCTGCGGACTGTGGTTATAGGGTGGCCTGTATTGCCTGGTGGCTGGGACCGTGGATGTTAGGGGAAGTCATGTGGTTGTGTGTGAGTGACACGGTCTGGTTGGTGGTTTCGTGTGTGAAAGGCGTGCCCACTTCAGGCTCTCTTTGCTGTCTCTAAGGAAGGGCTAGTCCCGTGAGGGACAGTGTCTCCCAGACAGCAAGCTTTTTAAGATATCAAAACATAAAATACAAAAAAATAAAACCATGAGGAATACAGCATGTGTCCTGGGATTTCCTGGAAAATGCAGGGGCTGGCTCAGCAGGTAGGAGTTGGGCATTAAAACTGCCAGAACATTCTCTGAGGACTCCCTCAGAGGCATGGCATGGCTGCTTTCTGAACATTTTATTCGGGAGAAGTTGGTGAGTTAATTGGGAGTGTTGGTATTTGCTGTAAAGTATAAATTCTCACCTGATCTTCTGTCTAGGGGGCAGTGTGGGAAGGGACCTGCTTTCCCAGGTGGCGGGTGGTGTTGAGGCCAGAATGGTAGGTGGGCACAATCTGTAGGACCTGAGGGGCAGGCGCTGCGCCTCGGTGTGACCTTGTCCACATGGCACGGCCACTGCAGAGCATGTGTGGCACCCAACCCTGAAGAGCAGGACCCGAGCCGCTGGGCCCCGGCACGCAGTCTGAGGGTGGGTACTGGCCACTGCTGCTCAGAAGCATGGCCATCGCCTTGGTGGGTTGATCCTTTCTGCAGCCAACATATGCTTGCCCCACTGTGTCCTCCATTATGTCATGTACATATTGTTCCTGCCAGTGCTGACTGGCTGCTGTTTCCTCAGTGGTTTCCTTCTGGGCCAGTCTGAACAGCCGGTTAGGTTTGGTTCATTCTGTTGCATGAGTTTGAGATTGCCTGGGTTTTGTTTGAGTTCAACACATCTTAACCTCCTTTGTCTTCTCTTCGAAAGCAGACGGTTGATGACGAAGCGATGGCCGTATAAATGAAGATCAAGTGAGGGGAGAAGAACGATGCCCAAGGGTGGGTGTTCTAAAACACCACAGCAAGAAGAATTTTCTCTCAGCAACGACATGGTGGAGAAACAAACGGGGAAAAAGGTAACACCCTGGTCTGGCTCTTCTCCTTCCTCCTTCTTCTTCCTTCCTCCATCCCCCACCCTCCTTCCTCCTCCTCCTCCTCCTCCTCCTCCCCCTCTTCATCTTCCCCTCCGCCTCACCCGTCTCTCCTCCTCACGCTCCCCTATCCGCAGGCTATAGTCACCGTGTCTAAACAGGCATAAGGGCTGAGAATGTCGCTCTGACCACTCAGATGGTCTGTCTGCAGCAGTAATGTCCTTTCTTGGTCCCACCTTTGTTAGGCCTCCCTCTGCAGCTGCAGTGGAGAAGGTTCTGTTGGGTGGGTCGGTGTGGAGAGGCGTGATCTTGCCAAAGAGGTCTTGCTTTCTTTTAAGGGTGTGGTTATTATTTGGGGCCCAAAGTTAGTCTTTAAACACTAGGTGTATGTGTGAGATAACCTCAGTTTGCCCCCACATTTCTGTCCCCAAGACCATAGGATTCCTGTGATGGTTTCAGTAAGATTGAATCTGACATTTAATGGTGGTGGGAGCCGCAGTGTGGAGCTGCAGGCAGGCAAAAGCTTCAGCCGTAGAGGCACACGCGTCAGAGGCGTCTGGATGGCCTGGGAGCGGCTTGGGGTGCACGTGGATTGCCGTGTCCATGAGCACATGCAGCCAGTGGGCACTGCCCTGGGAACACGGGAACTCCCACTCCGTGGCTGCGAGCTCCAAGTGTGGGGCACTTTCACACTGATATTATCTCGGTTCCCTGGTCGGTGTGCATTTTCCTTGTAAGAGGATTGCTTAGCTGTGGGCGCAGGATGGGGGAGATGCCCACCTGCGCCTCACTTCTGCGCCGGAACCCCACCCAGCTGCTTTCTCTGCCTCCAGGCTGCGTCCTCAGGAGCCCCAGGCTGCTGTCCCCACTGGCCCAGATCTCCACAAGGTGGAATCAGGGCTGGGCCTGCTCAGAAGTGTTTCCCAACCAAGGCGGACACGGGAAAAGACGCACAGGCAGCGCACGCTTTGGAGATAGCAGCTGCGTGGGCCTTGTGGGCACCCAGTCCAGGGGCCGTGGGCAGACCTCCCGCTCACCTTCCAACAGGGCCTCATTCGGGACTGTTTTCACTGTTTTCTTTTACTTGAGAACAGAGACTCAAGGGGACTGAACTGACTCTGGCATGGTCGGTGCAGGCAGCGTACGCACGTGGATTGGCTTTGTTTGTTTTCTCAGTAAGGTAGTTTTGTACTGTTTTATTTTTAAACTACTCAGAATGAAGCCAGACATTTTCCTCTTGGAGGGAGACAAATACTAACACTGAAGATGCCACATAAATGGAGCCAGGTGCTCAGTGCAGACAGGCTCTTCCTCGGGGCCTCCGCTCAGCAGACTACAGAATCCCGGAACATCCAACCTGGAAGGAGCCTGGAAGGAACCAGCAAGCCCCTTCGTGGCTGAGGGTGTTCTGTGCACAGAAACCAAGGGCTGCCGTGGTATCTGAGGCCACTGAGTAAGAAATGACGCGTGGCCCCCAGGCTGGGGCCCTGTCACAGCAGCCCTTCTCCCCGTCTCACAGAGGATCCTTCTTGTCTCATCACACACCGCTCAGAGAAGAGGCCGCACAGCACTCAGGGTTACTCTGAAGGTTACGTGGTAGCGAAGGTCATTTTCTTGGTGCTAGACGAGTGGTTCTCCGAGTGGCTTCTTGGACCGGCAGCGTCAGCACCACCCGGGGACCTTACAGGAAAGCGCAGAGGTTGGGCGCCTCCCCTCTTTAACGAACCCTCCGGGGACGTGGTGGGTGCACTGGTCTGGGAACTGCCCAGGTGCCGTGTTCCCACAGGCTGCGACATCCAGGGTTCCCTTCACTCTCCTTAGACGGAACCCCTCAGGGCTGGTCTGAGAAGTCACACTCAGCCTCCTCACAGGCCCACCTCTCCTTGGGGGGAGGGATGAGGCCCGTCTCCAGAGGTGGCCTCAGCGCTATGAGTGGGGGGCTGTGTCCCTGTGACCCCACCGCTTCATCCAAGAGGAGTAATTTCAAAAGTGACCTCAGTTTGGAAGCTGGAAGGGGGCGTGGTTAACGGGGCCTTGAGGAGTAGCTGCTTCGTCCTGTGGTTTCATGGGCAGTTCTAGGACAAGGCCCCAGGAAACGGGTCCGCAGGGCTGTGGGTCCCTGTGCTCTTTCTGACCCTAGGGAGCGCTGGGAGCATCTGGCTGCACAAATCCAAAAGAAATCTGCTGAAGAAAGGGCAGAAAGTCATGTCCCGATAATGAAATCACAGAAAGGGTGAAGGTGGGCCCAGTTTCCACGGATCCCAGGCCCCTGAGAGTGTTGGCTCTTTTCAGGCTTCAGGTAGGCTTTCTGGGGGCAGCACAGTCTCTAGTGAAGTCAGGTTATTGTCATTTCAGATGGACTCCTGTCATCTTCATGACCCGGAGAGTCTTGGCTGTTGGGATTTCTTTCTCTGTGTTTTGCGAAGGTAGAGAGGGAAATAGAGAAAAACACAGAGGAAATGAGATGTGCCAAGCTTGGGTCCCCTTCAGCTCTCAGACCAGCCCTGGAGCTGGGGAGCAGGTTGCATGTCACTTACGGGTTTCTGCTCACTTACCCACAAAGGCTGATCCCACTTGAGAAGCACCTGCTGCCTTACCCCTCCCCTTACGTGACGTGATCCTCTCTGTAGCATTTACTCCCCTCTGACACACATGCATTTGCTTGTGTCCTAATCTCTTCCCATCATAAGTAAGCTCTGGGAGGATCCACTTTGTGTTCCCGCAATGCCCAGTACACTGGGCACTCACTAGGCATTATTATGCAAATGGTGACACCCTCCGATGATCAAATCAGATTTCCGATGAAGGCAGGGCTGGCCTTTGAGAATAAGAGGCACACAGTTTGCAAAAGAAGGAGTGAAACTGTCTTCCCTCCCAGGCAACATGATTATCTGTGGAGAAAACCCGGAGAAATCGGCACAAAAGCACCAAGAACTAAGGAGTGAGTTTAGCAGGGTTGCACAATGTAAAGTCAGTATGCAAAGTATATTTCTGAATACTATTAATAAACAATTGGTTATTAAAATTTAGAAATACGCTTATAATAGTGTAAAAAATATGGATCATTAAAGGATAAATTTGATGGAAGATGTGCAAGACCTATACCCTGAAAGCTATGAAGAAACATTGCTGAGAGAAATGAGGCAGACCGAAACAAATGGAGAGTCATACCATGTTCATGTGTCAGGAAACTCTCAGTATTGTTTAGATGCCATCTCTCCCCCAATATAATACTCAGAATCCTTGGGCTGCTTGCTAAGAATTGATAAGCTGATTCCAAAGTTCACATGGAAATTCAAAGGACCTAGAATAACCATAACTTCTTTGAAGAAGAGGAACAAAATTGGGGACATAATCTGATTTCAGTCTTACTATATAAAGCTACACTAATAAGAAAGTGTCGTATTTGCCTAGGACAGGAATATCAATGAGTGGAACAGGCTCGAGTCCACAGATAGAACCCACACACGTATGGTCACTGCTTTTCAACAAAGACGCCGAGGCAGCTCACTTGGGAAAGGGTAATCTTTTCAACAAATGAATCACCATATTTATGCTGTTTTTTGTGGCTGATACAATTTTCATTCCTGTTGGATTCTTTTGCTGTTGGTCATTGATAGATAAGAGTTAGTTCGCCTTAGTTAAGTGTGTCAAGTGTACCACGGCCATCTTCCAAACAGTTAACAGCTTTCTCTTCCCCTCCGTGTGGAAAGCATAGTGTGAGGGCAGATTACAAGATGGCCTTCTTCTCTTTGTAGGTGATGTGTGCGGAGCCCCCTCCTCAAGCCTGCTCTGAGGATGCGGGAGGTGACACGGGCCAACACCTGGTTGTCCCGTGCTAGCTGGTGCCACCTGGCCGTTTTTACAGCATCTCAGGGTCTGGCATGGTAGTGACTAGTGAGGTTGAATTTGTTTCAGGTATTCTTTAAGCGTTTAGGAATGAAAACGTTGTAATGTGTACAGTTGTTCCTGTTAGGCTTCCTGTTTTCCTAGTGAGGAAAGCTCAGCCCTGCCCCAGCCCAGCTGCTCAGCAAGGCTCTGAACCCAGGTCTGCCCTGAGAGCCGTGCCCCCGCTGTGCAGCGCAGGGGTTTGCTTCCCCCTGGACAGCCAGCACGGTGGGGAGCGAGGATTTTCAAACTTCCGTGAACTTTTTAAGTGAAATATAAGTGCACATCCTATCTTATATTTCATGATTAGAACCTGGGGTCATCTCTATCCAGATCAAAACGTACCAGCCTTGCGCGTCTCCGGGGAGCCTTCCTGTGCAGTCTCCTGACCATGGTGACATCTCTTCTGCCGTTGTCACTGTCAATACGTTCGCACGGTTGGGACTTACAGGAGGGCATCAGTTAGTTGTTCAGCATTACATGTGATTTACAGGGGTTTGTTTCTTCTCACTTCTCTTCCTCTGTTGCTATGTAGTGTGAATGTTCAGCAACTTATTTATCCATTCTTCTGTTGATGAACGTATGTATATTGGGTTTTCCCCACAATGGAAGATACGGTTTAATAGTTTGTCAGAATTCTTGTGCCAGTTCTGCAGTCCTGAAAGCTGTGAGAGTTCAGGTTTACCCACGTTCTTGCCAACACTTTGTGGTATTGGTTTAATTTTAGTCACACTAGTGGGTGTATAGTGGCATCCTGTGGCTTTATTTGTTCTTCTGTTGCCTACTGGTCGTGAAGATGTTCCCCTGTACCGTCTTCTAAAAGCTTTCAGTCTGATTCGTCTGGAATTCATTGCTTGCTTCCTTATGGATGTCCACACGGTCCTTGTCACTTACTGGAAAGACCCTCTTTTCCCCACTGTGTTGCAACAGAGCCTTTATCACCAGCCAGGTGGGGTTCCAAATGGTGCTCTTTGTTCTGAACCTGTGAGCCTTGGTCCAGGACCACCTGCTGTGATGACATTCACTTTATAGTCTTGATCTCTGGTAGTTTAATTTGCTGGACTTTGCTGTTTTTCAGAATTATCTTTGCTATTTTTGACCCTTTGCTTTTCAATATACATTTTGAATAAGCTGGTTGATTTCCACAGAAAGCCTGCTGGGATTTTGATTGGATTGCTTTCAATGTAAAGATCAGTTTGGGGAGAATTGCCATATTAACAATATGAGTTTTCTTATCAGGAACATATCCCTCCATTTTTGTCGTCTTTATTTGCTCTCAGTAGTGTTTTGTAATTGTGTAGAGGGCTTGAACGTCTTTTGTTAGATTTATTCCTATGTATTTGATGTCTTTTGGTAGTTATGTAAGTGATATTTTAATATCATTTCCTAATTGTTTATAGTAAACAAATCAATTACCTTCTGTATCTGGCAGCTTCTTTAATTCACATACTAATTTGAATCCTTTAATTGTATATTCCTTTGGATTTTTCAGGTATACAACCTATCATTTTAAGATGTATACTTTGTTATCCCTCAGGGGGAAAAGGGATTGAGCCAAATCTGGTTCCGTAGGGGACTTGATTTTTGTGGCCCAGAAGTGTCACGATGTGACTACTGATGCATCAACAGTTCTGCTCCAGGATGTGTCACAGGAGAGTCGTCCATGTCATTGCATGTGCCAGTATCTTTTTTATTGTTATGGAATATTCCATTTATGCCTACAGTAGAATTAATGTAGACATTTGCCCTTTTTTAAAATTTTTTATTGGGGAATATTGGGGAACAGTGTGTTTCTCCAGGGCCCATCAGCTCCAAGTCAAGTCGTTGTCCTTCAATCCAGCTGTGAAGGGCGCAGCTCAGCTCCAAGTCCAGTCGCTGTTTTCACTCTTAGTTGCAGGGGGCGCAGCCCACCATCCCCTGTGGGAATTGAACCAGCAACCTTGTTGTTGAGAGCTCGCGCTCTAACCAACTGAGCCATCCGGCCACCCCGCCATTTGCCTTTTAATGGGCAGTTGTGTTGTTTCATTTTTTTACCATTATGAACAAAACTTCTGTGAACATTGTTGTGCTAGTTTGTGAACCTACGCACTCATTTCATTAACTTTGTTAGAAACTCCCAAAGCGGTTGTGCCATTTCAGTCCCACCGCCCACACCTCAGGAGTTCTATTTTCTCTGCCACACCTGGTCAGCATTTGATACTGTCAGTCTGCTTTATTTTAGCCATTCTGGGGAAGTATTTAGATCTCCTTGTGGTTTTAATTTGCATTTTCTTAGTGCAGAACGCCTTTCCGAATGCTAATTGGCTAGATGGATATTTTCTTTTGCAAAGTGCATATTCAGGTCTTTTGCTCATTTAAACAAAAATGTTTTTCGGTAGATGTGGTGATGATAGGCGTCCTTGCGTCAGTCCCCTCTCAGGGAACACCGTCTTTGCACTTGAGCAAGGATTAGCTGTCAGGTCCTGGGTCCTCTGTGTCAGGCTCCCTGCTCTGTATGCACTGAGACCTCGTGTCAGGAGCGGTGTAGAATTTTATCACAGGCCTTCTCTGCAGCTATCAAGCTGATCATGTGATTTTCTTTATTTTCTTCCTGTGGTGAATTACACTTGATTTTTAAAAATTTCTTGCGTTCCCGATTACTTCGTTATTGTTACTTTTTGCCTTACCTTTTTTATGTATCTGTAGATCAGATTGGCCACCTGGGCCGGGAGTTTTCTTGATGGACAACTGATTATTAGAGTTCGGGGTTTTTGCTGCTAGGTTCCGTTCTTCTCCTAGTGCTGGGGTGGGTAGCAGGTGCAGGTGGTGACAGGCGTGGCTGTGTCCTCACAGCCCAGGTGCACTGTGGTGAGATGGCACGTCTAGCATCTGTGTGGCTCCCTCTTCCTGGAGTCCTTCCTCGTTCCAGCAGCATGTCCAGTGGCCCCCTCTGTACTCCAGATGTCCCTGGAGCTGACAGAGCTGGCAGGATGCTCCCGGGCCACTTGAGGGTGTCTCTCGTGAACTGTTAAGGTGGTGGGTGATCCATGAAGGGGGGGACGGGGGGGGCCACTGGGACTGCAGGAGCGGGAATGTGGTGGTGCTTGGTGCTGGCAGGTGTCTCCTCTCGGGAGCAGCAACAGGGGTGGCCCAGGGGCATGGCTGTGATTGCACCGTGCTTACCAACAGCTGTCCTGGGGAAATTCCAGAAAGAAAGCTTGCTGGTGGGGAAGGAAGCATCTGCTCGTAGCAGTATTGTCTTCTGCAGGCATCAAGCGTGCTGACCGGTGGGGCGGGCTGTGTGTGTGCTGCCTGCTCGAGGCTTGATGCTCGTCCTCCCTGGAGCCTCTTACTGCCCCGTGGACGGGTGGGGAGGCTGGAGTCCTTATGCCCCGCCCCTCCCCAGGCCGTGTGTGCCAGGAGCAAATGAGCCACAGTGTTGGTTAGAAAACTCCGGAGCACCCTGCCCAGGATGCTGCTGTTTGCTGAGGGGTGGGCTCCAGGCGTCCCGCGGCGGCAGCCCATGAGGCGGGCTCCTGTCTGCACACGGTGCTCTTCTTCACCGTCACCACATACACACGCCTCGTGTGCTGGGATCACACTGCCCTCCCCTGCCCTGCTCGGCTCTGTGCAGTGCTGTTTGCACACGTGACACTGCATGGGGAGCGGCCGATGGACGTGACCGCGCGTACTGAGCCCTCCACTCGTCCTGTCTGCCAGTGGTGACACTGAGGTGGCACCAGTGCTAGACTGGCTAAAAGTGGGCCAGCTGGTCAGGGTGGGCCTGGAGTTCAGGCTTCCTGACTCTGTAGGAGAGACCAGCCTTGAGACTGGAGCAAGGAAGGGTGGTGGGGATGTGCCCCACCTGCCCTTCAGCCAGCTCTTGCTTTGGTGGGTCACTTGCACCAGGTTTGCAGCTGTGGGCTCTACTCTGGGATGGATGCTTGGCCTGCAGGGTCTGTCTGAAAGGCAGCCCCGCAGGGTCACAGGCCTGTGGGGAGGCCAGAGGCAGCATGAGTACGGGGGGGGGGGGGGGGCGTGTGCGGCCATGTGGGGGTGTCAGACAAAGGAGAGGCTGGCCCATTCACAGGAAGCACAGCATCTCGGGGGATGGAGACACTCCTGGAGTGGGAGGCCCTTCATTCCACAGGGAGACTTTCTGGTGGAAATCAGGACTCCACCTGTCCACACCCCCTTTTGAGGCTCTTGTGCCTCGTTGTTGGGTCTCTCCCTGGGAAAACGGGTTCAGAGGCAACTGTGTCTCTGTGTTCTTTCTTCCTACTCAGTGAGAACACTTGTTAGCCATAATTTCTCAAGACTCCTTTGGGTTCGGGACAAGACGTGGGGCTGTGTGGGACGGGGTCAGCCGCAGTGCTAGTCCGTGAGGGGCCTGGTGGGTCAGCGTGGCTGTGTGGCCTGGGGAGGAAGACGGGAAGCCACCTGTGCACACCTGAGCCTGGAGCAGGCGCGGCTGCTTATCGCCCAAATAAGAGGTTTGCGTTAACTGGCACGTGGTAAAAAAAACCATAGTAAACATGAGGATTTTGAGACTTTAATTTGGGAATGATGTCTTAGAGTGTCACTTTCTTTTCTAGGATAAAGATAAAGTTTCTCTAACCAAGACCCCAAAGCTGGACCGCAGTGATGGAGGGAAGGAGGTGAGAG
This sequence comes from Rhinolophus sinicus, assembly GCF_057876585.1. Lineage (NCBI taxonomy): Eukaryota > Metazoa > Chordata > Mammalia > Chiroptera > Rhinolophidae > Rhinolophus > Rhinolophus sinicus. The sequence goes on from NC_142508.1 coordinate 49,014,015, forward strand.
AGAGAGCAACCAAACGGAAGCTGCCCTTCACGGTGGGGGCCAATGGAGAGCAGAAGGACTCGGACACAGGTACCCGCGCCGGCTGCCCTCCCATCCCGGTCTCCCTCCTGCTGCCTCCAGGGCAGCCTCACCCGGCCCCTTCCCGCATCACACCTGCCAGACTCTTCTCTTCCCCAGGAAGTGTCCTTCTGGGGTGTCCTGGCACTGGACCTGGCCTGGGGGTGGCCTGGAGCAAGGCCTCACAGCTCCTTCTCCTCTTTCTCTGAGGTTCAGGGCAACTCAGAGCTGATAGGAAAGATTCACATAGAGAATTCTCCTTAGCGTGCAAAGTAGAAATGTGCCCCCAGCCCCCAGCACTCCCAGGGGACCGCCCTGTGTGAGTCCCGCTGTGAGGCTCCCAGCCACTCAACTCTGTGCTCTGTGTAGTCTCTGCAAGTTTTTAATTGGAGGATAAGCATGGTTTCCCTCAGTGCTAAAGGAGCACATAAATGAAAGCCAATTGTTGGAAATAAGTCACAGGCACCACTGCAAGTGAGCAGGAGCCCGTGCGGTCTTCCTGCGAGTGTGGGTGGGTCCTGGGCGTGACTGAGTGTGTACACATGTTGTGCAGCACCGTGTGTACATGTTCACATGTGCATTGGAGCATGTATGCATGTGTATGTGTGTGCGTGTTGCCTGCACTTGAGTGTGTGCACGTGTGTGTGTGTCTGCATGTCTGGGTGTGCACACGAGGGCTTAGTAAGACTTGGTGTGTTCATTTTCAAGTTGGTTCCATCTTGACTGCTCGCTGGGACGTATGCTGCATCCAGGCAGTAACCCGGCCCCTCTCCTGCGAGCCCACACTCTCTTCCTCTTGATCCTGGTGCCCAGGAGCCTTCCCAGCTGCTGGTCATCTCACTGCTCTGCAGACTAGAACGGGCGCATAGCACACAGAGGCCCCGGTGCCTGGGGAAAGCCACGGAGCTCTGACATGTGCCCTGGCTTGCACAGAATGCCACCACGGGACAAGGCGCAGAGACCTGCAAGGATGGGGTGTGCATAGGGGCTTCCTGCATGTGAGGATTTATGTCAGGCAGTGAAATAAGATAAATATGTAAGAAAATTGGGGGAGATGGCAGAGGGAACAGCCTGGAAATGAGTATCTGTGTCACAGCTTTTCAAGAGTCGTGGGTCCCTTACTCACACCTGTTGTGCAGGTGTTCCCCAAGGGAGCAGGTTCACAGTAGCTGGGCAGAGACTTTGGTTAGTTCAAAGCCAGTGAAGTGGATTTGGTTTTGGCCCTTGGTATATGAGGAAGGTGGCATGGGCTCTGTGGAGTTTTCACAGGTTGGACTAAGCCCGTGGTTCTTGTCACTGAGGAGGCTCGTTAGGGAGGGGGAGGGGGCCGGTACTCCATGGATGAGCCGTGGAGCAGAGGGAGGGAGGGGGTGCATGTGGGCGCCTGCCAGAATGGAGAGGCTCCCAGGGATTCTGAGACTTTAGGTCCAGAGATGAGACCAGGCCGGACATCCTGTCCTGTTTCGGTGCCCAGGCCAGTTCTAGTTATGGAGGGTATGCTGTTGGTATTGGCTCTCTGGGTGGTGCGGGGCTAGAGGTTGGTGTCAGACCTCTGGAAAGTTCCTGTGAGGCCCCAGAGCCTTGCTTTAAGAGCCAAGGAGACGGTGTTAAAGCTTCCACCCCCCCAGGAGAATGTGCTGCCTGAGCAGAGGTGATGCAGCTGCATTCCTGCGGAGCAACGTGCCTGGGGGCGGACGTTCTTGGCGCCCCCCGTTTGGTAGGATTTCTTTGCAGGGCCCATTATGTTGTGTCTGTGGCTTCTGGGTTCTGCGTACTCCAGCAAGCCTTATACCCATCTGTTGATGGTGAGCGTCTCAGCAGAAGGTATCCACACTGGTTTTCTGGGATGTCTAGAAGATACCTGGGGCCCATAGGAAATCACCGTGAGATATGAAAAAAGTAAAGAACATTTAGAAAACAGAATTTTCCAACCAGGGACTATGTTAAAGAAAAATCTAAATACATATGAAATACAAGATTTGCCCTCCTATGTTTATTTTCCTGTTAGGGGTTGATTTTAATATTTAACTTTCTCGTACATGTGCTCAGTAATGCAACGAAACGAGGTTTTCCAGTGAGATGATTCTGGTGCGTGTCGGGGGTCACTTGTATGAGGAGCCCCTAAAACTGGCCGATCTTTGTGCATCATGCCCAGCAGTGGGAAGCCTTCTGCTGGGCCCTGCTGGCCCCGCAGACCCTGGTTCCTTACTGGTTACCTGTCTTCTTCCTACCTGCACTTCCTGGTAAGCAGCCTCCCTCAGCTGATCACTAATTCTGCACTAACTGTAGGAGTGTTTTTTGCTCAGAAATGGGGTGAGAAGGAGTGAGGCCGTTTCTCTGAGAGGCACACCCCTCTGGCTGCCCTGGCGCAAGTCTGAGCCTCCAGCTGTCAGGAGGGAGGGAGAAGCCATGCAGAGAGTTAGTAACTCTGATGAGTGACTGAGATAGGGAGACCTGGTCCCCTTGGGTGAGGGAGGGTCCTCAGGAGCCACAGACCTGGGGGAGGGCCGGTAAGAGGCTGCCCTGTGTCCTGCTCCTGCGTGTTCCTCCAGCGCCCTCTGCTGGGAAGATGTGGTCTGGCGCACCCTGCAAAGGGGGACACCACAGAAGGCTCCAGAAGTTGAGGTTCTGAGTGGTAGATAGTGGCTTTCCTCTGCTGTGCCCTGAGTGGGGAGAGGCTGCTGAGCCTCCTCCAGAGACCACCGAGCTGCTCAGGAATCTCCTCCTGTTTCTTGGACCCCAGGAGCATGTGCACGTGACCCAGCCCACAGGAGGTCGGCCTCCGCGCGCTTAGTCAGGGCTGGGGGCGGATTGCCAAGAACAACACGACTCCGTCTGTGGTGAGAGCTGGAAATACTCCGCGCGTCCAAGCCCGAGCAAAGCCAGTCCACCCTGAGGTGGTTTGTCCTTTTAGCTGTCCACATAGCACCCTGGACAGCTCATGTCCGAGTGAATATGAGCGTATGTGCGGGAACTGCTTCCGTGTCCTTCCAGAAAGAGCATGCCCCAGAGGCAGGTCTCTGTTTGCACCAGGTGCAGGCTGCACACGCTGTGTCTCGGCTCCTCCGGTCTAGGCCCGAAGCAAGCCTGGCTGCCTGTGTAGGGAAAACAAGCAGACCCAGGGCCACCTGTTGCCTCAAAAGAAGGCAGCCCCTCCAACAGAGAGGAGGGCACCCCATCAGAACAGCCTTTCCCAGGCAGGTCGTCTGAGGAGGCTCAGCCTGCCCGGGCTGCCTGCCGCCCACTCGCTGCTGGTCTTGGTGTAAAGCGTTTTACCACTTACAGTGTTCATGATGGAATTATGTGACGTATGGTAGTTGCTTGAAATTAAACTATTCTGTCTACTTTTACATGTTTACATTTCCCCACAATTTGGAAAAATCTATAAATCAGTTACGGTCATGAGTAGGACTACACGAGAGGTCCCCGGAGTCGTGGGGACCTGCCTCACCTGCGGTGCGGACAGCATGGGCCTGACCACCTGCTGGGACACACCTGGGAGGGGCCCTGAGGGCGGCCGTGGTACCCTGTGGACGCACACCTTTTCTGCAACCGGGGGAAATAGAGAATTTTCAATAAAAAGAATCTTCCTTTGCTGGTCCAAACTCCCCTTCTGTGTAAGAAGAAACAATATAAATAAACACTGTTTAGGTTGGTTTAGACGATTACCTACCCTCTGCAGGCTTCCAACAGAAGCCTTTGCTCTGTCAGTTCTCCATTCCTTAGTCTGAACATTCGCCTGCCGCTTCCTACCTGGAACCACAGGTGGGCCCTGCTGGCCAGAAGCATCGAGAGCTAGCAGCTGCCTATTTCCAACACCTGAATGTGTCTTTGGAATGAAGAAAAGTTGAGATTTTCTTATTTAGCTTTTACCTGTGAATAAAAGTTGTCTCTGGTATCTAGGGTGTTCATTCAGCAATGCTGAAATGTCAACTGCTCATTCATTCACTGTTTGTGGTTTGGGGACACTCACTCATTTACTGAAATCAGGATCACCCAGGTTCTGTAAGATGGGAACGGGCTGGCTGTTGTGACTTCTCCGAGGCTGTCCCCTGTTTGTGAAAAGGAGACATGCTCTCTGCCACTGCCGTCTGCAGAACTTCTTGAACTCAGCGCCATGCCCTGCTGAGCACTGGAGGTGGCTGTGCATGGTGATGGATGGGCTTCTCCTGCTGGCTCACTAAGTGTTGGACTGTGCCGGAGAGAGCTAGGTGGCACCTTGGGAAAGGGACACCGCTGTGAGACCTCCCCTAGGAGCTCTCAGGACTTGGCCGGGGCATTCTGACAAGACTCCCAAAGCTAGAAGGACGAGGGTAGGATGCTTGAGTTACATGGACCAGGAAGCCCCGCGTCAGTCTGCACTGGATGCCTGGTCACCTCCCATCACAAAGCAGAGTCGAGAAACAAGGCCAGGCCGGGCCCACTTCTCTGTGGCTCTCATCTCACTGTGTGGACTTGGTTGCTGCCCATTCCTGACCTGCCATCACCATGGAGTAAAGATGAATTCCGTTACACAGAAGAGAGATGGGAGGTGGGTGTAGGTGAGCAGCCAGTGGGGCCACAGCAGGAGGTGTGGGGAGCCCAGCACACGCCCCTCCTGTGCTGGTCATATGTGAGGACCACATGAGGTCACTCATGAAGAAGCACCTCCAAGTAAAACATTTTCAAGTAATGAAGAATTCCATGTAATTGACCTCTGGTCAAACTATTTCCCGATCATTTTTCCTCTCTAAACTTGAGCAGTTTCGTCTTACACAGAAGGGGAGTTTGGACCAGCAAAGGAAGATTCTTTTTATTGAAAATTCTCTATTTCCCCCGGTTGCAGAAAAGGTGTGCGTGCACAGGGTACCGCGGCCGCCCTCAGGGCCCCTCCCAGGTGTGTCCCAGCAGGTGGTCAGGCCCGTGCTGTCCGCACCGCAGGTGAGGCAGGTCCCACGACTCCGGGGACCTCTCGTGTAGTCCTACTCATGACCGTAACCAATTACAGTGACAGACACACAGCAAGGTCAGCACAGGGAACAGGTGCCGCTGCTGGTCCCCGCTCGGTGTCACAGGGTCACTTCCATGGGTTGTGAGGACACTCGGGGGTGTAGTCGAGCAGTGAGGCCGTGGAGGGCAAGGGCAGCAGGGGCGCGTCCGGGCTGCGCGCTGGTGAGACACTGGGCCTTCGGGGCACTTCCTGCTTCTCTGTGCCTCAGTGTTTTCATCTGCAAAGCTCTAAGGCACGAGGAATCTGTGGTCCTGACGTAGGAAGTGGTGTGTGCAGCGCTCTCAGCAAACATTCCAGTCGTTCTCAGGAGGAGTCTGGGTCAAGATGTGGCCACTCCAGTGGTGTGGCTCCCAGGCTGGGGGTCGAAGGCCTGTGCAGGCAGGTACAGGGACTAGAGCAAGACGGGCAGCGTGGGTCAGGCGTGGCTACAGGTTTGAATTCAGATTTAAAAATTTTGTTTTGTAGAATTGTCAGCATGCTTTGGTGTGGTGAAAATGGCAATCGGTGGTTTGGGAGACTTGTCTGGGCCCTTTATGCTGATACCGCTTTTTCTGTTCCGGCTTGCGGGTCACACGAGCCCTCATTGAATTGCTGCACCCCTGTGAAACAGGGACTGTCGTCACCCTCACCTAGAGGGAAAAGTACCCAGCTGTAGAGTTCATGCAGCCGGAGCTGGAAGAGCCCTCCATGGGGGTAGATGGAGAAGGAGACGTCCCGGTAGACCCAGCTGCTCCCTGCTGGGAGGGGGGTGAAGCCCAGAGAAGTACTAGGGACCTGAGCCACACAGATCCCCTTTTTTTAAATGATCAGTGATGGTCATTTCTAAAAAAGGAAAGAAAGCAGGTGAGACAAATCAGGAAATAAAGAAAAGCCAGTTAGAACTGCAGCCTGAACAGACGACAGTGCCTCACTGCGCTGGTTTAAGTGGGACAGCACTCGGCTTGGGTCCCTGGGTCTTCCATCTTGCCGAATTTAACAAATTGGGGTGTAACGCTTAGGTAAACATGACAGCCCTTGCAACGCATTACCTGATTCAGGTCATCTATCTTGTGTGTGGACGCTCCATGAATCAGGCTTCTTGGTCAGGAGCACTGTCTTTCATGACGGAATATCACGGGTAGGCCACATGTGTGGTGTGGAAGGTGTGCTCCCGAGGCCAAGTGAGACAGAAGGAAGCTGTCAGGAGAGCAGCTTCCTGGTACCCCACCGCCCCGCCTGCTACAGACTTACCTGAGCGTTACCTCACATCGCGCTGGACTTTGTGATTTCACAGGAGCACTGCTAAATGCTCTCCCATGGAGCAGAGTCAAGATGGTATTGACAACTTAGGATTTTATGGGGATCATAGGTGTTACAGATTGCCCTTTTGGCGGTACAGTGGACTATGTCTCCTGGAGAAGCCTAGGAATTAGAGGTGGTGGGTGATAAACATAACAAATGAACAGCTGAAGTCCCCAGGGGCTTAGCAGTGACAGTTGGGATACTTCTCTGCCCCGCTGTGGCCACAGGTTAGCTGGGGCGGCAGGGGACGGGCCAAGGGCCTCGCACCTGCGAGCACTTCGGGTTGGAAGACACCATCCCTCCGCTGAGGTACTGTGTTTCTTCTCGCCGGTGTCCAGACGGGGTGAGGAACTTGGGGACGTCTCAGAGACTAACCCAGCCTGCCCTTGTGCAGGGCTGTCGCTTGTATGTGGACCCTCTTATGCCATTGGAAATACGTGCTCCCCCTAGTCCTGGGACAGAGACAGGCTTCTGTGCAGCTTCCTGGGCCCATTCAGAGCTACAGACCAGGATGAAGAAACCCATCCTAAGAGAGGTGCAGCCCCAGGGGCGTCACACCTTGGGATGTTTAGATACAAAATATGAAATCAGGAGAATGGAATGAAAGAGGAAATTGAACACACAAGCAAAGAACAAGACACTGTCAAAAAGACCTTGGAGATTTTTAAAAAATAAAATGGAACATATGGAAATGAAAATTATCACTGCAATTAAAAATTCATTGGTCAGATTATATAGTTTATTAGATACAATGTAGAAAGAATGAGTGAGTTAGAAGTTGAAACTACAGTAATTGCTTAGACTGAGGCATAAGAAGAGAAAGAGGGAAAACATGAAAGAGGTTGCAAGATAGGGAGGAGAGACTGCGGCTCAACGATGGCATCTAACCAAGGAGAGCTGTGGAGGCGCTGGTGCTGCTCAGAGAAGACGGAACCTCGTGTCTGTGAAAACGGTGTCCTCCGTTCAGGGAGCGTAGTGCGTTAAGAGCAGGGGAGAGACAAATGATGAAACGTAAGCATTTTGTGATGAAATTACAGAACAGCGCAGAGAACGGAGAGGACACATCACCTACAGAGAGCAAGTCGACCTCCCAGTGGCATCGTGGAGGTCAGAAGCCGGCACTACCCCACAGAACTAGACGCTCCGGACTGGTTCTCATGGGGAAACCTTCCCCCAGAAGCTCACTCTGCTCTGGCTGCCAGAATTTGCCGTAACTCTTTTCTCCGGTGGATGCATCTGAGTCCTACTGGGGAGTGAGACTGAGCGGCAGGAAGTGGAGTCGGGACGCTGACTTCTGCACACAAAGGTCCCTCAGAACCATCTGCCCTGGCAGCCCCCTCCGCCCTAGGAAAAGGCCCCATTCTAGCCCAACAGCTGCAGTAAACGGTGCAGGAGGACTATGTTCCGGAAGCCTGGGATGAGGAGAAAGGGGGTTAGTAGACCCCCCCTCCCGACGGCCTGAGGAGGGTGGGGAGTCTTGCATTTGCCAGCTGGGTGAGCACATACCAAGAAGGGATGATCAGATGTGCACTGACTCACAGAGACCAGACGTGAACGTTCACAAAAACAGGTGCTGTGGTGATGATACAAGGTGCTGTTGCATCACTGTGTTTTCCTAAGGGTGATGCAGGGGGACGGTCCAGGCGCATGTGAAACCATCTCCCACCCGTGAGCCTAAGCGGAGCGCCACAGCTGACGCTGGATACCGGGAGCACGTAGGAATGAGGAAGACAGCAGACAGCCTTGAGGGAACAGGAAGGAAGGAAGGATCCGGTAGGAAGACAGCCTTACTCCGGGCCGTTAGGATATGGCCCCAGCTGTTTCCAATCATGCTTTTCTTCAGCACTCCACCTTCGCTGGAACTCTGCTTCTCGGCCGCACGCTGCCGTCACCTGCAAAGCCCTCCAAGCATGTGCAAGCTGCAGACCGCAGGCCCCACTCCGCACTTGGCCTCCCCCCGCCCCCAACCTAAGCCTGGGAGAAGTTTCATAGACTGGCTTGTCAAAGCTGTGCCTTCAACCTGCACTTGCTGCTCCGCTGTCACTCAGAACGGCCAGCTTTCCATTCTGCAACTTGGCAGATACCATTTGGAAGTTTTGGAAGTTCTTTGTTTCTGGTTGGATATTAGAAACAGAAAATGAGCAGAATGCCAAAGGAGCTTGCCCGTCGCCCCAACTGTCGTTCCTCTTGCCCTGTCATTTACACTACCCCGGCAGCAGGGGCACTGGCCGATGGGGGCCTGTTGCCCAGCCGGGGTAGGAGGCTGGTTTTGCAGCCTCCCAACTCCAGGGGGTCGGTCTCACCGGCTGGCCTCTGGGTTGGCCGCTGCCAACAGGACAGAGCAGGTCAGGCCAGCCTGGGTGGTGTCTGGGAAGAGGCCGCAGGGCCACCTCTGGCACGCAGCATGCTCTGTGCATATTGGGCCTCAGCCCTTGGCCTCATTGAGGCTGGGCCAGCATGGAGAGCTTCTGAGGGCTCTCCTTCCACCTGAGACTCAGCCTCACTGCACTAGGACCCCTCAAGTACTGGTACCTTCAGGTGCTCGTAGAAAAGATTTCACCATCAAGAAGTTGGCATCTGAGATCTGATTACATTTTGCGTTTTCCCCTGTGTTTGACACATAAAACATCCAGTTTAAGCCCAAGGAGGTCCGTGTGAGAAGGCGGCTCCCTTTCCACGTGGTGGGGGGGCGCGAGGTTCTGACTTCCTTACCAGGAGAGCGCGTGTGCCTTTCCCTCAGCATCACTGAGAACGCTTACAGTTCTTGAGGCCATGGGAGAGAGGGAAGACACATCCTGCCTTTGCTAAAGCTCAGTGACAGCAGAAGCAGAGGGAGGAGTGGCGGTGGGCGTAGTACCGTGGGGAGGCCGTCTCCACACTCCACACCTGACCTCTGTCCCTTCCAAAGGCTGGGTGCCATCGGGTCCTGGTCTGCAGCAGAAAACCAGTGCTGTTGCTGCCCTTTGGGCAAAAGGCACCAGTTCTTAGGGGCCGCTCAGGAAGTGGGGTGAGCTCCTGGAGGTCCCTCTCTTACCTCCTTGACCCCTGAACAGTGTACTGCCTGCACTGGCACTTGAAGACTGGTGCTTTCTGCTTGGTTCCTCTGGCGTCTTAAAATTGTTGTCACCTCTGACCTGAAGCTCCCCCACCTAGACTCCTCCCCCCCCCCGGCCATCTTGCACCCGCTGCGTCCACACACAGCAGAGAAGCAGCACTTTTACCTCGTAGTTAATAGTGCAGTTAGCAAATATTCCCCACAACCAGGAATTCTCCACCTTGCTTTTCTGAGGTTCTGCTTTCCTCCTCTTCCAGTGAGCTTCCTGTCGTCATGGCCCTAGGTGAGGGGGAGGCAGTGGGCCTCTTGAACTGTGTGCCCTGTGGAGGCACGGTTGGTAAGAGCCTCTGAGAGGCCAGGCAGTGCTTCCAGGAGATAGGGCGGAAGTGGGTCCAGTTTGTAGAGCATGGCGAGTGTGCCTTCCTCCTGCCTTCCTGTGCTGGAAGCACCTCAGTGGTGGGGCCCCACCACCCTGTGCGGAGGAGCTGGTCAGCTGGTGTGTGCCTGTGGAGCAGCCATGGAGCTGGGCCCAGCCAGCCCGCTGGTCTTGTCTCTGTCATTGCCTACACCTGGGCAATGGAAAGCTCTGTCATCTGCCTTATCAGAAAGGATTGTATAAACAAGCAGCGAAAGGACAAGTGGGTGAACGTAGAGGAGGCAGGCAGAGCATGGGGTGCAGGTAGCGAGTGGCGCACGCAGCTGTGTGCGAGTGTTTAAACCAAATGCCCACATTCAGGCACTGTGGCTCCCCCCCTTGTAAAGTGGGGGATTGGAGGCCCTGGGCCAGAGCTGCTGCTGTCCACGTTCTCCGTCCTGTGCAGAGGCTTCCAGGACGGCCCTGCTGTGGGGTGCACCGTCAGGCTCCGCCTCTCGGGAAGCAGGTGGGAGGTAGAATGGGGAGGGGTGAGCAGGGGTGAGGGGCTGGGGTGGGGTCCTTGGTCATCAACGAAGAGCATTTGTACTGGAATCACTTCCTGTCTCGGACGTGTGCTTGTTGCTGCTGGTGGTGGCGTGCAGTGCCTGAGTTATCACCTCAACACAGGAGTCAACATTCTCACCAAGTCACAACCTTAGTGTTTAAAAAAGCAATGTAAAGTTCTTTTAAAAGAAATTGTAGTTTATGGAAAACTCGTCTTACAATAGATAACAGGAGATGACAGACAGACATGTTTATGGTGAATAGTAAGGGGCTATTGTTTTAGGAGGGAGTGGACATGGTGGACATGTGATCTGTTTAGTCGGTTTCATAGACATCACCCACCTTTCTGGGGTCAAGGCCCAGCCAGGGAACCAGCTGAGTGACCTGGAGAGTGACAGGGGCTCCTCAGATTCGCCGAATGGGAAGCAAAGGAAACAGAGGAGAGTTTCCGAGACCCGCGTCTCCTCTCTTGCCTGCAGCTTGTACCCTGTGACCTAGAGCATCCCACAACATCTTGGCTCCGCACAGGGGCTCCACCCAGAAAGCATGGGCCGTAGGGGGGTGGTTCTGAGGCTCTTGATGGACCCCAAGTTTCCCCTGAACAAGAGGACAAGGTGAGGGGAGAGGCGAGCTTTTGGCTCCTGGTTCCTGGAGTTTGGGGGTATCTTCTCTGCCTTACTCCTGCCTCTATTAAAAGAAACAGCACATGCATTTCTGGTCAACGCGGACAGGGTAAATTGTAATGGGTGAGACAGGTGGAGGATTTGCTTGTTATGAGGAGGCTGAGATGGGATGGCCGCGCTGTTCCATCGTGTCTTGTTAGTGCTCTGTGTTGATGCCTTTAGATGCCTCCAGCTCAGTCCATGTCGTGGTACAAGGCGGGTTCGCTCCTCGAAGCGCCATGGCATGAAATGGAGGTGCCTAGAAGCAAGAAGAAAGGTACAGTACTACCAGTCAGCTTTGATCTGTTTATGTATTTCTGAACTCTATTTGCCATTTTATGTCTGTAATGTTTGGAGGCGGGATGGGAAGGAGAAATTAGAGTACAAACATGCGTATTTAACAGATGGAGACCTGTCCTGTGTGAGCCAGGACACTGGTGATCGGCTCTCCCACCACCTCGCACACGGGTGGTCTGGGGAGAAACCTGGAGCGGAGTGAATGGTTGGTGGGGGCCACGGCTTAGCAGGCTTCACTGACTGATAACGAGGTGTTGGAATCGTGTCTCGGTTACTGCTGGAAGAGGTGCTGATGGGCAGCAGGAGAGCTGCCAGCTCTGTTCTTTCCCTTCCCCCCATGTGAGGTGGGAGGTGGGGGCTCTGTCATGCCAGGGAAGGCTCCGGGTTCTGAGGACTCCAAGGCCTGAAATCTCCCCCTTTCCTCTTCCCCCACCACCTCACAGAGAAGCAGGGTCCTGAGCGGAAGAGGATTAAGAAGGAGCCTGTCACCCGGAAGGCCGGGCTGCTGTTTGGCATGGGGCTGTCTGGGATCCGGGCCGGCTACCCCCTCTCCGAGCGTCAGCAGGTGGCTCTCCTCATGCAGATGACGGCCGAGGAGTCTGCAAACAGCCCAGGTGAGCCCCCACAGGGTGGGGGGGGGGCTGTCCCCAGGGACTGGGGAGGCTCTCTTCTTGGGGCCGGTACCCATGAGGAGGCGTCCCCTCCCTTGTGAAGACAGCCCAGGTCCTGGAGATTTCTCCCCCGAGACCCAGCCTTCCTGGCTCTACCCCCACTAATGCTCCGTCTTTCCCCTCGGCCTGCAGTAGATACAACACCAAAGCACCCCTCCCAGTCGACAGTGTGTCAGAAGGGGACACCTAACTCTGCCTCAAAAACCAAAGATAAAGTGAACAAGAGAAACGAGCGCGGAGAGACCCGCCTGCATCGAGCTGCCATCCGGGGGGACGCCCGGCGCATCAAGGAACTCATCAGTGAGGGGGCGGATGTCAACGTCAAGGACTTTGCAGGTGAGCTCACAGCACCCGAGAGACGCAGGACCAGGGCCCTTGCACGCGCGTTCACCGCATAGGAGCTTGGCCTCCCCAGGCGCGGGAGCCTCTGGCCGAGCACCAGCGTCCTGGCGGCGGTGCCTGTACCCGGGATCACAGCAGGAGCAAGAACCGCGCCCTGGGCCTGCGTGGCTCTGTGGGTGCGTTCTGGGCACGTGGGCAGGCCCAGCTCTGAGACCAGTACCGCTGGCTGTTTCTGAGGAGGAGTTAGTGTCTTGGGAAGTATTTCAAAATAAAATCGTTTTGTTTTTCATTATTTTTAAGAGAATTGAAGAATTTGTAGCTATTAATCTGCTGTATTACATAAACCCCAGTTCTGTACCAGAGGATTCATTCTTTCTGACTATTGGAGGAGTGCTTCTGGCATCTTTAGAATGAAGCCGTGTTGCCCAAGCAGAGGGTGTCTCTGTCAGCCCAGGGATCCCCTCCCACCTCCCAGGGAAGAAACGTCACCCCGGGACTCTCATTTTAAGACAGAAATGGACATGCCTCCCTGACCTGAGACAGGCTGAGGCAGGGCCTCGTGATTATAGTTCTGTGTTGTCTCTTCTGCATCAAATACTTCCATATGCTTTAATGCACCATCAACAGATTTGAGTAGTTTGTTCAAAATGGAATGGGAACATAAGATGAGCAAAGCAGTCTTCATGCAGAATCTTTCTAGATTTTTCCCACTGCCCTAGTTGATAGTTGTCTGATTCAAACGTAATTTAGCACCTTTTTTTTTAAGCCATTTTCCTACATCAGGATTTTCCAAAGCACTGGAATTTGTGCCCACAGGGGCCCTGTTTGCACTGACATGTGTGGCCTCGGCCGTGTGCTCCACAGAGGGCGTGTTTCCCAAAGGGGACGCTTTCCTTCCCATCTGGTGCTGGCTGAGCTGGGCCGAGGCTGCCGCTCATGACATGGTGCCCTCCACCTTGTCAGGTTATTGCTCCTGATGACCCTGCAGCTGCTTCATCCATAGGGTTAAAGCCACGTCCTGGAGCAAATAAGAGGCACCGCCGGACAGCATGTTCGGGGTTTCCCTAGACCTCTAGCCCTTCAGTGCCGAGCAGCCCCCAGGGCTTGTCCTGGTATCCACGTGCTCGGAGTGCTGCCCTGAGACAGGAGTGACGTTCCTGAGGATTAAATAACATATGTCCTAAGTGTCTGTTTCCAGGCTGGACAGCACTGCATGAAGCATGTAACCGGGGCTACTACGACGTTGCCAAGCAGCTGCTGGCCGCAGGTGCAGAGGTGAACACCAAGGGTCTGGACGACGACACCCCTCTGCACGACGCTGCCAACAACGGGCACTACAAGGTGGGCCCTCCCATCTGACTCCGCATCCTCTGTAGCTCTTGTCCGTCCTCACTGTCCTTCATGCTTGCTGGGTGACTGCCGCTCGCCAGAGCTGTCCTCTCTGACCAGGTCAGCTTTCTCGTCCCGGATCAGCACCTGGAGGCCTCGTGCAGTCCCAGCAACCAGCACTGTCTGCAGCGTGTGTGTGGCAAGGCCTTGTTCTAGCCACGCAGGTGTGGTTGGATCCTAGTGGATGAACAATCATACCCTCCGGGCTGCTGCGGGACCCTGTCCTTGTTCCTGTGGTACAGTTAGACCCAGAAGGTCTTGACTGGTGCGATGCTGAGAGGTGTAACCAGCCCAGCAGGAGTGAGCGCCCCAGTGCACGGTTTCCCTTGAGAGGACTCGGCCTCTTCGGGGAAATGGCTGCCTCCAGGTCTGAAGCAGAACATGCACATGATGTGCCTTGTGCCTCTTGTGCTGCCAGAAAGCAGGGTGGTCACAAAGATGAGGAAGTCTTGCTGTAGTCATTACCAGAGCCATCTTGAAGGGGCCCCTGGCCAAAGGTGGGACAGCCGAGCATGGTGTGGACGATGACACCAGTAGACTAGAACTTCGTGACTGTTTGAATCCACGCTCCTTTATGGCAGCTCTACCTGGTCACAGTTTTTGGCAGATGCCTGGGAACCAGTAACATTAATAGTGTTAACAGCACAATTTGAAAAGGACAAGTCACTGCAGGGGAAAGACAGATTGGGAGGGAGCTCTGAATTAAAAGATTTCTGAGACAACTAGAGATATCTGAACACTGATTATATATTTGATGGTAGGAATTATAGTTAACTTTTTAGGTAAGATAGTGAAATGGTTTTTTTGTTGTTTTTTTAAGGACTCTTAAGAAATATACTGAAAAGTTTATGAGATGTCTGGGATTTGCTAAAAATACCGGGGGTGAGCGGAGTGGGTGAAATGAGGCTGGTTGTGAGCTGGAAGGTGATGAAACAGGGAGGAAGGGGGTCATCATTTGAACCTCCATACTTTTTGTCATTTGGTTGTAAAACTTTCTATTATTATGAGCTCTGGATTTCAAGTCAGTGCTCTACCACTGCTAACTCCGAGGCATGTCATTTAAATTCTCGTGTAACAGCTTCCCCATGTGTAAAATGGGGTTAAGAACTCCTTCCTCACAGAGATGTTAGGAGAATCAGAAGAGAAAACAGATTTGAAAATGCTCTGTCAATCATAAAATCATGCAGAATTCTTTATAGAAATGTGAGGGTTTCAAATGTGGTAACATGAGAAAGATCACAACACAAAAAGCCTGACACATAAACACTCAATAAAGGTTAAACCCTACCCTTTCTTTCTGTATAATTTGTAGTTAGAAAATGGTTAAACATAAATGAAAGTCTGTCTTAATTCTAATTCTGTGGTTAAGATTTGAATCACTAAGGTTTCTGGGGGACAATGCCTTGAAACAATCTGGTTCCATTAATAACATTTTTCATCAATGTTCTTTAGACTAAAATAATTTTCTTCTTGGCCAAAGTTCTTGTAAATTGGAGAGTAATTTCTGTTTTGAGGATTGTGACAGAAAAGAAAAATTCAAGTAATGCTTTTATGAAGAGTTAAAAGTAGCAGTTTATCATTTGGGATTCTGGTAAGATTTCAGTTTTACACTACTGAATTAAAAGATTTATTCTGTACATTGAATGCCCAGTTTTGTGTGGCTCTGAGAATAATGCTAAAAGTTCAAAAGCTCTCCAGTGACTAAAAACTAAAATAGCAAGACTAAAATAATATGCTCTATGAATTAGCCTGGTTTCTAAAAAGTATCAGAGTTCACAAAATAAAGAAACTAAGCAATCCTTAAACGGCAAATTAACAGAAAAATTATAAGTTAAAAGTATCCAATGCACAGATGTCATCAATTTTGTAAAAATCAGGCACTGATATACACATTATATCTTCCAAAAGAATACTATGGAAATAATATTCTAAACCTCATAATTAGATATGAAAAGTAAGACAATAAAACTCCATTTATAAAGTGCGTTAATGTACGAAAAAAACAACAAAACTTTTCTATAGTGGTTTATTATGGAAAATGTCAAAGACTGGAAATGTGCTAAGGGAGACAGAATAAGCGCACCAAAGATAAACCCATCCTGATCCTGGGACCTGTGACATATGACCTCACATGGTAATGGAACTGCAGATGGGAGAAAGGGAAGGACCATGAGATGGAAGATACTCCTGGATTCTCTGGGCAGGCCCAGTGGCCTTCAAGGGTTCTGACAGCAGAGACCATTTCCTAGTTGGGTCAAGTTACCAGCAGAGGCAGGAGGGAGGAGGACGTGAAGGACACCTGACCTGCTGGCCTTAGAGGCGGGGCCACGGTCAAAGAATGCAGTGGCCTCCAGCAGCTGGGATGACCCAAAGCTGGCAGACAGCAAGGACTCGGGACCAGAGTCCTCCTCCTCCCCCCCTGCAAGGAAACCTACACACAGGAAAAGGAAAAAGCCAACACTACACAGGTCAGCAGGACTGATTTTTGAACTTCTAGGATTGTAAGATGCAGGTGGTACTGATTTGTTAGAGCAGCAATAGGAGCCTGTCCTGATGAAGCAGTAGAAACTGTAACCACTGAGTGAAAGTAGAGTATGCGAGGAGCGAGTTTCTGTCAGTCCTTACGAAAGATTCTTCTCATGCTCTGATTTCAGACTGGGCTGAAATTGAGATTGAATTCAGTGTTTGTCCTTGGGTTCAGTGAATCAGCTGTCCTGGGCGTATGAAACACAGGTTCCTGGTTATACACAGAGCTGTGGAAATGTCACCTTGAGTGTTTCTGTCCTTCACATGACCATCCTTAACAGGATAAAATAAAGCAGATCTTATTTTCTAAAATAAATGAAAACCTAAAATAAACCCGCTTACGGAAGCTTGGCCTTTGTTTCCTCTATTCTTTTTTTTTTTTTTTTAATTTATTGGGGTTGTTTCCTCTATTCTGTAAACTCCCCTCCAATAAAAAATCCCCCCCCCCCCCTAAACTGCCAGAACTCATCCATGACCACTGGACCCTGCTGGATGGTGAGCTCATCCTTGGCAGGAGGGGAGAGCCTATGTGAGAAGATTCCAAGAAAGCGGTCAACTCGTTGTGAGGGAGGAGATTGTCGGGGGGAGTTGGGACTGTTCTACCTGCAGGAAAGCCTTGAAGGGGTGCCAGGACCTGTTAGGGTCCTTCCTAAGGAAGAGGCACAGGTCTAGAGACCCCACTGGGTAATGCTAGGCACACAGCTTCCAGCCCTCGGCCTGGGGGCTGTTCCCTGGTAATAACCACCAAGTTGTCTGAACAGGTGGCGGTCTTACAGGGCACTGTAGCAGTCAGTGTTTCTCAGAACGTGCCCTCACACACCTGCTGCTGTCTTGTAGGTGGTGAAGCTGCTGCTGCGATATGGAGGGAATCCTCAGCAGAGCAACCGAAAGGGCGAAACACCGCTGAAGGTGGCCAACTCCCCAACCATGGTGAACCTCCTGTTGGGCAAAGGCACCTACACGTCCAGTGAAGAGAGCTCGACTGGTCAGTGGCTGGGCACCAGGCCGTGTGCAGGGTGGGGGCGGGAGCAGGGTGTGCGGCATTACAGGGGAGTAGGCCTCCCAGAACTGCTTTGATGCCAGAGGCAATGTTGCCTTTCATCTGTAGATCAGCTCACACAGTTCCAGCCTCCTAGACGCCTGGCACTTACAGGAATTTCTGGACTGTGAAGACCGGGGGTTTGAGTTCCAAAAGGCCTTCAGGCTTATCCTAAGGTGCCAGCTTGTTTCTGCACAAACCTATCTTTGGTTTCCTTCAGCTCTTGGTTGGCCGCAGATTTCACTAAGTCAAGTGAAGTGCTTCTCCAGGGGGCCTCCCCACCCCTCCAGGGGTGACTTGAGTGCTTGGGGAGGCCTTTCTCCAGGTCACCTCTGCAGCCTGCTTTCCCCCATCGTGTCTGTGCAGGTGTTTTGAACCTGCCTCTGACATCTTTTCTCCCTGTTTCTGACAGAGAGCTCAGAGGAGGAAGATGCCCCGTCGTTCGCACCTTCTAGTTCAGTTGATGGCAATAACACGGACTCTGAGTTTGAAAAAGGCCTAAAGCACAAGGCTAAGAATCCAGAGCCCCAGAAAACTGTGACTCCTGTCAAGGACGAGTATGAGTTTGACGAGGACGACGAGCAGGACAGAGTCCCTCCAGTGGATGACAAACACTTACTGAAAAAGGATTACAGAAAAGAGACTAAATCAAATAGTTTTATTTCTATACCCAAAATGGAAGTGAAAAGTTACACTAAAAATAACACAATTGCACCAAAGAAAGCAGCTCATCGCATCTTGTCAGACACATCAGATGAGGAGGACGTTGGTGTCACTGTGGGGACAGGAGAGAAGCTGAGACTCTCTGCACACACAATGTTGCCCAGTAACAAAACACGGGAGCCTTCTAATTCCAAGCAGCAGAAGGAAAAAAATAAAGTGAAAAAGAAGCGAAAGAAAGAAACAAAAGGCAAAGAAGTGCGGTTTGGGAAGAGGAACGACAAGTTCTGTTCCTCTGAGTCAGAGAGCGAGTCCTCAGAGAGTGGCGAGGACGACAGGGACTCGGTGGGGAGCTCTGGCTGCCTCAAGGAGTCCCCGCTGGTGCTGAAGGACCCCTCCCTGTTCAGCTCCTTGTCCGCCTCCTCCACGTCGTCTCATGGGAGCTCTGCCCCCCAGAAGCATAACCCCAGCCACACAGACCAGCATGCCAAGCACTGGCGGACAGACAACTGGAAAACCATTTCTTCTCCCGCCTGGTCAGAGGTCAGCTCCCTATCGGACTCCACGAGAACAAGACTGACCAGTGAGTCGGACTGCTCCTCAGAGGGCTCCAGTGTGGAGTCGCTGAAGCCAGTGAGGAAGAGGCAGGAGCATAGGAAGCGGGGCGGCTTGCAGAGCGCTCTGTCAGAGAAGAAGAGCTCCTTCCACCCCAGCGTGGATGGCGCCATTCCCAAGCTGGACAAGGAGGGGAAAGTGGTCAAAAAACATAAAACAAAACACAAACACAAAAACAAAGAGAAAGGGCTGTGTTCAGTCAGTCAGGAACTAAAATTGAAAAGTTTCACTTATGAATATGAGGACTCCAAACAAAGGTCAGACAAGGCTATACTTTTAGACAATGATATTTCCACTGAAAATAAGTTAAAAGTGTTAAAGCACGATAGAGACCACTTTAAGAAAGAAGAGAAGCTTAGCAAAATGAAGTCAGAAGAAAAAGAGTGGCTCTTTAAAGATGAGATAATAAAGGTCTCCAAAGATGAGAAATCACTCAAGAGAATCAAAGACATGAACAAAGACATGAGCAGGTCTTTCCGAGAAGAGAAAGACCGTTCGAATAAAGCAGAAAAGGAGAAACTGGTGAAGGAAAAGTCTCCAAAAGAGGAAAAACTGAGACTATATAAAGAGGAAAGAAAGAAAAAGTCCAAAGACAGGCCTTCAAAATTAGAAAAAAAGAATGATTTTAAAGAGGACAAAATTTCAAAAGAGAAGGAGAAAACTTTCAAAGAAGATAAAGAAAAACCCAAAAAAGAAAAAGTTTATAGGGAAGATTCTGCTTTTGATGAATATTGTAACAAAAGTCAGTTTCTGGAGAATGAAGACACCAAATTCAGCCTTTCTGACGATCAGCAAGATCGGTGGTTTTCTGACTTGTCCGATTCGTCCTTTGATTTCAAAGGGGAAGATAGTTGGGATTCTCCAGTAACAGACTACAGGGACATTAAAAATGACTCTGTGGCCAGATTGATCCTGGAAACGGTGAAAGAGGACAGTAAGGAGAAGAAGCGGGAAAACAAAAGCCGGGAGAAGCGAGAGTACAGTGAAAAACGGAGCGACAAAGATGCTTTCTTCAGAAAGAAAGACCGGGACTATCTGGATAAAAACCCTGAGAAGAGAAAAGACCAAATTGAAAAGCATAAAAGTATCCCCAGCTATCTTTCAGAAAAGGACAAAAAGAGGAGAGAGTCTGCTGAAGGCGGACGAGACAGAAAGGACAGGGATCTGAGTGACATCTGCAGGGACAGGAAGGACTCCCTCGAGAGTGCCAAGGAACGGAAAGACAACAGAGTGAAGGCCGAGGAGACATACAGGGAGGACCTGAAGGACTATGGCTGTGAAAGCATCTTCAAGGACAGGTCTGACTGTGACTTTGGGAAGAGTCTGGAGCCTTGGGAAAGGCATCATCCAGTGAGGGAGAAGGAGAAGAAAGACGGCCTTGAAAAGGAGAAGAAGGAAAAAATAAAATTAGAAAAATATAAAGATAAGTCCAGTGACAGAGATAAAAATGAAAAATCAATCCTTGAAAAATGTCAGAAGGACAAAGAATTTGAAAAATGTTTTAAAGAGAAGAAAGATCCTAAAGAAAAGCATAAAGATATGCATAGCAAAGACAAGGAAAGAAAATCTTCTCTTGACCAAGTTAAAGAAAAAAAGGAGAAGAGTTTCCCTGGAATTATCTCAGAGGACTTCTCCGACAAAAAAGAGGAAAAAAAGGGTAAAGAGAAAAGCTGGTATATTGCAGATATATTCACAGATGAAAGCGAAGATGAAAAAGATGATTATACAGCAAGCGGATTCAAAATCGGAGAGGCCAGTGAAGTGCAGAGGGCAGACAGCCTCCAGGAGAAAGACGATGGGAGGGAACCTTACCCCTCAGACAGACACCGGAAGCACTCTGCTGACAGGCAGCACTCGGAGAAGCAGAAGGAGAAAGAACTCAAAGAAAAGAAAAAGGAAAAAGCCACAGAAGGGGGGAAAGACAAGAAAGAAAAAGGCTTTGAAAAGCACAAAGAGAAGAAGGATAAAGAGTCTACCGAAAAATATAAGGACAGGAAAGACCGAACTTCAGTTGACTCTACTCAGGAAAAGAAAAACAAACAGAAGCCTCCCGAGAAGGTGGAGAAGAAGCCCTCTGCCGAAGACAAGGCCAAGAGCAGACACAGGGAGAGGCCGGACAAAGAGCACTGCAGAGAGAGGAAAGCATCCAAAAGTGCTGAGGTGGAGAAGAGCCTGCTGGAAAAGTTGGAGGAAGAAGCTCTGCACGAGTACAGGGAAGACTCCAATGACAAGATCAGTGAGGTGTCCTCCGACAGCTTCACGGACCGAGGGCAGGACCCAGGCCTGAGTGCCCTCCTGGAGGTGTCTTTCACCGAGCCCCCCGAGGAGAGGGTCAAGGAGAACTGCCCACAGGAGAAGCTGAAGGAGAAAGAAAGGCACAGGCACTCTTCTTCCTCATCCAAGAAAAGCCACGAGCGAGAGCGAGTCAAGAAAGAAAAGTCTGAGAAAAAAGAAAAGAGTGATGACTACAAGGACCTTGGCAGCAGGAAGGACTCCAGCCAGTATGAAAAGGATTTCTTGGATGCTGATGCTTACGGTATTTCTTATAGTACAAAAGCCGACATAGAAGACGAATTAGATAAAACCATTGAACTGTTTTCTACTGAAAAGAAAGATAAAAACGATTCTGAAAGAGAACCTTCCAAGAAAATAGAAAAGGAACTAAAGCCTTATGGATCTAGTGCCATCAACATCCTAAAAGAGAGGAAGAGAAGAGAGAAGCACAGGGAGAAGTGGAGAGACGAGAAGGAGAGACACAGGGACAAACACGGGGACGGGCTCTTGAGACATCACAAGGATGAGCACAAGCCCGCAGCCAAAGAGAAGGACAGTCCTCCCAGTTCCTTTAAAGAAAAGTCCAAGGACGAAAGCCTGAAACTCAGCGAGACCAGACTGAAGGAGAAACTCAAGGAAAATCCAGAGAAAGAAAAGGGGGACTCTGTCAAGATCAGCAATGGAAACGATAAGTTACAGCTGTCCAAAGACCCAGGCAAGAAAGAGGTCAGGCCCAGAGAGAAGCTTCTAGGAGATGGCGATCTGATGATGACCAGCTTCGAGAGAATGCTCTCCCAGAAAGACCTGGAGATTGAAGAACGCCACAAACGGCACAAAGAAAGAATGAAGCAAATGGAGAAGATGAGGCACAGGTCTGGGGACCCTAAGCTTAAGGAGAGGATAAAGCCAGGCGAGGACATGCGGAAGAAGAGTCTGGATGCCCCTCCGAAGAAGCCACTGGGGCTGGACCTGGCCCTTAAAGACAAAAAGCTCAAGGAGTCGGCTCCTGCTCCATCAGCCCCCGAGACTAAGCCCCACCCAGGACCAGCTGTGGACGCCAGAGACTGGCTGGCAGGACCTCATATGAAAGAGGTCTTGCCTGCTTCCCCCAGGCCTGACCAGAATCGGCCCACTGGGGTGCCCACCCCCACGTCCGTGGTGTCCTGCCCCAGCTACGAGGAGGCGATGCACACGCCCAGGACCCCATCCTGCAGTGCCGACGACTACCACGACGTCATGTTTGACTGCACAGACCCCCCGCCCGTCTCCAACACGGCCGCCAGCGCCTGCTCCCCCTCCTTCTTTGATAGATTCTCTGTGGCAGGGAGTGGGATTTCAGAAACCCCAGGTCAGACGCCTACAAGGCCTCTGTGCACAAACCTTTATCGTTCGGTCTCTGTCGATATCAGGAGGACCCCCGAAGAAGAATTCAGCGTTGGGGACAAGTTATTCAGACAGCAGAGTGTCCCCACTGCATCCAGTTATGACTCGCCAGGGCAGCACTTGGAGGACAAGGCCCCTTTGCCCCCTGGCCCCCCAGAGAAGTTTGCCTGCTTGTCTCCAGGGTATTACTCCCCGGACTATGGCATCCCCTCCCCCAAAGTGGACACTCTGCACTGCCCACCGGCAGCCGTGGTCACCGCGACCCCCTCCCCAGAGGGCGCCTTCTCTGGTTCACAAGCAAAGTCCCCCACTTCACACAGAGATGAGCTTTTGGCCTCGTCCATGGAGGGGGCCCTTCCCCCCGACTTGGGCATTCCCTTGGATGCTACGGAGGACCAGCAGGCCACGGCCGCCATCATCCCCCCAGAGCCCAGCTACCTGGAGCCCCTGGACGAGGGCCCCTTCAGCACAGTCATCACAGAGGAGCCCGTGGAGTGGGCTCACCCCGCCGCCTCGGAGCAGGGCCTCTCCTCCAGCCTAATCGGAAGCGCCCCTGAAAACCCTGTCACCTGGCCCATGGGGTCAGACCTTATGCTTAAGTCTCCACAGAGATTCCCAGAGTCCCCAAAACATTTCTGCCCTGCCGAGGCCCTCCACCCTGCTGCCCCGGGGCCCTTTGGCACCACGGAGCCCCCTTACCCCGTTTCCCCTGTCTCGTACCCTCTGTCGGTCACTGAGCCAGGACTAGAGGAAGTCAAAGATGCCTCAGTGGACGCAATCCCGGCCGCCATCTCCACTGCGGAAGAACCAGCCCCTTTCGCCCCTCCTACTCGGCTGGAGTCCTTCTTCAGTAACTGTAAGCCACTTCCAGAAGCGCCCCCCGACGTGCCCCCAGAGCCTGCATGTATGACCACCGTGGCTCAGGTGGAGGCTCTGGGGCCTCTGGAAAATACCTTCCTGGAAAATGGCCACAGCCTGTCTGCCCTTGGCCCAGTGGAGCCGGTGTCCTGGCCCGACGCCTTCCCCAACTCCGAGGACGACCTGGACCTGGGGCCCTTCTCACTGCCAGACCTTCCTCTGCAAACGAAAGATGTTTCTGATGTGGAAACCGAACCTGTAGAAGAGAGTCCTCTCATTCCCCCAGAAAGTACCCCTGCAGGGGCCCCCATGGTCCTTAATGGTGGGGATGTGGCTGCATCAGCTGCTGAGGAACAGCTCGTGCTGCCTCCTGAGCAGGCAGCCGCCCAGCTCCCCGCCGAGCCCGAGCCCTCAGAGGGGCCAAAGGCGGATGTGATGTTGGAAGCCACGGTGGAAGCAGAGGCTGAGTCGGAGGGAAGAGCCCCTGAGGCCTCTGACTCCAGCTTGGGGCTCACACCGCCCTCCCCAGAGCAGCGTCCACCGGGGAGTGGAGATGAGGCCGAGGGCCCGGACCCCTCGGCAGCACCGCACAGCACACCCGAGCCCCTGGGGGATGGCCCTGCACCGGCACATGGAGCAGACGGGGCTGGCCCCCATGACAGCGCTGGGCTTGAGGGGCCTCCAGGCAGCATCCAGTCTGAAAGTACAGAACAAGAACCCAGACCCACAGCCGAAGCCCCGAAGGCCCCCAAAGTTGAGGAGATCCCCCAGCGCATGACCAGGAACCGGGCTCAGATGCTGGCCAACCAGAACAAGCAGAGCTCACCACCTTCAGAGAAGGAGGCCGCCCCGACCGCCACCCCCACTCCCAGAGCGAAGGGCCGTGGCTCCGAGGAGGAGGACCCCCAGGCCCAGCACCCGCGCAAGCGCCGCTTCCAGCGCTCCAGCCAGCAGCTGCAGCAGCAGATGAACACGTCCACACAGCAGACGCGGGAGGTGATCCAGCAGACGCTGGCCGCCATCGTGGATGCCATCAAGCTGGATGACATCGAGCCCTACCACAGTGATAGATCCAACCCGTACTTCGAATACCTGCAGATCAGGAAGAAGATTGAGGAGAAGCGGAAGATCCTCTGCTACATCACCCCGCAGGCTCCCCAGTGCTACGCCGAGTACGTCACCTACACAGGCTCCTACCTCCTCGATGGCAAACCGCTCAGCAAGCTGCACATCCCCGTGGTGAGTGCCAGGTGGGGCCAGGCCACTGGGTCAGGATCCTGTTTGCCGGGGACACCAGAGCTGGGGCAGGTGCGGTGCCGTCCTGGGGACCAGCCTCCAGCGCTAGGTCTGCGTTGCCACAGCTCCTCTGGAGCCGGGGATCCACTCACTTTCCTCTTTGTCGTTCATTGTTTTTCCTGTGGCAGCTCCCACCTCGGGCCTGAGTCAGTGCCCAGTCCTGGGGTCCGTGCCTTCCTGACCGTCCCCCAGCTCCCTGTCCTCTGTGGCTGCGTCCTGCAGACCCCGGTGCTGCTTAGTCCCTGGTCTCCCCGACATCCTCACCTGGGACTAGGGCCGACCAAGGCCCCCATCCCATGTTGGGCACCCCTGTGCAGCAGCCCCCCTTTCTGCAGCTCCATGTCTCCTCTCAACGCCCTTTAACAGCCAAGACCTCCACGGGGTTGTTCAGCCCGGCTCCAGCCCAGCCCCTCACCCTTGAACCCCTCCCTCCGTGCCTCTTGTCCTGGTTTCTAGCAGCCCCCTTCCCCCCCATGTTGCTGTTCTGAGGCCCGGCCTCAGCTCTCATCACGCTGGAACCCTGAGTGACCCTGGCAACTTGGCCCCTCCTCGAAGCACACTGGGCTTCCAGGCTTCTCCAGCTGGCGGGCCTGTGCTCAGTCAGCACCCCACCAGCCTCTCAGCACGCTACCCAGGGCCTCCTTTCATCCAGTCCCCCTTCCCTTGGTGGCTTACTCTCCGTCTCGACCTGATGGCCCCGTGTCGGTGCAGACATGACACGTCTAAACGGCACCATGCACACCACCCTCCACCCCCGTCCTTGTGCCCATCAGCAAATCCTGCCGGCAGGTCTCTGCAGGCCAGTACCTCCCATGTCGCTCCTCTCCCCTCTCCCCTGGGTGGCTCTTGCTGTTTCCTTGCCCATTGGCATCTGTTCTAATCATAGTAGGCAAAGGGATCCTTGTGCCCTCCCCTGGCTCAGCCACAGCCTCCTTGGCCTTCGAGGACCCCAGCTCATTGTGACCCCAGGTGTCCTCCATTCATGCTTCATTTCTTTGACCATCTCACCCCCTTGAAGAAAAGCCAGGACTTCTGTTTGATCTTTCCATTAGGCCCCAAATGGGTCTCAGTTCAGGCTGTTGAGTGAATGCCGGTCAGGGTGAGCTGATTCTGGGGTGGGTGGGCATACAGCCAGTCTCGGAGGGAACCTCTTGTCCTGGATGCATATGTTCTGCTGTCAGACCTTGGTATTCCAGAAGTCGGTACCTGCTGGCTCCACCAGGCAGAAAGCTCAGCTAACCGGACTGACACCCAGCGTCTTCTGAACAAGGACAAGCGACTCTGAGTGTGAGGTTCAAAAGATGAGGCATGGGGGCACAGCCACCAGGGCCGCCAGTGTAGAACTCAGCAGGATGTCACCAGTGTCACTCTCCCTTCTCTTGGTGCTCTAACCCTGAGCCGCTCTGGGGAAGGGAAACTGAGGCAACCCTACCCTAGTCTGGCCTGGGAGGAGCCAGCTGCCTGGCTTCATCTGGGTCAGTAGAGTCAGAAAAATCTGGTCTAAGGTTTCTGTTTGGTGAGACTTCTGTTGTTTTGTTGTTTAAATTTTAGCTATCGAAATAAAACCACCATGATCACCATACAAAGTCTGAGAAACCAAGAAAACAGTAGAGGTCACTCAACCCCTACCACCCAGGGCTCACCCTGTCAGTGGTCTGTGCGTCTCCTCTTCTGGACTCATGGCTTTCTGGAAGAAAGCTCTGTTTTACTTCCTGTTAGCACATCATTGAGCAGCCAGGCTGTTAGGTGAGGGCAGGCCGAGGTCCGGCGTTCCTGGATTTCTCACCAGGCCAGTGGCCTGGGGCTCCCACCAGGCTGCCTGACACTGAGTGAGGCCTCGTTCCGGCAGCCATGGCACCGGGTCCTGGTGTTGTCTCTGAGGACACAGAAACAGTCGTGCTTTAAATCATACCAGAAGCAAGAATCACACATAGATGCGCCACTGAGCTTGCACCTCCCCGCCTGGTACCACCTGTGGACGGCCCAGGTAGAGTCAGATGAGGAAGGCACCCCAGGCCCCATGAGGCCGGGCCCAGTGAGCAGAGCAGGGCCCCAGAGGTGCGGCGTGCGCCTGAAGAGACCAGCTGGATGTCCTCCTGTCTTCTGAGCTAACTTTAGACTGACAGTTGAAAGCACAGAGTGAGCGTGTGCCCCTCGCTGGGCTCCTGGGCTGTGGTAGGTCACCCACTTCATCTTCCTGGGAAGACATAGTCTGGGGACACTTTCGAGGACTTGGTTAGGTATTTGATGTCCAGGACTCGGCCGAAGGACATGTTTCTGGTGAGAACGCACAGATGGGACGAGACCTTGGGGTGTCGTGTCCAGTTTCTTGCTGTCAGCAGCCACTTCCTGGCCACAGTGGCCCAAGTCTCCAAGTCTCCACTCTGCAATTACTGTCTTTTCCCTTCGTGGTTGACAAGTATCTTGTGGGAGGTACTTTGAAACTTAAGTCCTGTTTTCCTCACGCTTGTGCGCACTGATTTTAGTCTTCAGTGGATCTTGCCTGCAGCAGTTATTCCTGTGGTGCTGGCTTAATGCTGATTTTCTTCTTCCCTCTCCTACATTTACTGATTGGAATTTTCGTGTAATCCAGCGTGAATCACAGTTGTTTTTGTGTGCCAACTGTCCCAGCCTCGGCCGTCAGTAGCTCCTTTAGGTGGCCCCATCTTTCTGAGCACTCTCGCACTTTACGGCTCCACGAGTTGTTCCAGCTCAACCCTCTCTTCGACCACATGGTTCCTTCTGGTAGGAACGGTGTTTAGAAACCATGTCCTGGGTGCCCGCTGTCCTGGGAGACACAGGGTGGCAGGGGGTGTTCCTGTCTGATCCGTGATGAAATCTTACCTTCAACCTGTGCTTGCATCTTCCTTCTCCGAGAGAGACCTATTGCTTCTTTCCCATGGTGCGTGTACTGGCCTGTTCACTCCCAGTGTGCGCGTCTTGTTTCACCAGTGCTGACCCAAGCCCTGAAACCCCTCCACTGGTTAGAGGATGGCATTTGTGGGTGGTTCTTCTGGTCTTTTGCTTCAGGTGAGCGCGCTCTTCCCCTCGCTGACCCTTGAGTAGGACAGTTGGGCTAATTGTCACATGTGTTTCATGTTAAATTGTTGGTATTTACATCCCACTTGGTGTCAGAGTTTATTTGGGGGCCGTGAAACCTCACTGTAAATAAACGGTCCTGCCTCCTCTCCCCTGGCCCCCACTTGCTCCTCGTATTGTATTTCTTCTGCACAGACAGACCTCTGTATTCTTGACCTCTTCTTTCTTGCATGAAGAGTAGCAGTGTAGACACTCTGTACGTTGCTTTTTACCCTTCACAGCGTCTCTGGCACTCACTCCCCCTCGTTCTTTTTCACAGCTGTGTGATGCTCCTTTCGGGACCAAGGTCCGTGCCACAGTTCATCCACCTGTTCTCGTGGACAAGCATCTGCCTGGTTTCCAGGGAATTGCTTAGTGTGTGTGTGTGAGGTGTGCCTAGAGGTGTCTTCAGGGCAGACTCGGTCTGTTGTTGGTGCAGGTTCTCAGCCTCCGCTAACCCCCTCTCTCCCCCTTTGTGACTGCAGATCGCACCCCCTCCGTCCCTGGCAGAGCCCCTGAAGGAGCTGTTCAAGCAGCAGGAGGCCGTGAGGGGGAAGCTGCGCCTGCAGCACAGCATCGAGCGGGTAAGAGGCGGCCTCGGGCGGGGGGCCCTGGACCCAGGACGCGTCTGGCCACGTTACTCTCGGCTCACCTGGCTCCTGTCCTCTAGGAAAAGCTGATCGTCTCCTGCGAACAGGAGATCCTGCGGGTTCACTGCCGGGCGGCGAGGACCATCGCAAATCAGGCTGTGCCGTTCAGCGCCTGCACCATGCTGCTGGACTCCGAGGTCTACAACATGCCTCTGGAAAGCCAGGTCAGTTTTCGCCCAGGCTGGGCACTCACACCTGCCTCCCAAGAGCTGGGCCTTCCAGGCTTTGGCTGTACACACAGGCAGGAGCGGGAGACACTGACGTCCCCCAAACGCCATGCTGGTCACATGAGCAGGTCTGCCCCCGGGACGGGGAAGCAGGGTTGGTCAGACAGCGGTACTGCCACACATGGTATCATGTGAGCTCTGCGAGGCCGTTCCAGGGTCCTCATGGGCACAGGCTTCTGGCTCAGTGGCTGGGCTTTAGTTTCAGTCACTTCAAGTGTTATTTCAACTTTCCTCTAAAACATACATACCGTGTTTCCCCGAAAATCAGACCTAGCCGGACACTCAGCTCTAATGCATCTTTTGGAGCAAAAATTAATATAAGATCCGGTCTTATTTTACTATAACATAAAACCGGGTCTTATATTCGTTTTTGCTCCAAACGACGCGTTAGATCTGTGTCCGGCTAGGGCTGATTTTCGGGGACACATGGTATGGTTACTATAAGCAGCATCCAGAGCTGCTGCATAAATAGCCTTGTGCAGCGAAGGCTCGCAGGTTGTCATGCTGGCGACAGGGGTGGCCTCGTACCAGCAGCGGGACAGCAGCAGCAAGGCCTTCCAGTCAAGAGCCAAGAGGCGTGAGGGGCTCACAGGCCCCAGGTCCTGTTAGAACGTCCCTGCTGGTCTGGTGCAGGCTGGGCAGCAGAGCCCAGAGCACCCCACCTGTCCTCCAGAACGGCCCTGCCTCGTGCACCCCAGTCGGCTCCCCTCGCCTCCAGGGTTAGGTTTGTCCCATGTGGTCGGTCATACCTTTTGTTTCCCTAACCCATCTTGACCTTTAGGAGTTGTCAGCGGCCTCTTGCCCTGTCCATAGACATGTCTGAGATCTAACGCATGCGAAGTGGGTTCTCATGTCCCCCATTGCCGTCCTGAGCCCGGCTCCTTCTCCCACCTCCACTGCCCACAGCACTCAGACGTGGCCCTCTGAGGCTGTCTGCCCTGGGTTTTACTCCCCAATTTACTCTTCTGCCCCAGCAACCACAATGACTTTTGCAAACAACCTAGCATGTGTCATTCTAGGCCTGCCCTCGGCCCCGCGCCCCTACTTGCATGGACTTGCACGGGACACTGTTGTTCCTTTGGGCCTCTCCTGCTGGCCCCTTCATTGTTCAGGCCTTGGCGCCAAGTCCCCTCCTGGCCTGCTGTACCCCAGACTCACAGTAGGAGCCCGTGGACCCCTGGGGGTTCCGAGCGGCATTCCCAGGTTGGCTGCGGTTGTGTGGTGACATACAGTGGTTCAGTGGTTTTTAGTTAAAAACTTTTATTAGTGCATTAAAGATTTCCCATTTACTTATGTATAATCTTTAAGGTTGTATCTTAAATAGTTTCTCCATCTAACATACTATGCAAAACGACAAGTATTTTCCCTAAAACAAAACATTTGTCACCAAACTATAAAACAGAACGTTTGGTTGGGACTGAGTGATTACTTCAGAGATTGGGTATTTGGAGGATTTGCTTTTTGCATCTAAAAGAAAAAAAAAAAGGAATCTGCTGATCATTAAGGGGTTTCCTGCATTGCTTCTGAATGTCAGAGAGAGTGAAGGCTGCAGCCTCCTCTCCTAATGACGTTCTGTGTGGGGCCCAGGCTCACGCGCTGGGTGGTGGCGCATGGACCCCTGGCTAAGAGACTTCATGTGTCCTCCTCGCCATGCTGCCACCTGTCACCATGGAGAACCAGACAGCAGGAGTCCTAAGGCTCCCTGTGTGGAAACCACAGTCCGTCACAGGCACAGACGCTGCCACACTTGAGGACGATGACGTTAAGGTAGCACTCCTGCAGTGAACCGAGGAGGCTAGCTCTGTGCCCCCTCAGGCCTCTCAAACATCCTTTTCAATGAAAAAAAGTTACAAACAGAAGGAATTGAAATGGATGCCACTGCCTGCCAGCTTTACCACGCGGCCTCCAAGAGCAGTGCAGGCCAGAGTCGTAGGGCTTCCTGATTCTGTTTCCTCCACGGGGATCGTGACAGACACGGAGAACATCCTCACGGGGTCCTGATTCACCCCCAGGGCAGCTCTGCCACAGATGGCCCCATGGCCCCCTAGGGCGTGTTAGGAAAGCTGGCTGGGGGGGAAGGATGGTGGAGGGTCACGCGGGCCGTTCTCAAGCATTATGGCCTTCAGTGTGGAAGGAGGGTCTGCAGCACGTGCACGGCAGTCTTCTCCCTGGTTCCCCACAAATGCCCATAACTGGTTCTTCCTCCAGGGCGATGAGAACAAGTCCGTGCGCGATCGGTTCAACGCCCGCCAGTTCATCTCCTGGCTCCAGGACGTGGATGACAAGTACGACCGCATGAAGGTGAGTGTGCTCTACCCCCCCCCACCCCCAGCAAGCTGCACCTGGGCTGGGAGCCCCCAGGAGTCTCCTGGGGCGGGGGGAGGCCACTGCCGGGTCCCGTGTTTGGAGGTGACAATTTCATACTCTCGGAACCCAGCTGATACTTTCAGGGAGCTGAGGTCTCCCCGCCCCCATGTTGTCTCCTTAGAGTGTCTTCCCTCCTGTCCAGGTGTGCGGGGAGCAGCTCCTGTCACCAGCTGGCGGTCAGACCTCTGTGGGACCCCACCTTGAGCCCTCCTCAAAGGTCACAGCATACACTCATCACCACTGCTCTGGATGTGCTGACCAGTGCAGCAGGCAGAGGATGGGGGGGAGATAGAAAGATTAGCAAGTAAGAAGCAAATCCTCATGTGCAGTTGCTCGAGCTGCACCTGGGGCCACCCATGAGAACCAACCATAAAACTTGCCAACAAGAACGTGCCAGTTACAGAGTTAACACACAAGTCAGCGCCACCCCCGGCAGCTCCATGAGGCAGAGCCGAATGGGCTTTTCCCTGAGCTGCAGAGCTGATGGAGAGGCATCCCAGACTCTCCCACTTCACCCCTGTGGTGCCTGTATTGGGAGAGGAAGACAGTGTCCAGGATGCCAGCCTTACCCATGTGCCTTACGTCAGTGACTCATGACCATGGTGCCACAGCAGTGCACACAGGTGCCACATGGGGTGGACAGAAAGCCCAGCACACAGAACAGCGAACCCATGTGGCGTTTCAGGCCCCAGGGTGTCGTCAGGAAGCAGGCGCAGGAGTTCCGTGTGACCTTTGTTTTGAGAACCACAAGTTAAATGTGATCCTATTTAGAAGACAGACTGCCGGCCTCCTCCGCATTGGGTTCTGTCCTGCAGTCGTTTGACAGTTTTGTAGGGTGAGCAGTATCTATCAGATTTCAGTGTTTGGCCACCTAACCTAGCAAGTTCACTTTAGTCATTTAAAATGTAGGGATACATAAAAAAAAGTTCCAAGTTTATTGGAACAACCCAGTAAAGTGGAAACCCAGAAGCCTCATCAATAATTCAGTGATTAAATGGAGTGTGGGGACACCCCAAGATTGAACTACTATGTAGTATCTTCGGCAGAACGGCCTGACCAGTGAGCGAGGGCATCTGAGCTGCTTAATGTGGAGGGTCAATCCGGGGTTCAGACACATTGCAGCACCACATGCAAGGAAAGTTTGGAGACACGCCTGCTACGCACACAGCAGTCAGTTCCGGAAGACTAAACACACTTTAAAAAAAACAATTATTTTAAAGCAAATTAGACATTGTGATATTCCACCCTAAATACTTGCATGCACATAAGAAAATACATTTATTTTCCTGTACACTCACTGTAACATTGTCAAACCTGGCCATGTTTAACTCCCCTCTGTTCCCAAAATGTGCTCCCCCCGGATCCACAGGTGCTACATCTGGTTCTGTCCCATTTCAGTAATTTGGTGTCATTATTTCAGTTTTCAGCATTGTACCTATGTAATGATTTAGTACCTATTTAATAATATAGCCATGAATATTAAGCATTTTAGTACTAAACCCTAGATAACCCTTTTCAAAAATTAAGTGCACTTTTAAAAACCAATTTATTATAAATGAAAATGAGCAATATCACCACCCATAAATAACTGTAAAAAAAGAAAGTTGCAAATTCTAATTAAATGCTGCTGTGGTGAAGCCCATGGGGGTCGGGGGCAGAGACAGACTCTCCCTGGGTGGCAGGACCACTCGGGGCAGGACGAGGTGGCCAGGGTGGTCAGGTGGCCTGCAGGGCGGCACTGTGGACCACGCAGCGGCACAGGCCCTCACAGATGGGCATCCTGCGGCCAGAGCTCGGCCCAGGTCCCTCGCCCCCTCCCTCCCAGTGGGTACTGCTGCAGCGAGAGTGGGCAGTGGGGGCCCAGGCACCTGAGGGGCGGCCCAGGGTCTCGCCTCCACTTGCCTCACCTGCTGTGTCTCCCACGCAGACGTGTCTCCTGATGCGGCAGCAGCACGAGGCTGCGGCCCTGAACGCCGTGCAGAGGATGGAGTGGCAGCTGAAGGTCCAGGAGCTGGACCCCGCCGGGCACAAGTCCCTGTGTGTGAACGAAGTGCCCTCCTTTTACGTGCCCATGGTAGATGTCAATGACGACTTCGTGCTTCTGCCAGCCTGACGCACCACGGGACAGCCGCACAGGACACAAGCGAGGGCCACCGGCGTTGGCCCAGCGCTGCTGCCGAGTCGGGGTGGCGGAAGGAGACCTTGGCCCTCAAGTGGGGGCACCCAGGGAAACCCTGCACTTTTCCCCCTGGAGCGCGGCTCTTTTATACCAGCTGCCACAGGAGGATGAGAAGACCGCAGGGACGCGGACACGGTGGCCTTGGGGTCTGTTTCCCAGCCGGCTGCTCGGGCATTTCAGGAGCTGCAGAACGGAGTGCGTTTTTTTTAAAATATCTGTTCCATTCTGATCAACTAAAGGAAATAAAATTAAGGCGTCCACCCCTCACCAATCGTGACCTCCAGGTCGGAGGGCAGGGAGAGTGCCATCCTGGCTGTTGTCCTGTTGCCATGGAACCGCGGACAGCCACAGGCCTCCGACGGGCTAGGACGCTGTGCCGAGCGAGGCCGCCCGCCAGCCCGCCCGCCTGCCTGACAGAGGGACACAGAGGGACACAGAGCCAGGACTCTCCGGTTGTGTTTTTAATGGAGTCAAATCCACGTGGTTTGTATATTTTTTCCTTTAATCTTGGGCATTTTGTTTCTCTTTCTGAGAACATAACTTGAAACACTACAGAGCCAATAATCATATAAAAAGTGTACCCGTAAACGCTGTACAGTTTTATACACATTCACAATGTACTTTTGCTGCCTTCTAGATAATTTATTTTGCAACACATTACTGCACAGTTGTAAATAACTTATGTACTGTAACATCACTTCAGTTATGTGTAAAGAAATAAATAAATTAATTAAATGCTCTTTGTACATGACAGTCCGCTCCCCGGGAGGGGCCAACACACAGGACTGGGAGATGAGGGGTCACCACTGAAAGACTATTTTCTTAAACTTTTTCCCTCCCCAATTAGTAGCTTTTAATTTTGAAAACAAATTATACAGGTGACTCTTGAACAAGGCAGGGGTTAGGGGCACCACACAGTCAAAAATCTGCATATAACTTGATTCTCCCCAAAACTTAACTGCTAATAGCCTACAATTGACCAGAAGCCTTACCAGTAGCAGTTAACACATATTTTGTATGTTACATGTATTATATACTGTGTTCTTACACAAAGTTAGAGAAAAGAAAATATTAAAATCTTAAGGAAAACACATTTATAGCATTTAGTGGGAAAAATCCACGCCTAAGTGGACGTACACAGTTCAAACCCGTGTTGTCCAGGGCCAACTGTATTTTTCCCCTCCTTTCCTGCCCTTACTGGGACCTGAGGGGCCGTTCCCCACTGGCCGGGAGCTGCGCAGCTCACGATGGGGAGGAGCTGGCCGGGAAGGCAGACCCAGGCAGACGCGCACCCCAGCAGACGACCATGGCCTGGGACAGAACCCTCAGTTCCTACAAAATGCCGAGGCTTGCTTTCGGCTAAGGAGGCTGACGGCGTGGGAACGTAGCGAGTACCAGCCCCCGGCTTCCAGAAACCCAACAGGAGGCCTGTGTCATCTTCCCTGAGGGACCTGTCAGAATAGGAAGGAGACAGGTCCGCTGGGCAGCATGGCCTTGGAGCAAGCACTGTCCAGGCCAGCTCTCACTCCCTGCTCTGCCTGCTCCCTGCACCAAGAGAGCTTACCCCTGGGGCTGAGTCTGCATGGCTAACAGGTTCCCTGATGAGGCTGCCGCTGGTACGGGGTCCCCACTTTTAAGAAGCCGTGCTAGCAGAAAACCAGCTCAGAGGGCAACAGTTGGAGGTGTTCTGCAGGGGCCGGGCCGTGCACTGAGCAGACAGCGCTGGCACCCTGTGCTCCTCTCCAAGGAAGACACCTGCAGGAACAGGGTGAGAGCCAGTGTGCTGCACCAGACCGCATGGGCTGCGTGGGGGCCACCTTCTGAGTAGGGGGCTCCCAAAGTGGCCTTTCCCCCTAGATCACCCTCACCCTGTCCTGACTGCAACTCCTGTCTGGCTCACACACTGGGCTCCCCTAATACCTGGGGTGCTGGAGGGACACGTGGTGCATGGAGGGCACTGGTCCAGGCAGGAGGGTCGGAGTAGACCTTTTTCTTGCTCATGTCCTGGGATCCCTCACCCTCTTCTCTGGTCCGTGCTTCCTGTACCCAGCGGGGGCAGCAGGAGCTGTAGAAATGAGCCCACACAGGAGCGAAAGCCCAGCTCTGCCTCACCAGTGGCCCTGAGCACCCTGAAAGCGCAGACCAGCCTGAGTGGCCTGCGACTGGTTCTGCGGTGCAGGTGGGGTTCCTGGACCTGCCCTGGATCTTTGGGAGGGGGCCATGGGCAGGGCCTGGATTTCCCCAAAGCACCTGATGTGACCTCCCCGGTCCGTGTCTGGGATATGGAGGGAGGCCGCCCCCTCTCGCCTTCTGACTCTCTGTTCTCCCCTTTGTGCAAATCCGCTCCAGGCTGGTCCCACTTCGTATACCTGGGGAGGGGCACAGAGATGGCAGCGAAGTTCCAGTGTATCTTCTGTTTTTCTAATCGCAGAACTCTGATCACAGTAACACTTCCTCTAAGCCCTGCTTTTTTAAGCGGCTTAGCTTGCATGCGTTCATATGGACACCCTGTGGCATCAGCAGCTTCAGGCCACAACAGCGGAAGCCCTGGAACCCCTGGCCCGTGCCTGGGCCACCTGCACAGCGCGCACCACCTGGTGGGCACCAGGGAGGCGCTCTGTTCCCCAGAGAACATTTGTACATTCTAGGAACAAGGGCTCTGTCTGTGGTTCTGCCCCCCCACTGGAGGATTCAGTGCAGGTATTTTTAGTGCGTCCACGCGTTCAGAATTGTGCCTGGTCTGGAGGTACCGCTGACTGTCCCCCAGGCCTGTGACTGCAGGTGTGGGCGTCAGGCCGGCTGCCCTCAGGAGGGTCTGGCTTGAGCTAGAGGAAGGCAGCGCTCTGCCCCGAGTGCCGGGGTCTCACGATTAGCCCCTTGCTCGGGACACCTGCTGCCACCCCGACTGCTGCCTGGGCTCTGGGCTCTGACACGGGTGTTGAATGAGTTGAATTCCTCGCTGGGGAGACGGTCCACCACCCCATAATTCAAGGCCTCTTATCCTTTGGTCTTCAGAGGCTTTAGTACCTCATTAGCATCAAAAACAAGCCCTAGACAAACGCCCACCAGGTGCTATGGGTCAATGCGTCAGTCAGACACGGGCCTTCTGTCAGGGAAGCTGGTGCCTTGCCAAGGGTAGCCCCCGGCTTAGATGGAAAGATAAAAGAAATCAGGGGCTTTTTCCAACCTGCAGAAGAGAAGCTGACGGCAGACTGCAGCTTGGAAGCAGGTGAGGGGTTTCTGTGGAAAGCCATGAGCAGCTTTCCTCTTGACAGAAAGCAGCCAAGGGAGAGCGTTCCTGCGGTGCAGGGAGCCTGGAGGTGGGGGCTGGCCAGGGGACCTCACAATGTCCAGGCCTGTTCTAACATGGCAGAAGGACAGAGTCTCCATTGAGGTGACTGGATGCCTGAGGCTGAGAGAGAGCTGGGAACACCCTTGGCAGGAAGAGAGGATGCCTTCACACGAGCCAGATCAGCACGTGGGCTCCTGTGCTGGGTAGGTTCCCTCACACAGCCTGCTTTCATCCTGAGCAAGGCCACAGGGAGGGGACACACTGCTCCCAGATACACTGCTGCTTCTTCATGTTGGGGGACTTACTGCATGGGACGCACAGGACAGTGGAAAGCATGGCTCAGGTTCATGTGTGTTGGAAAATAGAAACTGAAACCAGCAGGAGGAAACCCAACATGCAGTGAGGGGCCGGCAGGACGGGAGCACTGCCCTGGAGCACGAGGCTAGGGTGCTCACCACACCAGCCCGACGGCTTTGAGCTGCTCATAGTGGTGATGGGGGAGGGGGGGCGGAAGGGCGCAGACCCAACAACTCCACTCTGAGCATTTGCTTCTATGAGAAACAGATGCTTATGGGCACAGAATATCACTTACAAACTAAAGGCATACCTAAATTATTGGTAAGAGTTAAGAACTAGAAACACATGTCACTTTGTTAAAAGGGTTAAAAAATGACGGTATATGCAGCAGAGTTTCTCAGCCTCGGGACCACTGACATCTGGCCGGACGAGTCTGTTGTGTCTGTCCTGAATACAGCAGAGTGCTCAGCAGCACACGGGCCTTCACCCACTAACGCCAGTGGCACCATCCCCACCCCCCAGCCAAGGTGTGACAACCAACAAAATCTCCAAACATGGCCAAATGTTCCCTGGGGGACAAAATCACCCTCCTGAGAAGTGCTTATATATAACAATGAAGATGAACAAAACCCAGCTACATACACAATTCGTATTGCGTGATTCCATTTATGTAAAGTTAAACCAGGAAAACAAAACTGCCGTGCGAGCAGTCAGTCACCGTGTGAAGAACGCAAGGACCCTGGGGTGCTGGCGATACTCTATTTCTTGATCTGGGTGTTGCCTAGATGGGTATTTGTGTTGTGATGACTCAGTGGGCAGTAAATATGTTTTTGGCAGCTTTTTGTTATAGTTGACAATACAAAAGTGTTTTTTTTTTTAAGAAATGGAAGATATGTCTCCATTTTCCCAGGAAGCCAGAAGGATATTCGTGGACATACTTTGGAAAATACAGTGCAGGATGCCAAGTAAAAATGGCAGAGCAATTTGATCTTCCAGTCAAAATCACCAGCACTACCACCAAAAACAAGAAAAAGAAAGAAAAGAGAAGAGAAGAGAAGAGAAGAGAAGAGAAGAGAAGAGAAGAGAAGAGAAGAGAAGAGAAGAGAAGAGAAAAGAAAAAAATGACAAAGGGGTGGGGGTGATGACAAAGCATCTTGGTAAAGAGAGAATGATTATATTGCAGATTAGAACCTCTGAGAGATGGAGAAGAT
Source organism: Rhinolophus sinicus (assembly GCF_057876585.1). Classification (NCBI taxonomy): domain Eukaryota; kingdom Metazoa; phylum Chordata; class Mammalia; order Chiroptera; family Rhinolophidae; genus Rhinolophus; species Rhinolophus sinicus. The sequence goes on from NC_142508.1 coordinate 49,051,630, forward strand.
ACAGTAAGATGAATTAATTTGATGGCAAATGAGTTGGGACTTCCAGAACAGCAGAGTAAGGACCTCCAAAAATCTCCATAAGAGCAATGAGAAGATTGGAAGGGGCAAAAACAAAAACAAAACAAAAAAACACACAAAAAACAAACCTGCCAAAATCAACTTTTCCAGAAATCTAGAAATTAAGGCTTGTTACAATCCAAGGAGTGATTATTCAAGAAAAATAGCAGCATCTCGGTACAAAGAGTGAGCTTTCTGTCATTTTAAATTTCCGTATTTCTATTCCTCTCTTTCTAGCTACATTTAACCTTGAAAACCAGCTGCCCAGTAGCCACCAAAGGGGTCAGACGGGGTGTGAAGCTCCTCAAATGCCCTCCCATTTCCAGGGCATTGTCACCATCTGACCTGGCTGGCAGCTCCCTGGGAAAGCACCATTCGCAGGGATTGTCATTATTTGATGTAACTTGGAGTTCATTCAGTGGTAAAAGCCCTCTTCCCAAAAGGTTTGTCAAAAACAGTGACAACTGTTTAACATCATAGCTGCCTGAGGTGGTAATACCAGTGGGGAAAAATGCCTGGTCACAAAATTTAGGAGGAAGAGCTGGGGAGTAAGATGCCCATTGTACTCTTAGGTGCTCTGACATATCCCTGCATATGTGCAAGTCTATGTGTATGCCCAAGAAATAACAGAACAGCCTATTTTCTCACTTTTGGCTAACCTTGAAGCTTTCAAAGCAGGAAGCGAAGGCTAAGGCAGGGCTATAACCTGCCTGAGTACTTTGAAGAGCCTTTCAGCAAAGGGTGGGGAAAAAAACCTCTGTCCAGTCATTAGATGAGCAGCAAGCCAACAGCACAAAGACTTCACTACCCCCACACAAAGGACTTTACAGAATTAGTTCAGGAAAGACACTAACCACAGAGAGCAGTAGCAGCAATAATGACCACCAACACAAATCTGGGGAATGGAAAACCAATTTCCAGAGTTGCATGTTATATTATTCAAAATGTCTACTTTTGAACAGAAACTTAGAAGGTGTGCAAAGAAACAGAAAGCATGACCCATAAACAGGAGAAAAAAAAAGACAACCAATATATACCATCTCTGAGGAAGCCCAGATGTTAAACATACTGGAAAAAGATGTAAAGTCAGCTTTGACAAATGATGGTGAAAGGACTAAATGAAATTATGTCTAAAGATTAAATATGACAGTAAGAGAAAGCTTTAACAGTGAGGAGGTAATTCTGACTGCCTTTGGACCCGAAATGCAGTATCAACTCTTCCCTGGATCCCCAGCCTGCTGGTCTAACCTGCAGACTTTGGACTTGCCAGCCTCCACAGTCACGGAAACCAATTCCTTAAAGTGTATCTACCCATCCATCTATCTTCTACTGGTTCTGCTTCCCTGGAAAACCCTAAATAATACATTAGCCAAAGACTTAAAATCAGCTTTTATAAATTATGTTTAAGTTACTAAAGAAATTTATTTCTAAAGACAGTAAGAGAATGGAACCAACCACAGAACACGAATAAAAAGAAAAAATTTAAAGAACAAATGGAAATTTTATAGTTAAAAAGTACAAAAACTGAATTTCAGTTGGCAGAAGGAAGAATCAGCAAATCTGAAGACAGGTCAATTAAGATGGTATAATTTGAGGAACAGAAAGAAAAAAAAGTGAAGAAAATTGAACAGAGATCTGTTGAATGCTATCATGTGTACCAACATATGTACAATAGGAGCCCTAGAAGGAGAGAGAAAGGGGCAGAAAGAATATTTGAAGAAATAATGTCCAAAGTTATTCAAAGTTGATGAAAAATATTAATCTATATCTAAGACACTCATTAAACTAAAAGCAGGATAAAGTAAAAGAAATTCATTCCTAGATGCATTACAATCTAATTGTCAAAAGTGAAAGACAAAGAGAAAATCTTGAAAGTAGCAAGAGAAATCAATTCAGCCCACAGGAGGAACCATCAATAGGATTAACAATTGGCTTTTCATCCAAAACCATGGAGGCCAGAAGCAGTGGGGTACATATTAAGTGCTGAAAGAAAAAGAAGGTCAACCAAGATTTCTATAACTGGTGAAATTATCCTTCAAAAAATGAAGTAGAGGGCCGGCCCAGTGGCTCAGGCGGTTAGAGCTCCGTGCTCCTAACTCCGAAGGCTGCCGGTTCAATTCCCACATGGGCCAGTGGGCTCTCAACCACAAGGTTGCCAGTTCAATTCCTCGAGTCCCACAAGGGATGGTGGGCTCCGCCCCCTGCAACTAAGATTGAACACAACACTTTGAGCTGAGCTGCCACTGAGCTCCCGGATGGCTCAGTTGGTTGGAGCGTGGGCTCTCAACCACAAGGTTGCAGGTTCGATTCCCACAAGGGATGGTGGGCTGCACCCCCTGCAACTAGCAACAGCAACTGGACCTGGAGCTGAGCTGTGCCCTCCACAACTAAGACTGAAAGGACAACAACTTGAAGCTGAACTAAGATTGAAAGGAAACTTGACTTGGAAAAAAAAAAAAAGAAGGAGAAATTAGGACATTTCCAGATAAACAAAAACAGAATTTATGGCTAACATATCTGCCCTTCAAGAAATACTAAAAAGAGCCCTTCAGGCTAAATTGAAAAAACACTAAATAATAATTGAATTCACATGAAGAGATAAAAAAAATCACTAAAGATAACTATAGGTAAACACAAAAGAAAGTATAAGTGTATTTTTGTTTTTAACTTTTTTGTCTTAAAAAACAACTTCAAAAGCAATAATTATAAAACTGTGTTGATGAGCTTGTAATTTGTAGCACAAAGGAGGGGGAAGGAGACAGATATATTGGACAAAAGTTTTTATATACTAGTGAAATTCCCTTATCCAAACTAGTTTGTTTTCATTAAGATGTTACCTGTAATATCCACACTGATGTTTCTTTTTAAATCGCTCAAAAATAGTAAAAGAAACAACAAGGAAATTTAAATGGAATACTAGAAAATATCTAACACAAAAGAAGGCAGTAATGAAGGCACTGAGAAATAAAAACAGAAAAATGTCAGAAGTATTATCAGTAATTACTTTAAGCGTACATGGATTAGACTTTTCAATCAAAAGACAGAGATTGGCAGAATTTACTTTAAAATTATGATTCAACTACATGCTACCTACAAGAGACTCTGCAAAAACTGGCAGAGCAGAAAGAAGAACTAGACTATCAACAGTAATAATTAGAGACTTCAATACTCTCTCTTTTCCTAATGGATAGAACAAGTAGGCAGAAGATGAACAAGGAAACAGACATGCACACATTAAAATGAACTAGACATCTATAGAACACTCTACCCAGCAACAACAAAATGTATATGCTTCTCAAATACACATGGACTATTTTCCAGGGAAAACCATATGTTAGGCTACAAATCAAGCCTCAATAAATTGTGAACTCCAGGGCTCAGCCCCACCCATACATACATATTCCTAATTAACACACTAAAATCTTTGGGAACAGGTAGACCATGCCCACCCAGAACACAGACTGCCGTTGGTGACACACACCTGGGACAGAGCTGAAGAGCTCTGAAGGCTCTGAAAACTGAACTGACATTGGAACCACAGCACACAGTAGGCAGGTTGGAACTTACAGCCTGAATCTATCCAGGTGGACTGCCTGATAAAAGTAACAATCTTCATAGTTTTTAAACAAGACCCAGGATCTTATAAGTTCAGGACACAATAAAAAATTCTTTAGCATACGAAAACCACAGAAATTTCAATTCACACAGGAACAGACAATCAACAGATGCCAAGGCCCAAATGGCACAGATGTTGGAATTATCTGACGAGTATGTTAAAGTAGCAATTATACAAATACTCCCAAGAAGCAATCACTAACATTCTTTAAACAAATGTTAAAATACAACATCTCATAAAAGAAATGGGAGACATAAAGATAACCCAAGTTTCATTTTTAGGACTAAAAAATAAAGTAAGCAAAACAAAAAGCTCACTGTACAGACTTAATAGCAGAATGGAAATATACAGTGATCTTGAAGAGAAATCAATAAATATTATTCAATCTGAATTACAATAGGACTTTTTTTTTTTTTTTAAATAAACAGATCCTCCGGTACCTGGGGGACATAAACAAAGGTCTAACATTTATGTTGTTGGAGTACCACAAGGAGAAGAGAATTATGTTGAAAAAATTTGAGAAAATAAAAGGCTGAAAAATGCCAAATTAGGCAAAAAATATAAACTAAGAGATTCAAGAAGCTAAGCAAACTAAAGAGGATAAACTCAGAGAAATCAATGCCTAAATAAATCATAATCAAACTACTAAAAGCAAAAAAAAAAAATTTTTTTAATGAACAAACTGAAAGGGAAATTACAAAAATAACTTCATTCACAATAGCATCACAAAGACTAAAATACTTAGGAATTAATGAAGGAGGTGAAAGACTTGGATACTGAAAACTACAAAACATTGATGGAAAAAAATTAAGACAAATAAATGGCAACACATCTTATGTTCATGGATTGGGAGACGTAATTTTCTTAAGATGTCAGTACTATGTGAAGTGATCTACAGATTTAATGCAATCCCCATCAAAATCCTCAAAGCATTTTTTTTTGCTGAAAAAGAAAAACCCATCCTAAAATTCATATAAAATCTCAAGGGGCCACAAAGAGTCAAAACAATCTTGAAAAAGATTGGGAATGGGAGGACTCATTCCCAATTTCAAAATGTACTACCGAGGTACAGTTATCACGACAGTGTGGTACTGGCATAGGACAGACATATAGACCAATGGAATAAAACTGAGAGTCCAGATATCAATCATACAATTGGTTTCATCAAGAGTGTCAACAGGATTCAATGGGAAAAGAATAGGTCTTTCAACAAATGGTGCTGGAAAATCGAGATATCCACATGCAAAACAATGACGTTGAACCCTTATCACACACTATATGCAAAAATTAACTCAATTTGGATTGAAACCCTAAATCTAAGAGATGAAACTATAAAATACTTAGAAGGAAACACAGGTGTAAAGCTTTATGATCTTGGATTTGGTAATGGTTTCTTACATATGACACCAAAAGCATGAGCAGAAAGGAAAAAAATTGAACCTTACCCATGTTAAAATCTTTTCACTATCAAAAAGTGAAAAGACAACCTATAGGATGGCAGAAAATACTTGCAAATCATATATCGGATAAAGTCTAGTAACCAGAATGTGTAAAGACTTCTTACAATTTAACAACAAAAAGGCATGCAACCCAAGTAAAAAAATGGGCAAAGGACTTCAACACTTCAACAGTTATTTCTCCAAAGATATACACATGGCCAACAAGCACATGAATAGTTTTTTTTTAACATCTCTAGCCATTAGGAAAAGAAAATTAAAAACCACAATGAGCTACTTCACATCCACTAGGATGGGTATAGTCTTGGTTTTGTTTTGTTTTGTTTTGTTTTAAGGGAAGGTACGTATTGGCACAGAGGTGGAGAAATTGCTGGTGGGAATGTAATATAGGCAGCCGCCATGGAAAACTGTTTGATGGTTCCTCAAAATGTTAAATATGGACTCACGACATGACTCAGCAATTTCACTCCTAGGTATACACTCAAAAGATCTGAAAACAGGTACTCCAACAAATACCTGTACAGTAAGTCCTCATTTAACATCATCAGTAGGTTCTGCAACTTGAAGCAAAATGACTTAGAACGAAACCAATGTTACCATAGGTTAATTGATATAGAGTTAAGTTCCCACAGCATCTTATCAACGTTATAACAAAATGACTTTGAACAAAACATTATTCGAGGACCTGCTGTACACGAACGTTCATAGCATTATTCACAATAGGCAAAAAGTGGAAACAACCCAAATGTCCATCAACAGACGCATGGAGAAACAAAATGTGACCAATCTATACATGGAATATTACTCAGCCATAAAAAGGAATGAAGTCCTGACAGATGCTACAATGTAGGTCAACCTTGAAAACATTATTCTAAGTGAAAGAAGCCAGACCCAAAAGGTCACATATTGTATGGTTAGTGGTTAGCAGTGATGGGAGTGGAGGAAGGGAAATAGGGACTGATTAATAGGTACCAGGTTTTCTTTCGTGATGAAAATATTTTGGAACTTGATACAGGTAGTGGTAGCATAAAATAGTTTTATGTTATGTGAATTTCACCTCTGAAATATTTCAAAAAAACTGCCAGTTAGAAAATACAATGCAAATCCACAGTTCCTTCACAAAGCAAAAGGAAGCCAACTAGTTAGGAAAATTTAGGCATAACCTATAGGATATACTGTCATTTTCCTCACTGAGAAAAACAGAAGTTGAAAACAAACGCGACCTACCTTTGTCTGGGATGGAAGCCTCCACCATGGTGACGGTGTCGGTGTCCCTACTTAATCCATACACGCAACGCCATTCCGAGCCAAGCTCACAAAAGGACCCACAGCTGGACAAAGTAACTGAAGCTCGTTTTGCAGAATAATTACAATAATCCTCAAACTTCTGAAACGCAGGGCACCGATCAGGGCCTGTCCTCACCTATACCACACTCCGATCCGGCTGCAGCAAAGGTGGCGACGCAGGAGGGCCAGAGCCGGACACTGGAGCAGGACGGTCCGAGCCGCTACCTCCCATGGCTGCAGCCCCGCGTCAGGCCGCTGGGGGGCAGTGGCAGCCCGCGCTCCGCAGGCCCGAACCTTGGCCGACGCGGAGTCCAGTGCGCATCGGCTCAGGATCCCTGGCCGCCTCACACACCCGGGACCCTCGGGCCGACCAGGGACCCTGAGGCCTCCGAAACGCCTGAGACAGCGTCCGCCCGAAGTCCGCTGGGGCGACCCAGGCCCGGCGTCCAGACACCGCCAGGACCACGCGCACCTGAGTGCCTCTCGGCCACGCCCGCGCGGCCACGTCCCCGCAATCCCCACGGCCCAGGCCAGGACACTAAGACCTTCACCTGCCCTGCCCTCTAAGGCCCCTCTCTTGGCTCCGCCCTCCGGCCGTAGCCCCTCAGGCCCCGCCCCAGTCTCGGCCCCTCTGAGGCCCCGCACCAAGGACCTGCTCCGCGCTGTAGCCCGGCCCCTCAACAGCCCCGGTCCTCTCCCGGCGGCCCCGCCCCTCCCAGGCTCTGCTCCGCCGGCTCCGCGCCCTCTTAGGCCCACCTGTTAACCCCGACCCTCAAGGCCCCGCCTACAACAGGGCCCCGCCCACAACCAGGGCCCCGCCCACAAAAAGGCCCCGAGTGGCAGGTTCCTCCCCAAGTTTCGCCAAGGTGCAGAGGTAGACGATGGACCCGGAGGTGCGGGTGTTGCGTGCGGCGGGCGGCTTCGGCCGAGCCCGGCGCCTGCTGGCCGTCGCCTCGTGGCTGCCATGCGTGGTGCTGGGTCTGGCGCTGAGCTCGGAGCCGCTGCTCACCGCACTGCCCGCGCACCACTGCCGGCCGGACCCCGCGCTGCTACCCCCGACGCTGCGCGCCCTACGCGGACCTGCGCTGCTCGACGCCAGCGTGCCGCGCCTGGGCCCCGCGCGCTCCCCGAGCCCCTGCCTGCTGCTGCGCTACCCCGAGCCCGCGCCCCGCGCCCGCCCCAACGGCACGGGGCCCTGCACTCGCGGCTGGCACTACGTCCTGCCCGCCGCCGGCCTGCTGCGCAGCCCGGTCACCCAGGTGCGGGAGGACTGCCTGGGGTCTTCATCACGCTGCCCCCCTCCCCTGCCTCTGGCCCCCTTCTTCGTCGTCCCCCTTTGCTGTGCTTCCACCCTCAGTCCCCCCTCCTTCACTCCCCGTGCTCTTTCCCCCCATCCCTGGCCCTCTGCCCCCAATTCTCTGTCCCCCCTCCGTTTCCGGTACATCTTACTTTTGTCCCTCTCCTTTGTGTCCCCATGCTGTCCCCATTCCTCTGTACTCCCTCCCTTCCCCTTCATCCTCTCCTGTCCACCCTTTCTCTGTCCCCCCTCCTTTCTCTCCCCTTCTTCCAGTCCCCCTTCCTCTGTTCCCGCTCCTCTGTCCCCCCTCCTCTGCTCCTTCGTACCCCCTTCCTCTGTCCGTCCACCCCCTTGCCCTTCTGCCCTTGGTCTCCTGGGGTTCTCATTTGGAGGGCCACCCCCTCCTGTCTGATGGTGCAGCTGATGCCCAAGTCGGCGGGTTGCCAGGCCTGATGACAGAGTCTGAAGCCCAAGGGCTGCCAAGGTGGGTGGGCAACCTGGGGGAGGAGGAGGAGTTAAGCTGAAGGTATGACCAGGTAGGTGCCAGGTGGTCAGCAGGGCCTGGAGTTCACTTCAGTTCAGTGCCACGAGCATTCTGAGCAACCTGTAGCTTTGGGCTGTGTCAAGACTGGGTTCCCAAGGCAGGAGGCTTTGAATCAAGGGAATAATACTGTCAGTTCAGTTTGTGAAAGACAGACCTCCCACCTGTGAGGTGTGTGTGCAGGTTGGACTAGAGGCCGGGGCTTCTAAGGGGGCAACTCGGGTGCTGGTGGGAAAAAATGGAAAGAGGACAGCTAGGACCTCCTGTCCCACCATGGGGCTAGGGCCTGCCCATCCCTGCCTCCCTCTTAGCAGCCTCAGGCCTGAAGCCGCACCCCCACCCCTGAGAATATTGGCCCCAGTGTGGAAACTGGAACAGGGTTGCCACATCCCTGCCAGGCCTGCCTGGAGCCCTCAAACTGGCAGGGCTTCTCTCCTCCCACCCATTCTGTTCCACCTCACACCTGCCTTCCTGTTGGTATATGGTTCGATCAGCTTTCACAAGTGGTTGGATTTTAAAATAAAAACTGACATAGTGTGACCCAAAAAGTATGTTAAACTTATTTTTAAAAAGCCCAGGACCCTGGAAGGGGAGGTGGGGTGGTGCAAAGCTGAGGTCAAGGGCCCTTGACCAGGAAAAGCAGGTGAGCACAGCCCTGCAGCCTGTTCCAGGAATTGCTCTTGAAGTGAGCAGGGCAGGGGAGAAGTGAGGGTGAGGCCCTGGGAGCCCTGGGCACAGCAGGTGGAAAGTAAGATCAGCCAAGGGCCAGCCTTGGGAGGAAAGTGAAAGCTGGAGAGAGAGGAATGAGACTCCATCCAGAGAATAGCAGGAACCAGTGTTGGGGCTCCATGTGGGTACTCTGGGGACCCCAGGTCATCACCCCCTGGGGACTCAGACCTAGAATTGTTCCAATTCCATGTGAAGCCCACTGGTCAGAAGACTGTGTGATCGTGAGCAGGTCTCTTGCCCTCTCTATGCCTCAATTTCCCCTTCTCTCCAAGGAGGAATTGGAGCAGGACATCTAGGGCCCCCTTCCAGCCTGACATTCTGAGGACTCCAGTAAGGGAGGGTCCTGGCTGGCTGACAGGTGACGCTGTCTCCTGCAGTGGAACCTCGTGTGTGAGGATGGCTGGAAGGTGCCACTGGAGCAGACGAGCCACCTCCTGGGCTGGCTGCTGGGCTGTGTCATCCTGGGCATGGGCTGTGACCGGTGAGGTGATGCCCTTCCCCTCTAGCTCCTCGGGGTCCAGCTGAACGCCTGATCTGTCCTGAGCTGCATCCATGTGTGTCCCCCACTGCCCACCAGGTTTGGCCGCCGAGCTGTGTTTGTAGCCTCCCTGGTGCTGGCCACAGGCCTGGGGGCTGGCGAGGCCCTCGCTGCCAGCTTTCCTGCCCTGCTGGCCCTGCGGCTGCTTCATGGAGGGGCTCTGGCAGGGGCCTCCCTTGCCCTCTACGTGGCTCGTGAGTACCATGGGGGGCTGGAAGAGGTACCCACTCAAGCTAGGCCTTCAACCCCACTGGAGAGGGCCGTCAGCAGCATGGGAGGCCTCTCCATACTGCTGTTGAGGGCCCTTCTCTAAAAGGTGGGAGGGCACTGAGCACTGCTGTTTGTGGGCGGGCAGGCTCAGTGCTGGAGTGGGCAGGGAGTTGGCCTCACATGTCTAGCTCTCGGGCAGGTCAGCGGCTGGTCCCCACAGCCCTGGACAGAACAGCCCTCCCTCTCGAGAGGCCTGGGCCTCAGGCCATCTGTGTCTGTTCAGGCCTGGAGCTGTGCGACCCCCACCACCGCCTGGTGTTCTCCATGGGGGCAGGCCTCTTCTCGGGGGTGGGCACTCTGCTGTTGCCCGGCCTGGCCCTGCTCGCACAGGACTGGCGCCTTCTGCAGGGGCTGAGCGCTCTGGCAACAGGACTCCTGCTGCTCTTTTGGGGGTAAGTGTGGCGGGACACAGGTCAGTAGCCACCGTGGAGGCCACGCATGTCACTTCTCTCTGCACCTCCACATAATACCAGGCATAGGGGTGTGGGACAGGGACACAGAAAGCCATGAGATGTCCTGCCCCTAGGTCCAGGGAGTGGGCATTGGCCTGGCATCTCTGGGGAAGACCTGGAGGCATCCTTACCCCACCCCCGCAGGTACCCAGCCCTGTTTCCTGAGTCTCCCTGCTGGCTGCTGGCCACTGGGCAGCTGGCCAGAGCCAGGAAGATCCTGTGGCACTTGGCTGAGGCCAGCGGCGTGGACCCTGAGAATAGCCCCGAGGAAGAGACCTCCCTGGCTACAGGTAATGCACCAGCCAGAAGGGAGGCTAGGGTGCTGGAGGAGGAGAGGCCTCACCCCTTCGTGTGCACCCCCTCATGTCCCCTCATGTCCACAGAGCTGGACATACTGTCTGCGGGGAGCCCCCAGCCCCAGCACCACTGCATCCTGGAGCTCCGGCACACCCACGTCACCTGGAGGAACGGACTCATCCTGGGCTTCAGTTCGTGAGGAGGGGAGGGTGTGGGTGGGCTAAGAGATGGGTCTGTGCTCTGCCCCCTGTGGAGGTTGTTGCCAGGGCCCCCAGCTCTGGCTGAACCCACAGCTTCACCCTCCCTCCCAGGTTAGTCGGTGGGGGCATCAGAGCCAGCTTCCTCCGCAAACTGTCCTCACATGAGGCTGTCTTCTACGGGCCCTACTTCCTGGTAGCCGCCCTAGAGATGGCAGCCACCATCTTCCTGCTCCTGACAGTGGATCGCTGGGGGCGTCGCCTGATCCTGTTGCTGGGTACCTTGGTCATGGGCCTAGCATCCCTGCTGCTGCTTGCCGGGGCCCAGTGTGAGTGGAGGGCTCTGCAGGATAAGAGTGTCGCCCTGTTTGGCTGAGGGTCAGCCTGATGGGGGACGGGGGTGGTCCTGGGATCAGCCCCCTTCTGGGACCGTAAGAGAGAAGCATGGGGTGTTGGGATAGGCTGCTGTTCTTTTTACCCCATTTATATCACTGTGCAGCCGGGGAAACTGAGGCCCAAAGAGTTAAGGACCAAAAGTATCTCCATGAAGGGGCTAAATTTAACGGTCTGGTTTAGACAGGACAGCCTGGAACTCCTGACCCCAAACCCCAAGTTCAGGTGCAGGGGTGAATGGTTGGGGAGGCCAGGCCCGGCAGGACCCCTGAGACATGGATGAAGAGAGGGCGGGCCCTGGAGCAGCCTGGTGTGGGCAGCATGGGAGCTCTGTCCTTGTCCCCAGACCTGCCAGGCTGGACCGTGCTGTCCCTCTCTGTCCTGGGGCTCGTGGCCTCCCAGGCCGTGTCCACCCTCAGCAGCCTCTTTGCGGCTGAGATCTTCCCCACAGTGATCAGGTGAGCTTCAGGCTTCCCAGCCACGTGGCTGGGCACACAGTCCTGCCAACCCAGCCCACAGAGCCCCCCGGGGACCGGATACCTCACCCCCTCCCTCCCCAGCTTATGCCCAAGACCTCCATTCCATCATGACCCGAGTTCCAATTGTCTTTTCCTGGGTGACGCGGGGGCCACTGGCACAGAAAGGTCTGGACCACAGCTCAGGAATAAAGGAAGGAGAGACGGAGGCTGGAGGGAGGGCACAGATGAGTCCCCAGAAAGAGTAGAATTCCGGGGGGAAGTGGTTTTCCAGTTTTCTAATGAAAAGAACAAAACTTGTTCCAGGGCAGCGGGGAGTTGCTTTTCCACACAAAAAAATGTTTTCAGTTTTGTTTTCCTGGAGCCCCCATGCCTCTGGGTCTGCTTAGGGTGGGTCCCTCCCTGGATCCAGGCCTGCCTGGGGGCACTTGAGAGTCACACGCTGTGTCTGTGTGTCCATCTGCATGTGAGGGTAGCCACCTGCCCAGGCTGCCCACACCATGCCCTTTCCTGCAGGGGGGCAGGGCTGGGCCTCATGCTGGGTGCCGGGTTCCTGGGCCAGGCGGCCGCCCCACTCGCCAACATGCACGGCCGGCGGGGCTTCTTCTTGCAACATGTGGTTTTCGCCTCCTTCGCCATCCTTGCCCTGCTGTGTGTCCTGCTGCTGCCCGAGAGCCGTGGCCGAGGGCTGCCCCATTCGCTACAGGATGCTGACCGCCTTCGCCGCTCACCGCTCCTTCGGGGCCACCCCTGCCAGGACCACCTGCCCCTGCTGCCGCCCTCCCATTGTCGGACCCAGACACAGCTGGTCTAGGAGGGGTGACCCTGACTGGACACACACCTCCCCTCAGATGGCCACGTGTCAATGTGGGCAGAAGGGCCTCAGAGAGGACTCCTGGGGACAGTGTGAAGGGGGAGCCCCGATGGGGTCCCTTGTTCTTGGGGGCACTTGTGGAGGATAAAGGCACCCATAGAACTTGGCATCCTCACTGGTTCTTCCTTCAGGCCACATCCTTGGGCTGGGGAGGCTCCCCACTTTAGGCTCACTACCCCAAGCCAGGGTGCCCACAACCCCTCCCACCACCCCCTGGGGCTAGCCCCCTGCTATAGCCATGGTGGGATGGGGGTAGAGTGAGACCCTGCACACCCCACACTGGAGAGACAGCATATTTTTAATTCACATTTGTTGGAGAGTTGCTTCCGTTCATACAAACATAGATCTGCATGGGGGGAGGCAGAACTGGGAATGGGGGTGGCTGAACCTCTCGCAGGCAACTCAGAGCAGGGCTGTTGGACCCTCGGGGTGGGAGAAGCGCCTCCTTCCTGCAGCACCACTGCAGGCTCTGGGCTCTGCCCCCTGGACTCCATCCTCCCCTGGGAGAAACAGGCTGCCCAAGGCCCCTAGGTGTGGGGCCAGGTGCCCTGTGGCCACCTCCACACAGGTCAGCTGGTCCTTCTAGCCGCATGGCCGGATTTTGGTATATCTAGTCGGTTCCCTGTGGTCAGGCCGTGCATCCTGGGAAGGATGTTTGCCCTTGGTGTCCAGGTGGTTGTGCCCTCAATAGGGTGGGTGCAGGTCCCCATCAGAAAGCTCCTTTCCCTGTCCTGAGCTGCCATGGTATCCCGTCCTCACTTCAGTCCTCAGTGAGGGCCATACAAGTCGGCCAGCCGGGCGAAGCGGGGGCCCCAATCCTGGAGGCAGCTGTAGTCTTGGTCCTCGTCACCCAGGCTGGACAGGATGGAGCTCAGTGTCCCTGCCACAGACCCATCTCCTTCGTAGTCATAGATGAGAGCCGTGTCATAGGGTGGGACGCTGAGGTCACTGTCCGCAGCCTCCAAGCCCTACAGAGAGGCCCCGGGAGCTGAAGACCCACGCACACACAGCCTAGCTGCAGCACAGGGTGAGGTCAACCTGAGGTGGGAGGTCTGGGGGGTGATTGGGGATTCTTGGAGCAGCCCTGAGTGCGTGAGGGAGGGGGCACCATGGGGAGCTCCCACCCCAGGATGTAGATTTGAAAAGAGAAGCTTCCCTCTAGATGGCTGTCTTTCCTCGGGGCCAGAACCGTCCCCAGCCCACCCCAAGGGCTGTGTCCTGCCTTAGGCTTCCTGACACCCCATCCTAGAGACCAGCTGGTTCTGCCTCTTAAAAGTTTGGCAAATGGTCCACCTCTGCCCGTCACCTTGTCGGTGAATGCATTGGCTCCTGAGGGTGGGACCCCCTCCTAACCAGGACCTGCCCCTGGGCCTGCCCCTTACTGGGCATCTGTCGGCGGTGTTCTCTGAGCCAGGGCACTAAGTATGCAGGCAGATGTGGAACCTGGCCTGCTACTGAGAAGCACCTGTGTGCCTCCCCTCTCCTCCCCACCCCCGCCACTGCCCACTTAATTGGATTTCCCATGTTCTGGGCATCTCCTGTGTTGCCCTCAGGAAGTCACTGAGGCTGTATCCAGAGGAGCTGTGGGGGTGCCCAAGTTCAGCTGACAGCTGCACTTCACTCACAGGGGCATTAAGTTCCTCTGCTAATGCTTGGTGGACAGCGCTGCTGGGCAGGCTCCAACCAACCCTGCTCAACCACGCCCACTGCTATCTGGGCCAGGGGGTCACCACCCGCCTCGTCCCATGGGACTTTCGTGCCTGTGGCCTCTTGTTCCCCCCGCTTCACTCAGCTCTCAGGTCTTCAGGAGCTTCCCAGAAGCTTGACCAGGGTCCCCAGCAGTGAGTCCACTCCCCCCGACAGCACATGTACAGGGGTACATGGAGGCATGGGTGTGTGGTGTGCGTGTTATGGGTGTGTATGTACACGTGTGTGCCCCCGCCCTCTCTGCCCACCCCTGGGGGACGTACGCCGTTGATGAAGTCTACGATGTCAGCAGCGCTGGTGGGCAGTGCACGGGGTGGTGGGGGGCGCGCCCGGCCGAACGGGGCGTCACGGCGCAGCGGTGGCCGACCCAGAGGGGCGCTCAAGGCTGCCAGGTGGGTCGGGTGGCGCAGCTGACTCATGTCGTAGGCATCCTGCAGATGAAGTACATGGAATTGAGCCTGGATCAATGACAGTGGAGTTTCCATCCCAAGACAGGTCCTATGGATTTGAGGGTGGGGGGGAGAGGATCTGGGGAGGCCCTTCCCCTTGGAGCCTGGATGCTGGCCCCTTGCCTGGGCTCCCCAGGACCCTTCCCACAGCTCAGAATTCTGAGCTGCTATGCAGCCCCACCCCTCCCCTCACCTGGTCCTCCTCGCCGCCCCCCTGCTCATCGTAGTTGAGGATGTTGTCCCTGAGATCGTCCTGCAGCCCCTGTAGAAGCCCCTTGTCCCACGACTGCTGCCGGAACCGCGTGAGGACGACCACGGGCAGGCTGAGCACTAGGTGGCAGACAGGACTCGGTTAGTGCTGACAAGACGGTGTGGGGGGGAGAGGGGGTGGTGTCCAAGGGTGCCAGGGTCTGAAGGCAAGGGTCTCCGGGCACAGCACTCACAGAGCAGCAGGGTGACGCTGGCCAGCACGATAACCAGGGCACCCAGGCTGATGCCCGCGGCCCCAACCCTCAGCGCAGAGGCCCCCGGCAGGCAGGCTCCATCGTGGCCGCAGCGGCACACGGTCACGTTCAGGAGCTGTTCCCGCTGCTGGGGCGGCTGCCCTGAGTCTCGGAGCAGCAGGCTGAGGTGGTGCAGCCCCTCCTGGACCTGGTGCCGCAGCCGCAGGCGTGTGTGGCTCACTGTGGAGGGTGCCTGAGGTCAGCAGGGTCCCCTTGGGCTGGCCATGCCCCTTTGTGCCCTGGGCTGGCCATGCCCCCTTTGTGCCCCGTGGGGATCATGAAATGCTGGGCCTGTTTCCCCATCTGCCCACTGGGTATAACTAACCCCTGCCCCACCTGAGGGTGTGCTGAGGTGGGAACCAGCGGGACCATGTGTTGAGTGCCCCTCAGGTCCCAGGTCTGGAACCCCAGGGTTGGGGGGTTGGAGCTCACTGTTAATCTGGTTGAGGCTCCAGTTCCGGGCCAGCTCTGGAACCCTAGGGCTCAGCTGGAAGTGGAAGGGGGCCCCGTGGGGTGGCAGGTCCTCATCCACGGCACCCAGGAGAAGGCCAGAGCCTTGATCTGGCTCGCTGCACAGGCTTCCAGATGGTGGGGATAGCTCAGGGGCATGGTCGTTGACCTCTAGGATCTCAATGGACAGGGTCCCGGTGGCTGTGCAGGGCGGGGAGGCTGCAGACAGGAGAAGCCTGGTGGGCTCCTTGCCTCTGCCAGAGCCCACTGCCCACCCCACAAGTCTGCTCCGTGGAAGGCCCAGTGCTCAGCCCTTGCACAGTGGCAGGGACACCCCATCTGGGTTAGGGACCCCTGGGGTCCAGGTGTGGGTTTGGCGCTCACCATTGTCGTGGACCAGGATGATGGCCCGATACCAGCCATCCTTGAGGAAGGGAGATGCCGGGCTGAGCACACGCTGGGTCTGGACCTGGCCTGTGGCTCCATCCACTTGCAGCCAGTCCTCGGGGTCATAATCCTTGAAGTAACTGTTGGCCACGGAGGGAACAGGGTGACCCTGAGCCTACGCAGGACCCCCCTGCCCCAGAAGAAGTGTGGTCACACATAGACACACACATACATACATCCCCATACGCACACTCACTATGTGCATATACACATTAGCCTTTGAGGCCCTAAGCTGGTGTTTTCTATGCCAATCCACAGATGAGGAACCTGAGGCTTGGAGAGGCAGGTGAGCTGCCCAGGGTCCCATGGGGACTGAATGACACAGCATCATGTCCATAGAATTCAACCCATGAGCACCACAGAGACAGCAATAACACAGGGCCGGGGCTGGGGGTGAAATCCAAGATAGTAAGGGCCAGTCCCATGGGAACAACAATTGCCAGAACGGACAGGGCTGCACACTCAGAGGCTAGCCGGAATAGACTGTGGTCGTGTCAGTGTGTGCCCACTGGAGCCCAGTCCTGCCCTCTGGAACAAAGTCATACCAATATGCACTCGCATGGGACTTAAGACCCTCTGGACCATCAGGGACACACACAGACTGATGAGGCCTCCACCCTCTGACCAGGGGTCTGACGGGAACCCTCAGGGCACAGAGGCTGATGTACCCTCAGCTGTGCTCCTGGCCCTGGCAAGGAAATGGAGGAATGGGGCCATTAGCTCCCTCTGCCACACCTGAGCCTCTGCAATTGTTGTGTGTCAGGGTCTCGGGCAGAAAAGGTGGCCACGGGGGTCCTGGGGGCCGCCCCCTCAGCCAGGCTGGTCCGCAGGGGGTTCTCCTGGAACACAGGCGCCTCGTTCACATCCTGCACCTGCACGCTGACCCTGGCCTGGCCCCGCTCGGCTCTGGGGGCGGCCGCATGCAGGGGGGCCTCGTTCTGCACCGCCACTTTGAGGTCGTACTGGTCACAACTCTCATAGTCCAGGGGCTGTGGGGAGGAAGCATAGCTGGTGACCTGCTCAAAACTCTGGGCCCCCCTCACATGTGGGCACCCGGGGGTAGGTACAGGGCCTAGGAGGCTGAGAGTGGCCTCCATGGTGGTGCTGCTGCCCCCCCAGGTCTTTCCTCCGAGCCCCCTTCGTTCTTTCTTTTCCTTTTCGGCCTTGGAAAACGTAAAAGTTATGCAGGACAGAAAAGGCACAAGGAATAAGGTAAAAATGATCAAATAAACACTCATCACTCAAAACGAATTGGTTGGATGTTGTGTGGTCAGTTTTAAGTATCACTTCCCCAGTGACCCAAGTATTCATCTGGGTGTTGCGAAGAAGGTATTTGGTAGATGTGGTTAAATTAACTTCTACAATCAATTGGCTTTAAAGAAAGAAGATTGTCCTGGACACCTGGGTGGGCGTCCCCATACATGGGCCTCTTTAAGAGCAAAACTGAGATCTTTGAGGAAGAAGGAACCCTGCCTCAAGATTGCAGCACCAGTTCCTGAGTTGCCAGCCCACCCTACAGATCTCACACTTGCCCAGCCAGCCCCCACAGTGGGATGAGCCAGTTTCCTGCAACAAATCTCTTCCTATATCCATATCTAAATAGATCTATATCTCTACGTGTGTATATACACACATGTGTGTATACATGTCTCTCCTACTGGTTCTCTGGGTTCATATCTGGCTGATGCAGTTGCAGTCTGTATTCATATAGGCTGATTACAAACATAAAGCAGCAGTGCACTGTAAGTAACGCACAGGCTGGTGGGAGGTGGCCCCGTTGCCCTGTGGTCAGTGTGAGTCTGCAGTCCTAGCATTTCCCATCCTCTTGGCTCTATCCCTGTCCTCTGCTCTCTCCGGAAGACGCACAGAACGTCCAAATGGGGTCCCAGGGTGTGAACAGCTCTGCCCACAGCAAGACCCCAGCTGGGGGAGCAGTGCGCCCCGCTCACCTTCACCACAGACAGCACGCCCTCGTTGGTCTTAGGGTCTGTGCGGATAGTGAAATGCCCATCGGGATCTCCCTCCAGGATGGTGAACTTGGCCGCCCAGTTAGGGGAGCCTGGCAGGTCCCTGTCCTCCACCTCGAGCCGTCCCACGTCGACTCCGCTGACAGCCTCTGAAGTCTCCAGGAAGAACTGTGGGAGCCCACCTTGGTTACCTGCCAGGGCTCTTGGGAGTAGGGATGCCCTCCCTCACTCCCTCCCTGCTCTCTGCTGCCCACCCACTGGGAATCCTCCCGGGGTTTGTCCTCTCAGGAATCACTGTCCCCCAGGGGCCCTGGGAGCCCCTCTCTGTAGGCTCAGCTGCACACGGGCTTGGGAGAGACACAGAGGGGTGTCTGGGCTGCTTCTCCCAGGGACTCTCTCCTGGCTCCTTCTGACTGTTTACCACTCGCAAGCACTGCTTCTGTTGACCCCCAATTCAGGTCTCTGTGCTACCTGTGCAGGCAAGACTCCTCCAAAGCACCCAGCCTCCCCCCCTCCCCGCGGGGCCTGAGGAGGGAAGGGCAGCCCCAGCAGAGTTTGGTGGGGGTGTGGACAGTGGCGGCACCTCATCCCTGGTGAACTCAGGGGCATTGTCATTGACGTCCTCAAGAGTGATGATGGCCGAGGCAGTGGCAGTCAGGCCATCTCCAGACATGTCTGCCACCTGCAGGCTCAGATTGTACACGGCGACCACCTGGAGGGATGGCAACATGGGCTCAGGAGACTGGGTGGGCATAGGGCCAGGGCTGGCCAGCCACTGTAGGGGCCTGGGGGGCAGGGCAAGGAGCAGGCCACCTTCTGTGGGCTTAGCCCGCACAGAAGAGCACTGTGGGCAGCAGAGGCCCCAAGTGGTTCCAAGCACCCTGCCTGCTCCCAATCTCTGGGACAAAAAGTGCTGCTTGGCCTCTTGGGGGTCTGATGGCACCACTGCCAGCCCCAGATTCTGCCCCAGTCCAGGAGTGGGCAAGAGGTCAGTTACCAAGTCGGATAAGCATTTACAGAACACCTACTGCATGCTGGATGCTGAGTGGCCCCAACAAGCTGGGTCTCTGCCCTGGGACATAGCAGAGAGAAAGAGAGGGATGAAGACCACCTAACACAGCGGGTGACCAGACAGAGCCACACAGGTGGCTGTGGAGAAACCAAGGAGGGCTTCCTGGAGGTGCCAACGCCACACAGACGCCCAGCAGTGAGAGGCAGCAGTGGTCCTAACAGAGGGCAGCCGTCACTCCAGAGCATGAGTGGTTGCTGTGGGGCCCATCAAGTGAGGGGATGGTCCTACTCCAGGTGATGAGCCTGACTGCTTAGTAGGTACCCGGGCAGGGAGGTTTTCGGCAGGAAAGATGCTGAGGACGTGTCAGGGCCAGGCGCTGCACTGAGGGCCTTCCACACCCTCTCTTGAGCTAACTCCACAACCATCCAGGAGGCAAATGCTTCCCATCTGAGTCTGTGCCCAGAGCCCGGAGCCACCATGAGTGTTTGCAGCAACTGGGGCCCTCCTTTCACTGTAGGGGAAGGAGAGTCCGTGTGGGCAACGCTGAGGCAAAGGGTCCAAGTAGAAAGGAACTGCCCTTGACCAGCCGACCATGCCAATAAGGTGGGCAAAAATGGGCCAAATGTGACAACGGCTCCCTCATCCCCAGCTTTTAAAGTGGAGCAATGGCGGCCTCACCTCTCGGTCCAAGCCCACTTGCACCGTGCGGATCTCCCCCGTGTGCTCATCGATGCTGAACAGCTGGGGGCTGCCCTGCTCCAGGATGGAGTACCGCAGGGCTGCGTTGTCGGTTTCTGGGTCATCAGCATCCGTGGCCTCAGCCCTGGTCACATAGGTGCCTGGAAAGGACAAGAACATGTGGGTGCAACGCCCATGGGTGCCCATCCCTAACTGCTGCTCCCCTGCAGCCCACCATGCCAGGGTCAGGCCCCCTATTTGGCCTGTGCAAACTTGAATGTCCAAGCCTTTTGCCTTATGTTGTTTGGGGGGAGGAAGCAGGAGTATCTGATACGTGTTCAATCAAGAGCTGACACCTGTGTCTCCCACAAACACTGAGACAGCCCAGCAGGGGCTGAGAGCACTGGGTCAGACCAGGCGAGCCAGCAGGAGAACCAGGGGCTGGCCCTGAACCCCAGCTCCCTGGGAGACAGAGCATGTGCCGCTACACTAAGCGGGCTCTGTCCTCAGCCCGAGAAGCAGCAGCCAGGGCTGGACCTGTGCTTTGAAGGAAACGAGCCACCGAATCTCAGGATAGAGGTGCCTATGCAGGGGCCAGGAGGGTCCTCAGCATCTGTCCACACACCCCTTTTTCCCTCTGGTGAGATTTAGGCCTGACCTCCCCCTCCCCGCTCAGGTGTACTTCATAGTCCAGACTAGTATACAGGAACAAAGTACATACATACGTATGCACGTACATACATAGGGGAGAAGTAAAAGTTCTACCACAGAATAGAAAGCCAGCTGATAAATGGAGAAAGAATGATGGAATTAGAAAACCACCATTTCACAGCCATCAGAATAATAACTGATTCAGGTGACAGCCTTCAGTGGACGCTAAAATTGGTGGGTGGAAATTTGAGGAGCAATAGGATATTCGTCTCAAAGTATCTTCCACAAGACACCTACCAATCACAACGGGAAAACAGGAAAATCACAGTGGAGAAGGCGGGCAGACACCCCCTTCACTAGGTGGATCAAAGTCAGCATATCCAGGAACAGGACACATGTGCCCCCTGATAGGATACACTGAGGACACTGCATCACTTCTGTGAAATTCCAACCAAAAATGCAAAGCCCGAATCCAACCACACAGCGTTACATGCAGAGACAATCTTCAAAACAATTGTTCGGATGCTTCAGAATGCCAGCATCAGGATTAAGGAGGTGAAAGACTTATACAATGAAAACTACGAACCGTTGCCCAAAGAAAGTAAAGAAGACAAGTAAATGGAAACACATCCCACGTTCACGGATTGGAAGACAGTATTCTTAAAATGTCAGTACTACCCAAAGTGAATTACAGATTGAATGCAATCCCAAGGACTTTTTTTTTTTCAGAAATAGAAAAATGATTCTAAAATAGACGTGGAATCTCGAGGAAGCACAAACAGCCAGAACAATCTTGGAAAAAAAGAACAAAACTGGAGGGCTCCTGCTTACTGATTTTAAAACTTACTACAAAGGTATAGTGATCAAAACAGTGTGGTCGTAAAGACAGACATATAGACCAATAGAATAGACTAGAGAGCCCAGAAATAAACCCTCTTATATATGGCAAGTGATTTTTGACAAGGGGGCCAAGACCTTTCAATGGAGAAATAACCGTCTTTTCAACAAAGAAACTGGAGATCCACACACAAAAGAATGACATCAGACCCATAATTATCTAACACTGTATATAAAAATTAACTCAAAATAGATCAAAGACCTAAATGTAAGACCTAAAACCATAAAACTCTGAGAAGAAAATATAGGGCAAAAGCTTCATGATACTGCATTTGGCAATAATTTCTTGGCTATGCCACCAAAGGCACAGGCCATAAAAGGAAAAAGAAACAAATTGGACGTTGTGAAAATTAAAAAGTGTTGTTCATCAAAAGACAACATCAAACGAAAAGCCAACCAAAGAATGGGAGAAAATATTTGTAATCATATATCCGATAAGGGATTAATATCCAGAAGATATAGAGAACTCCTAAAAACTCAACAATGAATAATAACCGGACTCAAAAATGAGCAAAGAACTTGAGTAGGCATTTCTCCAAAGAAGATGTACAAATGATCAATATCACTAATCATTAGAGAAATGCAAATAAAAATTATCATGAGATACCACCTCACACCTATTAGGATGGCTACTACCCAAAAAGTAGAAAACAAGTGTTGGCAAGGATGTGGAGAAATTGGACCCCTTGTGCACTGTTGGTGGGAATATAAAATGCTGTAGCCGCTGTAGAGAACAGTATAGCAGTTACTCCAAAAATTAAAAATAGAATTACCTTATGACCCAGCAATTCCACTTCTGGGGATACGCCCAAAGAACTGAAAGGAGGGTCTCAAAAACATATTTGTACACCCATGTTCACTGCAGCACTATTCACAACAGCTAAGACATGGAAGCAACCCAAGTGTCCATAGACAGATGAATGGATAAGCAAAATGTGTTCTCTACATACAAGGGATATTATTCAGCCTGAAAAAGGAAAGAAATTCTGACAAATGCTACAACATGGATGAACAGTATACTAAGCGAAATAAGCGAGTCACAAAAGACAAATACTGTATGATTCCACTCTTACAAAGTCCCTTGAGGAGTGAAATTCACAGAGACAGAATGTAGGGTGGTGGTCAGCAGGGGCTGGGGGGCGGGGGGATGGGGAATTAGTGTGTATTGGGGACAGAGTTTCAGTTTGGGAAGATGGAAAGAGTAATGGGTGTGGATGATGGTGAGGGCTGCACATTATGAATGTGTTTAATACTGCTGAATGGTATGCTTAAAAACGGTCAGGATGGTAAATTTTATGTTATATTTTACCACCATAAAAAGCTGGAAAAAAAAAGTGTCATGAAAACCTAATGGCTAAAGGAACTAACTGCCAGACAGGGAGAATGAAGAGGTCCTGGTGCTTGGAGGTGGAAAGAGAACGTCAGTCCTACCCTCACGATGAGAACAAGTGGGTAATCCACAAAGTAGTACTTATTTTGAGTTTGTCAGATTGGTGAGGGCACAAGGCAACCTGCTAAACTGGGATCCAGGATGTGGCCAGCCTCCCTGAGGAAGGGTGGGACGCGTAGAGGCTTTCACCTTCGGTGGAGCGAGGCAGGAGAACGCAGCCACCGCAGAAGCAGGCAGGAAGAGAAGAGGGGACATTTGAGCAAAGTCTCAAAGGCTGAGCGTGGGCTAGCATGACAGCTCACAGTCCTGGGAGTGCCCACACAAGGAGATCTGTGCCCTTTCGTCAGTCCATTTCCATAGGCCCCCACTGAGTGCTCACGGGAAGGACTGGGACAGGAGGAGGCCAGGGAGGGCATCTAGGCCAGGCCTACAGGGTCTCCCTAGGTTGGGGGGAGCGGGAGAACTGGAGAAGACCAGGGGTGCTCTGGACCGTTCACAACTACAGGGTGATGATGGGGTGTCTGGGGAAGGAAAGCACCCTGCCCTAAGCAGGAGAAGAGGTGGTTTGTCTTGAAGGAGGGGCAGGAACCCTGAAAAAGTCCCAACCCAGAGGCTCATGTCCACAGGGACCACGTATAATTGAGACCCCCATCCCCTCCAGGAGCCTTGCTGGGTACCATGAAACAGCAGTCACCCCGGGAGGGGCCAGGGGTGTGGAGAGACCCCTCTGTGCAAGGGGGTACAGTGCCTACTGAAGCAGAAGTGCAGCAGGAATACCAAGGGAAGCCCCAGGAAGCTGAACTGAAGCAGCAACAGAGTCCAAGGCTGGCCCAGCGACAGATGAAACCTGCCCACTGCCTGCGTCCCCAAAGTGGGGCCACCCCCCCATTCCCAGGCATTCACTATTTACCTCCATCTCTGCTGTTCTTTTACACACAGTAGAGCAAGAGGGAAAAAACTCCATCTTCAATGATCAATCAGCCAACAGAACCAGACCTATAGCTGACTGGACACTGAGGCTTTTATTCAACAGAACTCTAAAAGGACTATGGTCAGTGTGCAAAAGGCTCTAATGGAAAAGGTAGGCAACATGCATGAACAGATGGGGAATTCAGAGGAGAGATGGGAACTATAAGAAAAGGCAGGGTTTTCTTTTGCTGTAAAAGGCATTATTTGGCTAACTGAAACGGAATGAGGTCTGTAGATCAGATATTAGTGAGTGTCAATATTAACGTCCTGGTTTTGATCATTATACTGTAGCTAAGTAATTGGTGTATATACTGAAGGCATCAAGTCTACAACCAGCAGTGAAGGCAAGAAGGGAGGGAGGGAGGGGAAGGAAAAGGTTAAAGCAAACATGATAAACGTCACATCTCTGTGAAGGGTGTATAGGAATTCTTTGCAACTTTTCTGTAAGTCTGAAATTATGTCAAAATAAAAAGTTAGTAGTAAAAGCATTGTCATTTTAAGTCATGAAAAACAAAAAAATGGGATGAAATAAAATAAACATGAGTGACAAAAGAGGACACACCCCTGCCATGAATCAGTGCTCTCACCTCTGAAGCACATGACTTGTCTGGGATTTGACAAAAACCCTGGGAGCAGGGTGGGGAAGAAGAAGGGGATTACTGTCTGCAATGAAATTTGTCTGTCCTGGAACAGACTCAGACAAGTGAGTGCATTCTGTAAAGACTCATAAAGGGCTGAAGGCTGTCGACTCAGGTGTGTTTTGTTTGCGATCGAAATGTAGAATTAAGAAGCAACGAGAGGGAGTGACTGCTGAATGGGCACAGGGTTTCCTTTTGGGGTGACGAAAACGTTCTGGGACCAGATAAAGTGGTGGTTGCCTAACGTTGTGAATGTACTAAATGCCACTGAAATGTTCCTTTAAAACGGTTAATTTTGTTATGTGCATTTCACTCCAATTTAAAAGCAGCAGGAACAGCAGCCAGAGCTTGGCCATCCACAAATCCTCTCGTTGCATTTTGGAAGCTGTGAGGGTTTGAAATTTATATTGAAATGGGAAGTGACTTGAGTTGACTTGTGCAAATTTCCTCAGTTCTGGAAACTCTGTTTACTTATTTTTAGACTCTTTGAAGGACCTCAAACTTCTTGCTAAAGGGAAATCCTGAACTTCCGACCTACCCAGAACCCTTCTGCAGAAGTTTTCCTCCCCTGTGGGAACCAGTGGGCACAGGGTGGCTGGGCTCCCGCCTCACCTGGGATGGCGCCCTCCAGCACTTGGCCAGTGAACACCTCCTGCCGGAAGACAGGCCGGTTGTCGTTCTGATCCACAACTACGATCTCCAGGTCCGTGGGCTCCTCCAGAGTAGATCCTCCAAGGTCCAGGGCAAAGGCCCTTAGCTGGTCAAGCAGAGAGCAACGACTGAAACTGTGATCCCCACATTTCTGTGGCTCCCACGAGAGCCATGAGAAAGGGACAGCAAGCGCAGACTTTGTGTTTCCTGATCTCCCTCCCCACTGCCCTTTCTCTCAGACCTCATAGTCCCAAACCCTCTGAGGGGTGGGTCGTGCGGTGCCCTGCCCAGGGTCTCACCCCTACAAATCAGGGGGCAGCTGCCACTGAGATTTGCCAATACTGTGGGATTCTTCTGACACCCTGTCCCCACCAAACATAGCCAGATGAGGGGAGAATTGGCTGTGGGTGAAGAGGGCGACACCAGGATGAGGTAGTGCTTTCCTGAGGAGGCAGCGCCAGCCCTTGCTGCCCAATCTTCCTGTTGGAACCAAGCAGCTCCTCCATGAAGCCTCACTTTGCTCCTTTGTTAAACAGGGATATAATCCTGAACACCTGCTTCCTTGGGCTGCAGGCCCTAGTCCCAAATCCCCCCACTTGCCTCCCTCCCCCCATTAAGGACACAGCTCTTGCTGGAGGAGTGGTCTTAGCCAGACATGGGAACAGGAGCCTGGCTGGGGGAGGAGCCCCACCCGGAAGCGGTCTGTCTTCTCCCGGTCCAGCATATCATTCAGGAACACCTTCCCTGTGAACTTGTCGATGGAGAACATGCCCCGGGGCTCCTCGTCCACACCGGGCCCCTGGATGCTGTAGATGACGCTGCCCAGCTCCTGCTTGTCCGACTTGATCTGCCAGGGCAGGAAATGGACTGAGGCAGGTGCCCCCAGGGAAGGGTCCCTCCCTCTCTGACGCCTCAGTCCCACCCCCAGCTGGCAGGTCAGCTCAGCCTGTGGCTCCAAGGACCTTCGGGGACCCACAGGGAAAACCAGCCTCTGCTATGCCCACTTTAGACCCTCCCACTCACCTGCACCAGTAGGTAGGGGAGGCGCTTCTGGTTCTCGGACACACTGATCGGGGGAATGACCCAGGCTCTCCGCACACGGCCCAGCGTGGGCACCCGGCGCCAAGGGAACAGGGTGCTGGGCCTTCTCAGCCCAGGGACCCCCAATGACAGGCCCAGGCTCTGCAATAAAGACACAACCAAGTGAGCCCAGGGAGCAGGCAGCACTGAGAGCTCCCCTCCCCCAAGGACCGAGGGTGAGTGAATTGTCCCCCGCCTGGAGGGCCAGGGGCACCTTGACCCCCATCAGAGCCCCGAGCTCACTCCTGGGAGGCCCTAGCAGCCACACCCCCACGCCTGGAGCCCCTAAATCTTAGCGTTTGTCTCTTGCCCTAGTCTGGGAACCCCTGAGCCCAGGAACAGGACTTGTCACAGGCTCTGGATGACTAGGGGGAACTGACCATGCTGTACCCCGTCTCATCTGAGTGCCAGGCACTCTCCCCACTCCCCATGTGGCCCAGGGGAGGCTCAGGCTCCAGGGCCTGGAAGGCATGATGTTCTGGGGGGAAGCTGCAGAGAACCTGGTGCTGGGAGAGAGAGGACGCCTGGGAGGGAGGAGAATGAGTAATGGGAACAACAGCTGGCCCAGCAGGGGCCCCTCTCCAGTGACCCCTGTGGGTAAAGAGTGTGGATAACAGGGCCGGCCCAGGGGCCCAGGTAGTTGGAGCGCCATGATCCTAATGCCAAGGTCGCTGGTTCGATTCCCACGTGGGCCAGTGAGCTGTGTCCTCTGCAGCTAAGACTGGAGCTGGGCTGCCGTGAGCTGCCGGTGACCAGCATGAGTGGCCAGCAGCCGGCGAGAGCTGCTGTGACTGGTGACCGGCAACTGACTACCAGCATGGGCCAGGGAGCTGTGTCCTACAAAACCAGACTGAGAAACAACGGCTTCAATCGGAGTGGGGGGAGGCGGAAAGAAGGGGGGGGAAGGAGTGTGGCTAACGGTGTTGGGGGCCAAGAAAGCCGGGTGCCCCGGGAGCACTCCTGCCCTCTCCACACGGCTGGATCTGTCCGAGGTGGGGTCTGTCCGAGGTGGGGGTGTGGGGGCTCCTGCCTGGTGGGCTGGGGCAGTGGGGGGGGTGACATGTCCCCATCCCAGGCTCCTCACTGCTGGAATTCTTGAGGGTTGGTGGAGGGTGTCCAGACCAATGCTTTTGTCAGAAAAGAACTAAGAAGGGAAGGGGCCACCTGACGTACCAGAGTGCCCCAACACCCTGCACCTTCCTCGCCCCACTCCCACCAGCCTGTGCTGTTTTTCTCCCAGAACTGTGGAACCAAGTGTCATTTTCACACAAATACTTTAGTTCCTGAGACTTGGGGGCCCTCTGGCATGCTCCACCCTCAATTCACATGGGGGCCCTGTGTGCGATGCCCCCATCCCCAAGTTGCAGTGCCCAGCCTATGGGGCTGCCGAGGGAGGACGAGACTGTGGTAGCCATGCTCCCCCCGACTCTACTCCAGGGGTAGGCGGCATGCAGACACAACCTCAGGTCCTGCCCCATGACCAGGCTGTCACCACCCACTGAGCTCTGGGATCAGAAGGACAGGGTTGTACAGGAAGGAGCACAGAGAAGGGCCAAAACTCTCCAGACCCACTGCCAGCTCCCTGTCACTACAGACAGTCCCACCCCACCACTCAGATGGGGACACTGAGGCCAGAGAAAGGGCCCAGCCCCTGAGTCAAGGGTAGCTGGCAGCAGCCCCACATCCCATCAGGGCAGCCCTGCTTTAAATATGTTGTCTTTGCACAGACTCGGTGCTGGCTGGCTCAAGTGTGGGCCTAAGCACGGAGATATTAAGGTCCCCTCATGCTCCCCAAACCACAAGGGAGGCCGATGCTACTGCAGCTCTTTGGGGCCACAGAGTCTGGCTGCACCTGGATAAAGAGAAAGGGAAGAGGGCTCAGTCACTTGCTGGGGCCCAGCTAGGTTTGGCTGCAGGAGAATGTGAGAAATGCACCCCCTGTCCTGGCCTGTCAACCCCCGCCCCCGGTTTGCAGCTGCTCCGTACCCTGCCCTCCCCCAGGCCTAAGGCAGGACTAGCCAGCTTGTGTGTGCAGAGGGGACACTCCATCCCAGTCCCTTTCCTAGCCACCAGCCCTCTGTGTCCCTGGGGATGGCCCTGGGAGCTGTCTACTCCCACCCAGGCTCTCCAGGCTCCTGGGCCCTTCTGAAGGGGTCTCCCTTCTAGCCAAGGTGGACAGGGTGACTTCCAGGGCCCTTCCAAGTGGGGCACAGGCTCCCTGGCTGCCCTTCTCCTCCTGAACCCCTCAAGACCCACGCCCAGCCACCTGGTCCTTCTGACCCCGCTTTCTCTCCCTTCCAGTCTATGGAGGGGCAGCATGGGACGCGAGCGCTGGTGGCCTCAGAGGAGGAAGGAGTAGCGACTGGTGAGTGGGGGGTGCTTAGGGGTGGGGCAGGGGCAGCAGGCTGCTGTTCTGTGTAATCCGCTTGTCTTTTCTCTCCTTCGTAACCTCCCCCTCCTGCCTAGGACCAGGCACAGTCAGTTCGCAGACACTTTATTGGCAGAATGGCAATAACATTCAAACTACAGCTGACCCGTCTGATGGCCCTAGGCCACCTCCCCAGTTCTGGAATACTCCTCCCACTACCTCACTTGAAATGCCAGGGGCATGTCACCTGCAGGGCCTGGAGTCCAGGTAGCAGAAACCCTGTTTATAAAAAGGACCAGGTGGCTGGCCAGGCCCCCTGAGCTCCCTGCAGCCGGACAGATGGCAGTGCTGGCCTCTGAGCTTGCCTGGGGCTTCTTGCCAAAACCACCCAAGCACAAGCCACTTCCAGGTCAGCATGGTATTCCCACCAAGTGGAGACCTGCCTGCCTTTGTCACTATGCCAGTGGGGCAGTATCTGTTTCCTGGTTATTTGGGGGCAGCGCCGAGTGCACATTCTCCCTGTGCCCTTGCCCCCCTTCTTTCCCTCCCCCTAAACCCTCTCTCAGCTTTCACAGCCCTTAGGAAAGGTGGTGATCACCTTATTTCATAGCTCTCCAGAGCGAGGGTCATAGAGACTCAGCCATTTGTTCAAGGCCACAGGGCCAGAGCTCAGCAGCGCTGGGAGCCCATCACTCAGAGGAGCAGGCCCTGAAAGCAGCCAGTGGTACAGCAATGCCCACCCTGCCCTGACTTCCGCATTGGGGGAGGGGGCTGGGCACAGTCCACGGGTATCCCTTGATCTCAGGCTCTTGGAGGCATCCTGGAGAGCACGCCCTGCCCTGTCCAGCTGCTGCCACTCCTGGACTGGCCCCTATGCCCCTCACCCACCACAGAGCCTCTGGCTGCCCCTCCCTGCCAGGGGCCTCAGCTGACACTTCAGGATGCCCACCAGCTTGGCGTGGGGCCAGTATAGTAGAGGCAGAGTCTGGGAGTCTGGGTCCCAGTCTGTCCACAGCCCAAGTTCGTGAGGTCAGCGGAAGCCACAGAGCCTTGGCAGGGGCCCCTCGCCCAGATCACAGGCTGTGGTGGGTGGGGTGGCTGGGCTGCGCTGCAGCAATTTCCGGAGTTTGGGAGTACTTCTCTGTTTGTCCTTTGTCCTCTCATCACCTTCTTCCCAGAAGACGTGGCTGGCTGGGGGAAGGAGCTGCCTGGGGATCTCGGGAGAAAGCCCCAGGGACAAAGCCAGCTCACACAGACCCTCAGCACGCTGGCAACGCCCTTGAGTGACATGTACTCGCATATGTTGCCCACCTCGCTGTCCCTGACGCCAAGCCAGAACCAGCGGGCGTCACAGGCCCACTGCCCCCAAGTGGGTGCCCAACAACACCCCACACTCAGCCTTGACGTGCCCTTAACCAAGAACCTGAGAGAATATTCTGGAAGCCTTAGAGATGCCAGGGCCCTGCTCCTCACTGAGGTCCACCCCAGCCCTGGCACCCAACCCAAGGGCTGCCAGGAATGATGCTCCCATCACTTATGGAGCACTTGCTACGGCCAAGCTGAGTGGCGAGTGCCTTACAGACATGGTGTTGACCGACCCAGACATGGGCAAGGGCCCTGGGCCTGTGAGCAGCCGGCCACTTCCTGACGAGACGCTTCTCTGGCCTCAGAGAAGTTCCCATTGCGTAGGATTGGTGATCATGCCTCCTCCCTGGTCAGACCAACCAGGCAATGCATTGGGGCTGAGGCATTTAGCACAGGCCAGGATTCTAGAACCTGAGTGATGAAAGAATCACCGGGGCGGGAGGAGTGTTGTTAAAATAGGGGTCCCACGAGTTCACCCCAGGCATACTGAGTTAGAGAACCCCGGTGGTTCCAGAGCCCGCGGGATTCTTGGAAGCTTTGGGGAAACTGGGCAGCACCGGGCTAGAAGGTGGGACTTCAGGGTCAAACAGTCCTGACGTCCCATCCCCCAGGCAGGTCTCTCCACATCCTGGGGGCTCTGCGTGTGGGGGCCACAGTGGGGGCCAGACAGACAGAGCCGGGGTGAGTGCTGGATGATGCCTCTCCACCAGCACCATAGCTGTTCAGAAGCAATGGAGAGAAAGTAGCCAACCCCTGGAGGGGGACTGCTAGCTGCCCCCTACCCTCTGCAGGCATCCATCCCGCCTGCAGGCCTGGGGCAGCCTACAGGGCTCTCTGCTTCTCTTCACCAGCCCAGGTGGGTTCAGAACAAGAATTATAAGGCATAGCCCATCTCCCAGGAGCCTGGAAAGAAAGCTGAGCATGTGGCTGGCTGGGCGCTCGACGCTTTGGGAAGAAATGCTGGTGACTAGGGAAGCAGGGTGGAAAGTAAGGAGACCACAGCTCCTCTCTTGGCACTGCAGCCTGTAGTGGCAGGCAGGGGACTGGGGCTTGAGCAGGATGTTTGCTGACTGGACACACAGCAGTATGTCTTGATTGGATAAAGGGCATTTTCTATTCCACCCCCTCCCAATGTAGTTGGGAAAACCTGATGAAAAGTGGATGCAGCAGCAGCTCAGGGAAGGGGTCCTGGGTGTAGGGACACCCCTCCCATACTGCGTAGGCCCTGGGTTTCTCAGATTCTAAGAATCAGCAGAGGTCTGTAGCCTGGTGGAGCCTGGGCTGGGGGGAGAGACCAGGTGTCTTTGAGGTCTAGAAGCCCGGGTCTGGATGCTCCACAAGCTTCCCGGGCATGAGCCCCTTCCCCCCAGGCTGGAATCCACACCACACCATTCCTGGACGGCCTGGCAGGCATCAGACATGCCAGGAATGGACCCAGCTGTCGACCTGGCCCAGAAAGGCATCCCCCCACCCTCACCCGCGCTCCCCTCCAGCTGCTGCAGGCTTCAGAGAAGGAATGAGGATGGCCACACAAACGGGGGTAGGGAGGGGAGCTGTTTCCTCTGCCTGTCCCCCTCTGCTGGGACAAACACCACAACATAACTGCCACCAGGGTCCTGTCCTCCTTGGAGAGGACAGTGGTCCGGGAGCCGGCTTCCGCCTCTGCTTCGGTTACTATCACCCTAATGAGGGGCTGACAGCCCCGCCCTGTACTGGAGGAGATGGGTGAATCCGCTGTGGGTTCCATCCTGTTCCAGGCACTTTTCCACATTGCCTGGGGTTCTCCACACTTTGCAAAGCTCCCAGGAGTGCCGCTGAGGCCCCATCTTTCTTCCAGAGACCCTGTGGCTCACTGGCTAGACACAGGCTTGGGGCTCCTCCCAGCAGGGTGTGGGTCTGCCCTGAATCATCCATGGTACCCCAATCCAATCTGTCTGCCACCCCCAGATGGGGGGGTCCCCGAGTAAGCCCAGCTACTGGACATGTTATGGGTTGAGGTGGGGGAGACAAAGGTCAGTTCTCACCCAGCCCCCTGGATGAGATTTTAGGGGACACAGGCAGGGGAGGGGCACGCCTCATCCAAGGCAATGGATCTGTGTAGTCTGGTCTCCAACAACCCCCCCAGTACCCTCCCCCCACCAGCCCATGCTGGGCCTGGGGCCAGCCTGCCTTGGGGGCTCCTGGAGGTGGAGGAAGGAGTATCCAGGGGTCGCCACAGGACCCATGTGGCTGGACAGGAGAGAACAAAAGTCTGAAAGCTGAGCTGGGTGGGGGAGGGGTGGGCAGGGTCCTGACAGACAGATTTAGGCAGGTCCAGCAGCCACTCCCCAGTTCCCCTCGCTCCCCTCGCTCCCCTCACACCGGAGCTAATTTGAGCACTGGATGCAGGAACTTGAGCAGCCTGGAGGCCCCCACTGGCTGGTCCCCCACCAGCACCCGATCCTGAAGGCTCCAGTTGTCTGGAGGAGGAGGCATTCTTCAGTAGCCCTGGGGGAGGGGAGAGGAATCTGAGAGGGACTGACTCCCCTTCCCTTCAGCAGAGTAAAAGGTGGACACCCCTAGACCCAGAGAAAGGGGTCTGCAGGAATATACCTGTGAAGGTGCTGGGGCAGAAATGCTGTTCCTAGGCCAAGTGGGGAGAGAGCACGGGAGGCGTGGAGCCTTCTGCAGTGGATCCCAGTGTGTGGCGGCACCCAGGGGCATGGTCTCCCAGCAGCGGGCTGGAGGGGCCAGGCCATGCTGGGCCAAGGGTGACTGAGGCTGTGCTGAGCCGGCTGCACAGCACAGGACTAGGCGGCAGGGACACTGTCTCCAATGGGGGACAGTGGGAAGGCCCAAGGGCAAGGGAGGAGGTGGAAGGAGCCATGGGGCTAGGTGCCCAGAGGGGCCAGCTGCTGGAGGGTCTGGCTGGCGGGCATCTGGTCAGCTGCCAGGGCTGAAACCTGAGCTGGCCAGCTGGAGCTCGGAGGTCTATGAGAATGAGGGGGACTCAGGAAGCCACTATGGTGGGTGCTAGGAAGCCTGACTTTCCTCACCAGCATCCAGCGCTGCCTGATGGGCCTGGAACTGTAATAGCAACTGATGATTCTACGTGACCTCTGCCTGGCCCTGGCCCTGGCCCCTGGCCTCTGACCTGTGACCTTGGCTCAGCCCAGTCCCCTGAAGGCAGGAGGCCATTGAGGCCACATGCTCCATTCCCGGGCACAGCCTAGGCATTGAGGAGATCCAGGGGGTCCCCATTGTGGGAAGGAGGGGGTGGCCTGTGCTTCCTTCTACCCTTCCTATTCCCTCATTGGGGAGGCTGGGGGACCAGCAAGGAGTGTGCAGGGTGGTCGGCTGTGTGCTGGGACCTGGTTCCCCTGGGCACAGGGCCCTCCCAAGGAAAAGTGGGTTCCTGGAAGGTAGAGCCTGCAGCTGCCAACGCTGGCAGGGCACACGGATGGGGGCTTGGACTCCCCTCAAGACTAAATGTCATCAGCCAACTTGGCCTGGGGTTCCTACAGAGATCTAGCCTGCCAGCTCCTCCAGCTGGGCGTGCTCGGCGGTTCCCCACTCTCCCTGCCCCCCACCACAAGACTGACTACTCCAGTTCCCAGTAGGGCTGAGCGGCACACCTCAGAGGGAGGGGCTGGCCTGTTTGTTAGGCGGTCTCCTGGCCAGCTTGGCTCCCTGTCCAGTCCAGGGGGAGGCCGTTCCACTCGACTTTGGACCCTCCTACCCCAGGGACCCAGAGCGCCCTGGGCAGCACTGCCCCACCGAGGACCATCAGCTCAGGGGCCCCTAACGGCAATCAGGGCCAGTAGTACCGGGGACGACGGGGCGACGCACTCTAAGACACCGTTGGGCAGTGTAGGGGGGCAGGGACCCCGCAGGTGCCCATGCCTTACCTGGGCCAGCAGCCCGAGGGCGAGAAGGAGCACGGTTTCCATGGACCGGCGGCGGGGCGACTGGCCGAGTGTCCGGCCGGCCGGGCCCGAGCTGTACCTCCTGCTCCGACAGAACCCGGCTGAGTGACAGCACAAGTGCGCGGGCGGTGGGCAGAGTGAGTGACTACACGTGGCCGGGGCGGGGCCTGGTGCTGAATGACAGCACAAGTGCGAGGGCTGGGGGGCCGCATGTGTGCGTGGAGGGAAACGGGGGCTGGAGGGCGGGAGGTGGAGCCGGCGGACTGAGTGAATGACAGTACGAGTGTGGCGGCGGGTCTGGGGCTGAGTGACTGCACAAGTGCGCGGGCGGGGCCGGGGCGGAGCCGAATGAGTGACAAAATGAGTACTGGGCGGGGTGGGGTGGGGGGCTGGTCCAGGACTGAGTGACAACACAAGTGCAGGGGGCGGGGGTGAGGGGACGGGGAACTGGGCTGAGTGACAGCACGCGTGTGGGGGCGGGGACTGGGCTGAGGAACAGCACATGTGTGGGCGGGGCTGGGCGATGAGTGACAGCACAAGTGTTAAGAGGGCGGGTCAAGGGCTGAGTGACAGCACGTGAAGCCTCTCGCGAGGCTGAGGGCGGGCCCAAGGGCAGGCCCCGGCAGGCCGGGGAGTCAGGCAGCTGTCCTGGGATGCACAGCTTGCAGGGTCAGGCCATGGAACCAGGCCTGTCAGAAAAGGCAGCATTCTGTGGGGGTTGGGCTTTCTCTCTCTCTCTCTCTGTCTCTCTCTCTGTCTCTCTCTCTCTCTCCTTCTCTCTCTCTGTCTCTCTCTCCTCTCTCTGTCTCTGTCTCTGTCTCTGTCTCTCTCTCTCTCTCTCTCTCTCTCTCTCTCTCTCTCCCTCTTTCTTTCTTGGTCCCCAAACTCACCAGGCACACTCCTGCCTCAAGGCGTTTGCAATGGCTGTTCCCCCTGCCTGGAACGCTCTTCTCTTTCCCAGGCTTGCTGCTCGCTGCCTTGAGGGCTTTGTCTAATGGCATCTCTCCACCATCCTATTAGACATTATTACTACCCAGCATAGTTATCTCACATCTCCAATCCCTCTTGCTGAATTTGTTCCCTGCTTGGGGTGGAGCGTCCCTGGGGTGGGGCTGTTCCCTTTGGACTCCCAGGCCTTGCACAGAGGAAGGCCAGGCACAGACCCAGCCTCCCCCACTCCAGTCAGAAGCCTTTTCTTCTTCCTCTGGTCTCTGGTCTCCTTGGTTGGCAGGTATTTGGTTAGGATCTTACTGCTCTCCTCAAGACCCTGCATGCCTGGTGTGCATATGCGCGTGTCTCTCACAGGTCCAGCAGAGGTAAGGGAGTAGGGAGAGGGCAGAAGGGGAGGAAGAACCTGTGGACCAGCGTGCTTTCTTCTGAGCAGGAGCAGTGGGGAGTGGAGCTGCTGACCAGCCCCCGCCTTAGTGCGGGAGCCTGGGTGTGGGTCTTCTCTGTCACAGGAGCAGGATGGGGCCTCTCCTCTCCTCTCCAGATTGCTAGGCTGCGGAGCAGGTGCAGCACCATCTGTGCCCTTGGCCTGCTTGGAAGGAGGCCAGGCTGCCTGGGGAAGGCTCTGGCAGTGACTGTGTCTCTGGCACTCACTGCTCCAAGGTGGGGGGCAGGGAGCCCCTTCCATCTCCAGGCTCTGAAGCCCTGGGGCTGGGGACCAGCCCCTGGGGGCCACCGTGCTGCCTCTAAGGTTAGGGACCCCAAACAAATAGCCAGTTTACTTTCCTTTGTAACGAGGGACCAGCCCCTCAATTTTCCGGGGGACTTGGGACACCCGACCCTCTGGGCTCGCCTTCTCCCATACCCCAAGGCTGCAGCTCGGACCCCCAGTCTGGGCTGCCCTCTCCTTTCCCAACTCTGCAGCCTCCCTCAGAAGCTCCAGACTTAAACCCTCCCTACCCCTGCCTACCTTCCCTCTGGCCCCCTCAAGGGGCTTATGCCTAAGAGGGAGGGACACCCTTGAGCATTGAGCCAGAGGGCTTGGTGAGGAGGGGCTGGCCGGTGGGCAGGCGCATGAGTGGGCAGGGCCTGAGGCTTCGGGTTGCACCTCACCAGGTTGCTGAGGAGCCGTATTGCCTCCTCAATCTGCTACACACGATCCGCTCTGTGATGTCTGAGCCTTGAAGGTGTTGGTGGTTCAGTGAAGCCCTTGTGTCCACCAGAACACTGATGACTGTCTGGGCTGTTCCCATTCCCGCTCCCCTTCCCGCTCCCCTGGATGACTCCTCTTGGGAAGTGCCTGCTTGGTCTCCGGCACAGGGACACTGTTGGGTGGGTTTGAACCCATCAATCCACTAGGGCCTGAGTCTGGTCAAGGTCCACACACAGTGGGTGCCTGCCCACTCGCCTAAGTGGGTGAGCTTGTGAACCTGGAGGAGGCCCAGGAGGCAGCAGCTATTCACTGGCAAAAGGCCAGGGGCCAGGGACCAACCCTGAGGGTTCATCCTGTTTAGGGATTTTCAACTTTCTTATGATAAAAGGGGCAGTACTGACAGCCTTCAGCACAGAGGTGAAACTATTATAACTTTAGAATAATCATGTAATTATTTACATTAGAATAATACTGTAATTATACAGTGAAACAAGAATTATTACATATAAAAATATGTAGGTTTATATAAAATTGAACACAAATATAAGACACACACACAGAGTTCTATGAAGCAGAGATTTTTTTCTTAGTGCAGGTAAGGAGACAGCTTAGCAGATGCTGGACAGATGGTCAAAAATGCATGTCCTGAGGCCAGAACCTGTGAAAATGTCACCTTCCATGGGAAAGGGACCTTGAGGTAGGAAATTATCCTGGATTGTCTAAGCAGGTCTAATCCGTTCACAGGAGTCCTTAAAAGCAGGGAACGATCGGCTGGCAGCAAAGAAATTTGGCAAGAGGGAGAAATCAGAGATCAAAGGTGCACGAGGGACCAACACCACATGTGGGTGTTTGTTCTGAGGTTCAGGGGCCATGGGCAGACCTCTGGAAGCTAAGGACAGGCTCTGGCTGACAGCCAATGGAAACGGCACCTTAGTCCTACAACCACAAGGAACTGGATTCTGCCAAGGACCTGAATGAGTTTGAAGCAGATTTCACCATGAGATCTGGGTAAGCGCTCACCCAGCTGACACTGTCTTTCGCCTCTTTGACCAGGAACCGATGACTTGGTCCAGCCATCTTAGATGCCCATCAGACCTAAAGAAACAGTGAGATGATAAATCCATGTTGTTTCAGCCACTAAGTGCGTAGTAACTTGTTCTGGTGGCCAGAGACCAAGAACACTCAGGCTGAGTAATGGCAGAACCAGCTGGTATTCACTGAGTGTCTGCTTGGCTCCCAGCAGGGGGATAATTACATGTTCACACTGCCGCAGCCCCCTTTGTGAGTGAGGGTCAGTTAGGGGCTTGTGGCAAGGGGACAGAGAGGTGTACACGCAGCTCCTCCGGCTGCATTCAGGGGCATCCACCCACTTAGCGTTTACGTTGCTGTGTGGGGGGTGGGGGCCTGGACAGAAGGTGGACACAGTGGGGAGGGGGAAGAATGCTGAGTGTTCAGGAGGTGCTGGACGAGGACGTGATCCTGACACCAGGCCCAGAACTGGGCAGTGGACAGGCTCCTTGTGGACATGACCTGGGGTCCCCGTGGTCATCCAGGCGGACGTGTCTAGTGGGCAGCTGCACATAACCACAGTAAAGGTGAAAGGGGGCTCTTGGAGGCCCAGGCACTGTTCTCACCCCACACGTGGCTGGTTCCGCTGGGGCCCCCATTTTACCGGGAAGGACCCGGAAGCTTAAGAGGCCAGTACAAGTAGGACCTGGCCAGGAGCCCCGGCTCACCAGCTACAGGGCCCATGCCCTTTCCATATTCAAGCCTGGTCTGGAGGTTGGAAGAGAGGCTGGGTGGAGGCAAACACTCCCTCCTTCCCTCTCTTTTTCCTTCCTTCCTTCCTTCCTTCCTTCCTTCCTTCCTTCCTTCCTTCCTTCCTTCCTTCCTTCCTTCCTTCCCTGTTCCTCCCTCCCGCCCTTCCTCCCACAATTCCCCTGTGCCAGGCCTCTTCCAGGCTCTGGGGCTTCAGAGCTGAGGAAAGTCCTTATGGGGCCTCCCTCCCAGGGCAGTCAAAGCATCAGCAAACCCTAATGTGGTGAAGCAGTGTACATGTGTCCTCGGTGGAGCTGCGTAAACATGCGGGTAGATGGCTGTGGAGTGTGTGTGTGTGGGTGAAAGGGTGGAGCAGATCTGGAAGGTCCCAAACACCTGCCTGACCCTCCTGGCCTGGTCAGGGCAGTGAGGTCCTACAGAGAGCTTCCTGTCCGTTAAATTCATGCCAGGGTCAGAGGATAGTGGGGGTGGGCTGGGTTGTGGGACATCAAGGAGATGCAAGGGTCGGGAGGAGGCCAGGCTGGTGGTCCTTTTACCCAGCACCTCTCCTGGGAAGAGCAGGGGGGTCACTGCCCCGGGTCCAGGCCTCGCACGCCCTCTGGCGGCCACAGGGCGCAGTGCAGGCAGAGGCCTCCCTGGATGGAAGAAGTCCAGGCGGCACCCATCAGGTTGGGAGGGGATCTTGGTTTTGTCAAAAACCCAATGACACCTCCCAAACAAACGTACAACAGTCATTCTCAAACTATGTTTTCAGTCTTGAATGCTCAAACAATATGGATAGACAGCAGATAGAAGTTGTGGGGCCTTGTAGCCCTGAGTATTGGGAGCAAGGAGCCCACAGGTCTGGAGGGCCTCTGGGCTGCAGGTCCTGTCCTGGATTCCCTCCAGGGCTGTCCCTGAGCTTCAAGCCCCCATTTGCTGGGGCCAGGGTCCTGTCCTGCTGAACAGCCACCTGCCCAGTAACCCTGACACGGGGATGGACAATCCGGCCAGTGGCCCCAGGTCCACTGGACACGGTTTCCTCTGTCTCTCAGGAAACCGGCCCCAACCAGACTTGACCCAGTCACTGGTATGGGAGGAGCGGGGGTGGGGGTGGGTAGGAGGAAAGGGGGCGGCCCACTCAGCCAGGGTGGCAGGGAAGGGCAGGCAGGGGGTAGACCAGGGTCTTAGTGGCTCCCGCCACACCCACTGACACCAGCAGAGGGCAGTGTGGCTCCAGGGAAGCCGGCAGAAGCGGTGGGACGGTGGGCTGGAATGGAGGGAGGTGGCAGCCGGGTCCTTCCTCTTGCTGTCCCTGAGGTGGTCCCTGGCTCTCAGGGGGCAGCTGGGAGGGTCAGTGGGCCCTTCTCACCCCCACCCTGGACACACCTGCCCTCCATACCTGCTCTTCTGGAGATGCAGCCCCCACAGTGACCCTGCACCCTCTTGTCTGTCCCAGGGTAGAAGGAGCCTGGCATAGACCCTTGTTTTCCCAAGAGGGATTGAGGGACTGCTGGCCACAGGGTCAGCACAGACTTCTACCCACATCTACCCCAGAGAAGGCCTCAGGCTGCCGACCCCTCCCAGGCCCCTGGCCAGGTAATGCCAGCTTACCTGAGGTCTCCCCCTGGCATTGGCTCTGCAGCCAGCTGGGCCTCCTACCCATGGCTGGCCCAAATGTGCTGCGGTAGCCGGGGGCAACCAGGCCAGCAGGGGATCTTGCAGGGCATGGCATCTGCTAAGGGCACTGTCATTGGCTGAGCCAGGTCAGCCCAGACCTGCCTGCGGCGAGGCGGGCTGGAGGACTAAGAGGATCAAGAGAGCATCCTGGCCACCACAACATGGGACATGCAGACAGAGCGAGGTGGAGGGCAGGCCAGAGAATGGAGTCACCAGCCTCAGACAGTTGAATTTTAAAGCAATTTTAAGTTGCAACAACCACCCCTGGAGACTCAGTTTTGATGGAAAAATCGACTCAGTAAAAGCCTCACCAAGACGAGCCGGGGCCAGGGCTGGGACCACCATGCAACCCAAGACCCCAGGGAGGGGGTGCAGGCCCCCTGTCCTTCTTCTGCAAAGCCTCAGGGTGCTGAGGACCCAGGAGAGGGGCTGGTGTGGGTGGCTGCCCTCTGAGTTGGGCAGGAGGGTGTGGAGGTCAGGGAGGGGTGGTACAGGGCCCAGATGAGATGTTGGAGGAAGCAGGTGGGGGGTGGGGTGGAACAAAGGTGGGGTGAGACCCCCCGTGGGTGTGCACACCAGGTGAGCGTCCATCACCAGTCTTCCCTTCCTGGCAGCCTGTGCCTGTGGGCCCCGGGGATTAAACGCCCCAGACTGGCTTCACATACGCAGCAGGCATGAAGGGAATGTCGCTGACGGACCAGGAGGTCTCTGCTCCCAAAGCCGCCTGGGCCCTGGAAACAATCAGTTCCTTAGAGTGGCCTCAGTGAGTTTGTTTCCTGTGTTGTCACAACATATGTCATTTCACAGGGCCCTTGGCCAGGGCTAGGGAGAGTCCCTGTTAGAAGGAAACTGGTGGGATGGA
The DNA here is from genome assembly GCF_057876585.1 of Rhinolophus sinicus. Classification (NCBI taxonomy): domain Eukaryota; kingdom Metazoa; phylum Chordata; class Mammalia; order Chiroptera; family Rhinolophidae; genus Rhinolophus; species Rhinolophus sinicus. The sequence continues at coordinate 49,091,639 of NC_142508.1, forward strand.
CTCCAGGCAAATGAGGCCACCTGGTGGCTAATCCTTCCAGGCCTGGGGGAGGGAGGCCAGGGTCTGTCCCTTTGGCACTGGCTTGCATGGGTCCCCTCTCCTGCCTCACTGCTCTCCCCACCCAGCCTGGAGAAGCTGCCAGCACAGCTCCATGTTGGCTTCTCTCAGAGGAGTGAAGGCCAGGGAAGGGTGGGGGCTTGTGCCAGGGGAGTGGAGACTGCAGGGTGTGTGTTGCAGAGTGGGGAGCATGCCAGCAAGGGCGTGGGGGTCCCTAAGTCAGCCTAGTCAGTGCAGCCCCACGCCCACCCCCAGCCTGCTATGCTGGGCGCTGGCACCGTTGTCTTTCAATCAATATCAAGTGGACTGGTGACAGATTTGGGAGCGAAGAATCCCAAACAGCCATATAAATCACATTAATGACCATTCAGATGAAATCAATTGCTGTAATGGAATCAATTTAGTCTGACGACATTGTTGCTGCCTTTAATCTCGCCCTCCGTTCTTGGGCCGCTGGTGAGTGGGGGCTCCTTCACCCAGGGGCAGGGTCTCCGTGGCGCTGTGATGTTTCCCTCTCCAGTGTCAGGGCCCAGGAGGAAGGTACGGGGTACAGGGGCCTTAGGGGCTATGAGCCCTCCCTGTTGGCCTTTCTTTGCCAGACAGATGAACCTGGGCAGAAAGTCTGGGAAAGGCAGCACCCAGGTCAGTGCAAGAGCTGGTGGATGGCACAGAAGCCTCCCCACAGTGCCCAGGACCGCAAGCTGGGCTGCAATGCCAGGTGAACTGACAAATAGGCACGAGTTCCAGGTAGGCACAGGAGGGGACTCCTGCAGACTCAGAATCATGACTTTGTAGAGCACCTCTGTGCCATTCTCATCTTCACAGTGATGGTGTGAATGTGGGCTGAGTGGTCAGGCAGCCTCCACCTGAGAGATGCCCTCACCTGGAGGAAAGTTTCTGCGGGCACTGACCCTGTCCTCAGCCTCACCCTGGTCAGCGATTCCATTAGTGCCTGGAATGAAGTCACAGGAGGTGACCTGAGGTTCGGTGGCTGCTGACAGAAGAAGTCAAAACTCTCTAGAGAGTTTGTCACACTACCCTGTTCCAACAAGATGAAATGACACTAACAGGGTTAAATAAATACTGAGACTTCGTTGAGATGACAACGTATTAGATGAGATGCTGAGGGACTAGTCTGGCTGCCATCTGCACACAGTGGGGCTGTGTTTCGTGACCCCAGAGGCAGTGTGAACCTAGAGCAGTCTGGCTGCTGCAGGAGGAATTACTCGGGCTGCATTCAAAGAGGACGTGTTCCCAACAGGGCCGAGTGCACTCCAGTTGTGGATTTCTATCTAGAGAGGAACATCTTTACCCAGAGGATACTCAGGTCCAGCAATTGAGCAAGGGAGGACACAGGAACTGGAACTGCTCACGAGAACAAAGCAGGTTCCACCTGTGCACACACACTGTTAGGTTGAGCACAAGAAAACCTTAATAGCATCAGAGGAAAAAGATCAATGAACTTGAAGACGTGAAGGCCGAGAATGCCGGGAAGCAAAGGTGCAGAGGAAAATGGCTCACGTCTCGTACCAGGCAGCCTGTCATTCAAGACGGAGGCAGAAAGAAAGAGTCAGGTATACAAAGGTTAAGCGAGTTCACCATTCCGATGCTTTTAAGAGAACTATTTACAGAGCATTATTTATTAAAATGAAATCCACTGAGCCAAGAAGTTGATAAAATGTCAGTAAATTTAACGATTGACTGTAAAAAGGAAGCCTATTAATTTTTGTGTCAAAAGAGACAAACAAACTGAAAGTTTAAAGAAATACCAAGATGGTAGAGAAGCAGGTATTCAGAGGCAGGTTACAGCATGTTACAGCCTCTTCTGGGCCACGGGGAGCCACAGACCGTCTCATATAGACTTTATAGTATGTATTTAACATTTTTAAGGGTTCTCAAAGAACGGAAATTTAATTTATAATTTCCTGATAAAGAGGAAAAAGTAGAGAAGGTTATTTATACAACAAAAGAGAAGATAAAAACAAAGCAAAAATCCCGAGGATGGCAGGCATACGATTGCAGTAACCAGTCTAAATACATCAGTAATCACAATAAATGGACTACATTCACTTACTAAAAGACAATGGCTGTGCTAACACTGACACCACACAGAAAGGTGGGTGATTAAGGAACGCAAAGCCGGACCATTTCAACACAAGCCCGGAAGCTAGAAGAGCAATACTAACCTCAGACAAATATAACTGAAGGAAAAAACACGGACAGGGATAAAAAGAGATGCTAAATAACATCCATCAGAAACATATAATAATAACCAAGTATAATATGGGCCTAAGAACACAATGTTGAAATACATAAAGGAAAAACTGACAGAATGACAAGGAAACACAAACAGCTCGACAACGTGGCGGTGATTTTAACATGCCTCCTACTGAGGGGTGAGGCAGGCCAAACACTGAGGCACAGATGCACTGGAATAACCAAATTAACAAGTTTAATCTAATAGATTCTCCGCCATCTCTCGACTCTGAAACAAAACCCAGCTGCCTAGGACACAATAGGCGCCTCAGATTTCAAAGAGCTGGAATCACATGGCCTGTGTTCTCGGGGAAGTCCACGGAGAGCAAGAGGAAAATGGTGGATTGAAAATGTGCTTGCGGGTTAAGAGATTAAATCAAAGTGGAATTCACCAAGTCTTTGGAACTGAAAGTGCCACAGAATAAAGCCTGAGTGATGCTCACGCAGTGTCTAAGGGCCTGGAATAGATTTCTAAGAACAAGCCAGACAGAAGCCGGCGAGGGAGGGGACAACCCAGGTCGTCAGGAAAAGAGTGTTCAGTTAACCCTGAGGCCAGAAGAGGGAGAATGATGACCAGAAGTTGATGAAACGAAAGAAAGAAACACAGCGAAGATTAGCAAACCAAAGAAAAAGTTAAATAGACAAATGGAGCAGGATTGACAAGGAAGAGACACTGGGCCCTGTGAGGATGGGAGTATATTTACAGGCAGGACAGGGGAGAAGGCTGGGGACAACTTTATGCCAGTAAACCTGAAACCTGGAGGAAGTGTATGGTTTTATAGAAGACACAGGTAATCAAATGGACTCACAAAGAAGTAACAATTTTGAATAAGCCAGCGGCCATTAACGAGACAGTAGTAATCGAAGACACCCTGCCCGTGAAAACACACAGGCCTCATGCTGTCTGGTGCCATCTTACCCTCTTCAATATTCTAAATAAAACGCAGGCTCAAGTCCCAACCCAAAGCCCCGGGTGAGAAGGGTATTGGAATTCAGAATTTGTCAGATGTTCCAAAGGCGAGTTTGCCACATACTATGTTGCTCCCTCAGGATCTGAGATGGCCCCCGGGACCAACGCACACTCACATCGCCTGATGTCCCTTCCGCTCAGGTCTGTCTGCTGTCTTAGTCTGTTCAGGCTGCTATGACAAAATACCACAGACTAGGGGGTTATAAACCACACACATTGATTTCTCACTTTTCTGAAGGCTGGAAACCCAAGATATGGGCTCCAGAAAATTTGACATCTGGCGAGGGCTTCCTGCTTCATAGATAATGTCTTCTTGTATCCTCACCTGACGGAAGGGGCAGGGAGCTCTCAGAGTCCCTTTATAAGGGCACTAACCCCATCATGGCCCCCTCCCCACCCTTCATGAGCCGATGGCCTCCCAAAGGCCCCACCTGTTAACACCATCACATTGGGGGTTAGGGCTCAACATATGAATTTTGAGAGGACGCAAATATTCAGTCTGCAACCTCTGCCAAATGAGTTTACCACAAACACAGAAAAACAAAACCCAAAACAAACAACTTTGGTTGTCAGAGTTTCAGTTGTGGAATTGTAGATAAGGAACCACGGTGCCAGATCAATAATCACATTAAACAGAGTATAATTCAGCTCCCTCTTCCCTGCACCCAGTGTGACCAGCTAGGGTTTATCCCAGGAGCACGAGTGTAACATCAGAATATCGTCCACTTTAAGAGACTGAAGACAGAAAGGCTGGTCAATTTCATAGATAAAAAATTTCCAATAAAATTTCGCGCTCATTCACGAAACATCTTAGCAATTAGGGGCAGTAATGCACGAGTTCATTCGAGGCAGGGTGTCCACCTGTATTCACCTGTGGAACTCGACGTGGTTCTGGAGGCATCCACTCACCCCCTTTCTTCTAGTTTGTATCTTGGTGGAGATTTCCGCAATGCAGTAAGGGGAGAAAAGAAAGAAACAGGAAAGCTAAGAATTGTAAAGGGGGAGGTATAACTGTGTTATTGGTGCCGAAGTAAGAAACGTCCAAACCTGTAGAGAAGTTTAATGAGTTTACTTGAGCCAAACTGACGACAATTGCCAGAAGCAAAACCTCAATGGATTAAGAAAATGCTTCAGAAAATGGCAGTTTTCATGGCTTATTTTATACATCAGAATCAAAGGAGGAGACAGACATTACATGAAATCCATTGGTGGTAGATTAAGGTAGATTAAAGCAAAGCAGGGAAATCTCAGACTGGATAAAAATTAAAATGGGGAGACACTTCTTCTACCCTAGTGGGTGCAGGATGGTTAACAACATTTTACAGCACATGCGAGCAGAGATGTTATTCGGGGAACAAGGTAACAGTGAGGGGTTCTGTGGGGACAGAACCCCAGAAAGTAGTTTCCAGGCTCTCGGACTCACATAGACAGGTGCTGGCTCAGGTAGTAAATGGCCAACTGTGATTGCATGGCCATCAGCTGTGGCTAGTTGGCCGTCAGCTGTAACCAGTGAGCCATTGGCCACTAATATAACTGCTGTGGCTACGCTAGGAGAGAGAAGAAGAGGAGAGGAAGAATGGGGGCTAGCAAGAAGATGGCGGCTGGGCTGGCAAGTGTGGATGGCAGTTTGCGGACAGTGTGGATCCAGCCTCCAGTGAGAGTATAGTGCCGCCAGAGAGAATATAGTGGTATGACTCCCCCATCTATGGCTCCGTGGGTGTTCCTTTTTGGCCTCACCATATCCTGCGTTCTTGTATGGGGAGCGGGAGCAGAGACCCTGCAGGACGCCCTGCACGACAAATGGCGCAGCGAGCAGGGTCTCCCGCATGACAGGTTCCTAGTCTGGTGCTGTGCTGCGGGAGGGTTGTGCCCTGAGGGGTCCCGAAAAAGGGATTACTCTGACATTCCAAGGGTATGTTATCTTAGATGCAAAAAGACAATAGACAGGCTCACTTAAGGTGAAGATTGACCTTTGTTTTGTCAAGGAAGCTACAGGCCGAGGAAGTGATTACCGGCCATTACCCGCTTTTAGTTAGGAATTTTTATTTTCAGACCATTCTGTGTGGTTGATTTCGGTCTCTGAGTTTGTAAGGCCTGCCGTGCAGGTTTAGTATGTGGCCCCTTTTTCATTCACATTGGGCAGATGTTGATAACCTATAGGAAAGCCACAAACGAATTCAGCAAGGCTGCAGGATGGAAATCCAACACACCCACACACCCACACACCCACACACACACACTACTTCAATAACCAATTAAAAAATATAATGAGAAATCCCATTCAGGTTTCCAACAAAAGGTATAAAACACCTGGGACTAAATCTCCCAGAGGACATGTATAATTATTATAGAGAACATTGCAGAGCACGAGGAAGCCTGAAGAAACAGAGCTGGCTCACATTCGTGGACTGGAAGATGCAGTTTGTAAAAGACAGCAAGTCTCACCAGATGAATCTATGAATTCAATCACCTCCAATAAAATTTCCAATGAAATTTTTTAAAAAAGGAACTTTAAGCTGCCCTTAAAATTCAGATGGAAGAGTGAAGGGCCAAGAAGAGCCAAGGCTGGTTTGAGAAAGGGAATGGGAGTGAGTGCCTTGTCCTAACAACTATCAAGACTTAGGAAGAAAGATGGGAGTCTCGGCAGCCTAGAAGAAAGTGGGGCACGCCTGGTAGAGAACAGAGGCCACATGCAGTTCAGTGGGGAAAGATGGAAGATTCCGTAACTGAGCACATTAGTTATTCCACACGGGAAAAGTCAGGGCACTTCAGGCCACATGAGAAAATAAATTCCCAATGAATTAAGGGCTTAAATGAGGACAGCAAATCTTTGTAACTTTTAGGAGAACATATGGGAAAATATATTTAAGAGCTTGGAGTAGAAAAGGATTTTTTAGACAAGAAAAACTCAAGCCATAAGAAAATTAATGCATGTGAATATATTAAAATTTTTAAATTAGGCACACCGATAGATATCATTAAATGAAGGAAAAGGCAAGCCAGCCACGTAACCGGTACATAATCAAGAAAATTACCAACAACCAAATAGGAAATGGGCAAAGAACAGGAACAGGCAATTCACAGAATAAGAAACGGAATGGCCACTAAACAGGTTCAAAATATTCCTCCTACCTAGTAATTAGGGAAATGCAAATCAAAGCCAAGAGATTCCATTCCACACCCAGCACGGTGGCAAAAATGAAAAGTCTGTTCGTCTGTGTTGGCATGGAGGTGAGATTGGCATGTCACGTATGCTGGAGGGTGTCTGCACGGGTACGGCCTCTTTGGAAAGAAGGGGGCAATATCTGGTCATTGAGGAGTCCGGCGCCAGCTGCTGCCAGCTCCCAGCATGTCCCCGAGCTCTCCTTGACCTTGTTCTGTCTGTCACCGGCCGCCCACGGCCCGGGGCACGCTGACACCTGATGGGTGGCTTCAGAGCCCAGATCTGTAACCTACGGACATTTATGTGTCCGTGTGTGTATGTGTGTGTGCATGGCAGAACACGTGTACATGCATGTGGTCACACACATAAAATGCATGTATGTGCTAGCACATGTGTATGCATATCCATGCATGTCCATGTGTGTATGTACGTGTGCACAGGTGAGTATATAGGCCTGTATATGCATGTCGATATGTGGTGTGCATGCACATATGCATGTACACACACAGCTGTGTATGTCTGTGCGTCCATGGGTGTCTGTATGCATGTGTGTGCATGTACATGTGTGCAGGAGGCAGCCAATCTGGCTGGTGCAGTGTCTCCTCTTTCTCAGGAGTGACTCTTCCCTGTCACGGCAGTGCTAACGGGGGTGTCGCTGAGGCATTAAGGATGCGTCTGCTTGTTGCCGCTGTTGTTTTAATGGTTTTATTGCTCGGTGGTGGGGAAAGGGCTGGCAGGCTGGAATGAAGTAGATTGATGGCTTAATGGCCCGTAGCCATTACAGAGTAATTGAATGGCTGTGTATATATGATCAGACTGTCAATGGGCAACGTGCACTGCAAGCCGATGATGAGAGGGGCTGCGGGGTGAGCATGGCTTGGGCTTGGGAGAGGACCCTGGGCGGGCAAGGGGCACCATGTGAAGGAACACGCAGATGTGCCCGGTGGAGGGCTGCGCCCGACACTCATTCCCACACAGGTAGGTCATGCCCAGAAGCCTGCACGTGAACCCGAAACATGGCCGCTCATGCACACACCTGCATGTGGATACCCAGCCCATGTGCTGGTGCCCCTTCCTTACACATGCACGTCTGCATGCACCTCAGGTGTCTGCACACTGTACACAGCCGTGTGAAGCCCCCGCACCAGCAGATGCAGAGGGATGGCACCTTTCAGAGGCCTGAGGGGGTGCCGGTGCCCAACTGGGCCGAGGGCGCACTGTGTCTGGGACCAGGGGTCAGAGGCTTGTAGTTTCCATGCCTGTGGAGGTCCATTTCAGCACAGGCAACAGGCCACCTGCCCAGTCCCACGTTGGGGGGGGGGGGCGTATAGCCTCAGGAGAGAATAGGGAGGTGGCTGGGAAGCCGTGGCCAGGGCCATCACGTTCAGGTGACACGGCTGTGTTGCAGGAATGGCCCCAGCCCTGCTCGCCCAGGTCCCAGGGCCCCTGTCCTGTGTTCCTACACCCCCGGTTCTGGGGGTGGCCCCTGCCAGCCCAGCACCCAGGCCCCCACACCTCCCTGCATGGAGAGGACCCTGAAAACCACCTGTTAGGGGCTGAGGGCTGGGATGAAAACCTCCCTTTGTTGAGCCTACTGCCTGCGCTGGGAGCTGGGAGGAGGCTTCAGGAAGGAGATTTCCACCGACTCCTCCTTCCCTTGGGCGTGAGCATCCTTATCTCTATCTTCACAGAGGAGGAAACTGGCTCGAGAGGCACAGGCTGGTGTGAAGATGCCAGGGTGTGTCCTCGGGCCCTGGCCACCCACCTCAGTGCCTGCTCTGAGGAATTGTTCCCAACTGGGGACTGGAAGAGGGCAGGGAAGAGGTTGGCAAGGGTGGATGCAAGGATGCAAGTAGGCTTCCCGCCCTGGTCTCGGAAAAGCCAGGCTCCCCCTGCCATGCCCTGGAGACCCCTTTCCCAAATCCTCATTCCTCTGCCCAGACGCCCCTCGTCAGCCTTTCTGGTCCTGTTTCCCATGTTCTTCATTGATCAAGGGAACGTTACCTGAGTCTGTGGAGGACACCTCAGTCCACCCCTTGGGGCAGAGGCCTCACAGCCGTGCCAGCCCCAAGACTCCAGGACGCTGGTTGGAGAGGACTTGGGAGCCACAGACAGGCCAGCTGGACCAGGATCCAAGAGAACTGTTCAATAGCCCTCTTTTTCTTCATCTTAAAATGTCCGCTAACGAGAGATTGGTGCAACTTACAGGGAACAAGGAAGATGCTTAACAATCACTACACATCTGGAGGCTAAAACAACACGTTGTTCTCCCATGTCTGGAAGTCCAGCACCTTCTCTGGGGCTAGAATCAGGTGTCTCAGGGCGGGTGCCTCCTGGAGGCTCCAGGGGAGAACCGATTTCATCTTTTCTGGCTTCTTCGCCCTCCGCCTCTTCCCCCGTCATCTAGGCCAGCGATGGCAGCTTGAGCGTCACTCCATCATCACTGACTCCGGCCCTCCTGCTCCTCTCCCACTGTTAGGACCCTGTGATGATACTGGGACTCACCTTTGCCTCGTGAAGTAACCTATTCACAGTCCTGGTCTCAGGGACCAGGACATGGACAACTTTGAGAGCTTTCATTGGTGGTCCCAGAATCGGAGGGCGGCTGAGGGACCCCAGGGACAGAGGTGGGCCCAGGCTACCTTGGAGTGGCCTGTGTTGTAGCTTCCACAGCTCTTGGCCAGCTCCAGGATGCCCGCCCTACCTGGGAAGACTGACCCCAGCCACCGCAGGGATTGGCTGCCACTGCCTGCCCGGCCAGGGGCCAACTCCCTTCCCCTGATGCGTCTGCACAGGCGCCTCCCTGTGCCAAGCATGTGACCAGCATGCTGCTCCCCCACACATAACCCCCTGCCCCTGACCTCCTGTCTAACCTCTTCTCCCAGGTTCCCACACACAGAACCACCTCAGGGTTGAACATAGAACAGCGTCACCTGGGCCTGTGCTCTGGGCCGTGCTGCCCCACCTCCTTCGAGGATCGCTCAAGACCACCTGCCAAGACCAGCTCAGACACCACTTCCTCTGGAGTGCTCCTGAGGGAGGGGAGTGCCCGCCACCCCTCCAACACCCACGCACATTGTCACGATTGTTGGTGATTTTGTTAGTTGTGTGTCTGACCTCACTCCTTGGACAGAGCTGCTGAAGGTGGAATAACCAGGGCTTCGGGCCCAGAGAGCATGGGATCCACTCCAGTGTTTCTCTTCCTGGGGCCCTGGGACAGTCGCTCACCTCACTGGCCCTGTTTCCTCATCTACAAAGTGGGCTGAGAGCACTCCCCTTGGGGTACACACCCACTGGCATGGCCCCCACAGCCAAGAGAGCAGCCAGTTTCACTGGGTTTGTGAACAAGTTGGGGACCTGAGTGGGATCCCTGCCCTCGTATCCAAGTGGGTGGGAATCCCGCCCCAGCTCACAGTGGAGCCGGGCAGGCTTCCCCGCGTGAGGCAGGTGGTCCGGCCCCTCCCTGTGGTCATCCATCTCCCAGGTTTATTAATGGGCTTGTCAGCACGGCGTGGGACACCCGCGGCTGTCTGCAGTGATAGATCGCGAAGCGCCTCTGCTGCTATTTATTCTCCAGTGACCTTGTCCCCCCATTGTTGCACGCGTAAGAGTTATGAATGTGGGACATGATAATTTGATATTGATCTATTTGGTGAGCTAAGAATTTACTGCATCCTTGATGTTTTAACAAAGGATACACTTGACTCCCGCAGGCAGGATAAAGGGCTGCTCTGACCACTGCTCACAGCCCAGCAGGAGGGGACAGCCGGCCCCGGACGACCCACCAAGGCAGGGTGTAGGGGTCCTTGGGAAGTGTGGGCTGCTCGGGCTCAGGGGGCTTCTACAAGGGCCACCAAGCAGCCATGACAGTGCACACAGGACCACACTGACAAAGGTGACCTTGAGCAACTGACCAGAGACAGAGTCCACATGGAGGATGGCCCCACTGAGACCACTGAGGACAGAGATGGGGTGGGGGGACTGTGGGGGTGAAGGGACAATGAGGGGTGAGGGATGAGGGGAGTGCCAGGGAAGGGGGGTGGATGGGGAGGGGGTCCTGTGGGGGACCCCGCCCTGGCACAGCCTTACCCAGTGCAGGCCCGCAGAAACAGGCCCAGGAAGTAGAGCAGCAGGATGAAGCCGGTGTGGCAGGGACAGCGCAGGTCCCTGGAACCCCCAGAGGGAGAAGGCCACAGGACAGAACCATTTTAAGAACTGAGCTGTAGTTTTCAAATTTACTGTTTAGTGCTGGAACCGTCTTCAAAAAATTTTTATTTAGAAACTCAACGTAAGACAGAAAAAGAGTTGGGATTTCAGTTTAAGGTAATTCCAGGGACTCTTGGAAAACTGTTTTATAATCCCGGTCCCACTCAGCCCCCAAACTTGGGGGTGTCAGGGCATGTGTGTGCACGTGTGAACACAGGTATGCATGCAGGGATGTCTGAGTACACGCGTATGCAGGTGAGAACACGTACCTAAGTACGTGCGCAGAGTGTGTGTGGTATGCGCACTTGTGGGCATGTCTTTCCTATTCATTGTTGCTTCAAGTCAGCCTGGCATTGTACCCATTTTTACACGGTTATCTTGTCTAAAACTGGGTGCCGAGCTGCTGTTTTCTGCATGATTGTATAATTTTGTCCTCCTGAAAGACTGGAGCAGGAACTGTCTCCAGAATTCCCTTTATAAGACAGGAACCCCAGGCTTAGTGCCCATGACCTGGCTCTTGGGGCACCCTGCCAGGCCCTCTGTCTGAGCAGGCCTTACCTGTGTTGGCGGGAGGCTGTGCTCGTGGACACACCTGGAGAGTGCAGTCCCTGGCCCCAGATATGAGGGGTGTCTATGACACCCTGGGGCCCAGCACTGGAGTCCTGCTCCTGGCCAGGCATCTGCACCCATGACATTTCCACTGTTGCCCCAGCTGTAGGCGGGACCCCGTGGGAGAAAGTTTCCAGAGGAAGCCAGGCCCAGGAGTGGACGTTCTCAGGTTCCAAGTGTGAGGTTGGCAGGGTGAGGCTCATGGCACAGAGGACATGGATGTGACCACAGCAGCTGTGGGCTCACTGCCAGCCTGCATGCATTCCTGACCATTGGGAATCTTGAGTCGTGGGTGTGACGGCAAGGCCAGTGTGGCGATTAGACATAAAGATTCAAGCCGTGGCTAGAGCTGGGTGGGCACAAAAGTGCCTGGTGCCTGGGCAGTGGGTGCTGGTGGCCTGGGCAGTGCCGACCCAGCTGATGGGGCTCCGTGCCCTGCCCTGCCACTGTGGCCCCCGTGGGGGAATGCTATGTGGTCACCAGCCCCCCACGACTCGACTTCTGAGGGTACAAAGTCCTCAGTCCTTGGTCAGGACGCACCAGCCTCAGACCACAGAATAGGGAAACCCAGAGAGAGCGCACAGGCCTCGTGCGCTGGGGAGGGGCTGGGCGGTTTGGGCCCCGACATTTCTGTGGCTATTCAAGCCTGTCTCCCCTTGGGGGTCTCTTACCTTGGCTGGCCCTCCATGTCTGCACACGCAGGTGCTGGATGGACAAGGAGGCAGCTGAGCTTCACCCCAGCTGCTGAGTTTATGTCCAGAGGGAGGGACAGGGCTCAACCCGGAGTCGGGCCAAGCCAGGAGTGTTCTTTCCACGCCGGGGCCTGAGGGACCCTACAGGCGCAGTCCTGCCTTCCCTCTGCTCCACGCCTAAGCGGCAGCCCCCTCCAGCCATCCTGGGTGTTCTGGACTGCCTTTCAACAGGTTCAGATCCAGCGCGGCCCCTCCTAGTGAGGTTGAAGGCAGATGGGCTGTCAGGCAGGTTGTCACAGCCCAGCTCCCAGGATGCCAGCTCCTGGCTTTACTGTGGGAGCTGAGTAAGGATGGTGGGGCTGCCCGATGAGGGTCTCACCCTCGGGGGAGAGGGTGTATGTGTGTGGGAGGGGAGGGGGAGCATTTCAAGCCAAGGGGGAATTTTCTGGAAGCCTTGTGACTCTTGGTCCCGTTGACTTAACAAGTAGGGCACATCCTTCTGTGTTCTTACAGGGGCCTGTTCCAAGGACAAATCAACGTCTTCCTGGAGTCTTGTGGTGAGTGGAAGGTGACTGCTATTTTTTGAAAGTATTTGCTATAGATTATAGCATAAAGCAAATAATGATGTAAACATTTTTAGGAATCAAAAATTTCAGTAACAAGATAGATATGGTGTCAAATCCGTGGGATGAAGCAAAGATCCTGCAGTGCTGAATCTGATTTCTCTCCGTGGCGTGTGATTACGTGCTTCCCTAGTTACCACAGGGCCAGATGCAAGGACAGCGGGAGGTCCAGGTGACCACTGTGGCGTTGAGGGCTGCCCTCAAGAGGAGCCAGCTGTGGACGCAGCGACTGAGCCCTTTGGGCAGCCTGTTCAGTACGTGGGCAACCAGCATGCATGCCCAGGCTTCAGGCAGGAGGGACGGAGGGCTGGACATTCCTCTGAGCAAATGCCACAGCGAGTCAGGCCTTCAGGAGCCACAGGCCACATACAGCACTGCTGTTGGGAGAGTGGTCCTGCCCCCCTCCCCTCACCAGCTGTATACTCTCAACAAGGCTCTGCATCCCTGCTCGGGCTGGGGTGGCCCCTCCAACCTCCAGCTCCCACAATTTGCTGCTCTCTGAGACACAGATTCCAGAGACAGAACATTCTGGAAAAGTCAAGGCCAGACTCTTGCTATGCTGTGAGCACCACTCCCCAGCAGGCTTAGGCAGGGAAGCCACCATGGTCTCCAGTAAACTGTCCAGAAGCTTCTGGATTTGCCACTTGGAGCACACACGGGCATTCCTGCATCTGAATCAACACAGCCAAGAGCAGGAAGTAGAAACGCTGACACATGGCTGCTCTTCGGAGGTCTGCGTGCCCGCGGCTGGGGAGGGTGGGGGACCTGGGCCTGTCTGGCGGGGAGCAGAGGGGGTGCTGTGGGAGGGATCTGGTCAGAAGGTGGCATGTAGACCAAGAGCGAAAGGAGGGGCTGGGGTTGCAGGGGTGTGTGGAGGGAGCAGCATGGAGGCAGTGGGGAGGTCAAGGGTCAAGGTGCAGGGCCATTGGTGGTCAGCCTCTGACTGTTGAGAAGATCTGGGCTCCACATGAGGACAGTGGGATCCACGCCACAACAGTTGAGGGGAGCAGCTGTGACGGACTATGTGGTAGCAGAGCCTAATATACTGCCCACCTGGCCCATTCCAGAAGTTTGTGGGTCCCTGGTCTAGCGGGTTACCTGGGGGCGGTGGTGCTAAGGGGCTGCACGCAGCTGCCCAGAGGGTCTGGGCACTCAGCTTCCCTGGCTCTCTGGTCGCCTGAGCTGCATCCCCACTGGGGTGGTCAGCTTGGCCCTGAAGGCCTATGTGAGGCCCTGCCAAGGTCCCTGGGGCACAGTGATGCCACTCTCACGGTGCAGGCTGTCCCAGAGCAGCAGAGAGAAACGTCAGGGAGGGCAGAAGAGACAACGGCATTCCCAATGCTCCTCACCTGGACGCCCGGGCCTGTCCTCGGGGTTGGCTCCTCAGAGTAGTCGGGGTTCGACTACGAGGCTCTGGAGGAACCGCTGTCAACTGGGGTGGCCACATGGGCCTCCCAGACCGTGAGGGACCCTGCGCTGAGACACGCACACACATGCAGACGCAAGCTCTCCTGGTAGCTGGAGCAGGGCCCTGGGTGAGCAACAGCACAGGCGCTTTTCTCTGTGAAGCTTTACTGAATTTCCTTTGGAGACCTGCATCCCGGGGGGGACGCCTGGACCCTCCCGGGACCTGCCTGGCAGCCTCAGGGCATAAGGGTGTGGCCACAAGGATGGGACAGCGAGGCCTCCCGCTGGGATCTCATTCCGTCAGGCCTGACTCTATTCCACCTGACTTAGGGGGGTTTAGAGTGGACGCTGGCCTTGGTCATGCGGGTAGAACTGCCGGAGGAGGTCCTTCTTGTTGATCTTCCCCATCTGGTTCCGCGGGATCTCCTCCACCAGCAGGAGCTCCGAGGGCACGGCGTACGGGGCCAGGACGCCTCTGCGGAGACAAGCTTGGCCTGAGTGGCAGGAACCCCGGGCCCAGATGGCAGCCTCCCCACGGCCCAGAAGCCTGGCCACACTGGTGCCGGTGCCCTGTGCAGGGCATGCTAACCCAGAGATGCCCCTCTGCCCACCCAGGGGGAGAGGATGAGCCCCACTTGGGGCCAGCTTTCCCGGAGCTGGAGAGACCTGGTTCTCCTCTGTGGCCGGTCACTATGGCAGGCTTGGCCAGATGGGCGGAGGCGGTGGAAAGACCCTGGGTGTTGTGGACACGTGGGCTGGCACTGCCCTCCCCACACCAGAGCCTAGCACCCAAGGAGCAGGAAGGGCTGGTCTGTTGGTCCAGAAGCTGCCCTGCACCCCTCACTCCCATGAGAGGCACCCCGCTAGATAATGCTGTCCTGTGTGAGGCCACATGCTGGGGCCCCATACCCACAGGCTCTGCTCTGGAACTCCTCCTTAGGCTGCAGGCCCGAGTCACCCTCCCAAAGCCTCCTCTGGGCAGACAGGAGCTGCCTGTTCCCTGCTGTCTGACAGCCACACGCAGGGCCCCATGGCCCTTTGCAAGGAGACAGCAGCAACACAGGATGCTGCCTGGGGTGACAGCTCCTGGCTTCTGGGCCACAGGGCCCCACTCTCCGGGCTGCCGACAACCACCTTCAGGCCAGAAGGATTCAGACAGCAAGGTGCAAGATGTGTGGCCCCCGACGTCTGCCCAGGGCCAGCAGGCATGTGCGGCCATCGAGTCTGCAGCTGCGGGGCGGCCTTGCCCACTGAGGATGAGTCTGGCGAGGAGCCGAGGAGCCGGCAACGGGGGTGACAGAGAAACTCCAAATCTCGCCTTAGCAGCTGATGTTTATGAATAAACATGAGCCTAATCGCCCTTGCAGGCTGGGTCCATCTGCCCACAGGCAGAGAGCGTCAGCAGTACGGTGCTGAACACACTGTTATCTTGGGGGCTCCTGCCATACACAGACTGCAGGCCAAGGTACTGCTCTGGGGTGCTCAGGGAGCAGGGTGCAGGCTGCTGGCTCCTGAGGAGAGACGGTCCTGGCAGATGCAGGAGATGGCCGGCTGCCCACCACGGCGGGGAGGATGCGTGGGATTGGACTGGATTTTGCTAGAACAAGCCACCAGGACTGGCCTGGTGACCCTGACAGCATAACAGGGTGAACACCTCAAGTCCAACACCATCACTTGCTCCTGGAACACAGCTGCCCACAGCCCCCCAGCCTAGCTGCCAAAACTTGGGGTCTCCAGTGGTGTTTGGGTGATATGTCATGTTGTATGGCTCTCCCCATGCGCCCTCTTCCCTTCGCTGCCCCAGCACTGTGCTGGGGGGGGGGGGGGGGGCGGGGCCCAGAGAGGAGAGGCTTAGGCGGGTCCGGGGTTGTGGCCCAAGATGACGGCAGATTCCCAGGAACAGTGCAGGTGAGAAGGCAGGAGAGAACCATTTTCAAGGAACTAAAAGAAAAACCAGTCAATCTAGAACCCCATGTCCAGAGAAAGTATCTTTCAAGAATGAAAGGGAAATTAAAGGTGTTTTTAGACACGCAGAAGCTGACAGAGCCCCTTCCCAGCAGCGGGAGGGTGTCTGCAGGCAGGAGGAAGTCCTGCTGACAGAATCCAGGACAAGCCAAGGCAGGAAGAGCACCAGAGACGGGAAACAGACACCATTTGCCTTATGATTGAATTATCTTAGGAGATAACCGTTTAAATGAAAACAAGAAAAACATGGTGTGGGTGTGTAGCAAATATAAAAGTAGATGCACACGTAGCAACACTAGCACACAGGCCGTCTGGGCACAAAGAGGCAGCTATCACGAGAGGGAGACCATGGTGGGCCAAAGACGCACATTATAAATCCTCACTTAGCAGCCACTACAAAAAGGAACAAGAGCTATCAAAACAAAAAAATGGACCTAAAAGCACCGTGAAGGATGTGGGTTTACAACCTGTGGACCCTGCCATTTCCAAGAATAGTCGTCCTTTTGGGAAGCAGACCTTCGCCTTGGGACACAGTCTGTCCAAGAGTCTGTGAGCTGGGCCTGTTCTGCTCCAGGAGTTCCAGCTTAGCAACTGGCCTAACGTAAACCAGAACTGCTTCAAGGCAGTGACATCTCAGACAGGAATCCAGCAAAGCTGCCTTTAAGAGCAAGTTTTCCATTGAAAAAATGCACACGGACAATGGAGGCATTACCTAGCGCCTCCCATGCCGGTCTCCTCGGAGATGGGATGGTGGCGGACAGTTGGCACAGGACTTTAGGGACCGCCCATTACACATCATGGTCGGATCAGAGGTCAACCCGAAGGGTTCCTCCTGGGTAGGTAAGTCCCACGTGGCCCACTTCTTCAACTTGGCAGTTTGGGGGGATGGGAGGGTGGGAGGTTGTCCACGTCCAGTGCTGAGGCCACACTCACCCTTTGAGGAGACAAGCGGCCTGAGCTGGGGCTGCCAGCTCCCCTCTGACTCCCGCTAAGAGCGTAGCACAAGGGGGGAAGACAGCCTTTCCCTTGGGGAGCAGACACTGAGAGGGCGGCAAGTATCTTCAGAAATGACAAAAATGGAAGCAAAAGGGAAAACGTGATTTAAAAGAAAAAACAAACATTAAAAAGACTTCAAATGGCAGCAAACGTGACATAGGATGAAACAGCAACCCCACTAAGAAGCCAGGGTCCAGAAGAAGAGTGGCCCCTCTTCCCACACCTCCCATATACATGGGGGACAAAGATGGTAGCTACCCCTCCTCTCCCTCCACAGGGTGGGCAGCCTCTGTGTCACCACCCAGTGCCTGCCCAGTTCGAGGACACAAAGGCCTGGAAGATGGCCTCAGTCTGGGAAGTCCTCGTGAAGACAGGCGACAGGCTGGCTGCCTGCTCTGCCCAGTCCTGTTCTCCCAAGAGCATCTCCCCAGAGCACCCCCAAACCCTCCACACACCGTGCCTGTTTCAGAGTCTTTCTACATCCACAGTCACAAGCCAAGACCACGAGTGCAGTCCCTGTGGGGGCTGGGCCAGGACCCTGGACTTGAGAGTCGGGGAGAGGAGCACTGGGTGTGAAGCAGCAGAGTCAGCCAGGGCGTGTGGGGCGCCGCCTGAGGACGGCCCGGGGTTGACATGAGGCTGGAGCCTGGACCTGGAACACTCTGGGAGAGCTCTCAGCACAGGGTACATACATATCTATATATTTAACAGAGTAATTGTTTAATCAAAGCAGCATCTTCTCCTTTGTGAAACGGCAGTGCTCCAACTGTGCTTCTGCAAATCCCAAGGGATCTAATTGCCCAGCTGTGCTGCCCCTGATGAAACAAGGATTCCTGCTGTTTGTGAAATCATGTTGGACGAGCCAAAAATATCTTTCGCACCAAGGAGGAGGAGGCAAGTTGGGGTGGAAGGAGCGGGGGATGTGTGGGGAGAGCGGACAGCAGAGAGGAAATTCTTGGATTTAAGATAAAGAACTCAGGGGAGGTCACTAACAGTCTCCTTGCTGAGCTTGCAGGGACACTGCTCCGTGGCTCCATCACACCCACCTCCCTGTCCTGTCCTGTCTGGCCTTTGACAAGAACGGGGGGTTCAGGTCCCGTCCTGGGACTGACCACCGGGCATAGGGAAGAGGCCTGTGAGCCTTGGGACACAGAGAAACCCTCGGGGCCAGCGCAGGTGGCAGATAGGCTCTTGGGAGGCTCTAGGGTTAGGCGGAGGCAAACCAAGCACGACGCAGAGTGAGGGACGGACAGACTGTGCTGCTGTGTGTGTGTGGGGGGCCTGGCTCCTCTCGAAGGGAGGTGGGGAGCTCTGGCCTCGGGCTGGCAGTGAGCACCCCAGGAGCATGTGAAAGTGCCCTGAGCTCAGTGCCCATGGTTGGGGGCACAGCTGAGGGATGGGCGCCGTGGCTGGGGAGGCAGGGGGTGCAAAGGCCCTCCGAGCTGGCTCAGCCCAGCAACCTGGGGCCACGTTGGGAGCCACGGTGGCTCCAGGTTAACCAAACTTTCCGACAAGCCTCCTCCTAAACCCGGGAAAGGCTTACTCGCTCACAAGCGAACTCGTCCAGAAGCATGTATTTCTGCCACCTCAGAAGCTTCCTCCGAACCTCAGATCTGAGTTGCATGTTGGGGCGGGTGGGTGGTGGTGGTGGTGGTGGGGCTCCTATTTCCCTTTAAGTGCTCACGGCCCTTGGGTGCCAGGCATGAACGGGGTTCTACATCTGCTTCTGCCATCATTACAGAACCTCCCTGGAGCCCTTTGTTGCGGGGGGGCAGCCTTGCGTAAGTACCACGGTCTCCTGACCTTCCAGGTGCCCCGCCCCCAGACGGATGACAGCAAGGCCCAAGACCCCTGTCTGTCCCTCCCCTTGACCATGACACAGTCCCTACCCTGCCGGTGCCTTCCCTCACCCCCTGCCTGCCCAGTCCTTACCTGGCCCACTCTTTGAGCTCCCTGTGGGACAGTGAGTGTCCCTCTTGAAGTGCCACCACTGCGGTAACCCGCTGGCCCCACGTCACGTCTGGAACTCCGATCACAGCCACATCTGTGGACAGAACAGGGTGGGGTACCTTAAACGTCACGATGACCACTGACAGCTGAGGAGTAGCCAGGAACGTGCAGGAAGCGCCAGGGCCTCGGAGCCCCTGGAGCAAGTCCTGGGAAAGGGTCGCCTGGCAGGGGCCGTGCTGGGGACGGGCGAGGATGTGCTCCCACGGTCTCTGAGGGGGCCCAGGGTGGGAGCTAGCCTGTCCACCACTCCTGCCCTCCCCCTGTTCTGCTCTTGGGGAAAGTCACAGGTAAAGGGCTGAGGACGATGAAAAGTCCAGAATGTTTGGCCCCCCAAGCCTATGGGCTCCCATGGACAGGCCACCTGCGAGAGCCCTGGGCCCACAGCAGCTGCCTCTGCCACCCCCGGGGTCTTCACAGCCTGTGACCCCAGGGCAGCAGGAGGTCTGGGTGGGGCCCATGCTTCCTGGGTTAGTACCCAGAGCCACCCCCGCAGTTCCTGCTCAGGACGCTTGGCCCAGAGACAATCTGAGCTGCCACCTTTCTTACACAAGAGCTCAGGCCTCACTGTGGCCCCTTTCCTCCTGGGGTGCTCCTGGGGCAGATACTCTGTGGTGGGGGGGGGGCGGACCCTCACCGGGGTGTGGGGGGGGGCGGACCCTCACTGTGGTGTGTGTGGGGGGTGGACCCTCACTGTGGTGTGTGGGGGGGTGGACCCTCACTGTGGTGTGGGGGGGGGCAGACCCTCACCGGGGTGTGGGGGGGCGGACCCTCACGGGGTGTGGGGGGGGCAGACCCTCACTGGGGTGTGGGGGGGCAAAGCCCCACTGTGTGGTACCCCAAGGCTGGATAACCTAGTCCCCGTTTCGTCTATATTCAAACACAGGAAAACCCATCTGGCACGTTCCCGCGACACCGCACCTGGACCAAGTGTAGCTGCTGAAGGGCAGCGCCATGGCCACTTACCCTGGATGCTGGGGTGGGCCAGCAGCAGCCGCTCCACCTCCAGGGCGCTGACCTTGTAGCCACCGCTCTTAATGATGTCCACGGACGTGCGGCCCCGGATCCAGTAGCAGCCGTCCTTGAACATGGCTGTGTCGCCTGAGGAAAGGGGCTTTGGTCACCGGGAGGCGTGCTGGGGCCCTGCCTCTGTGCATTTTGGTCCCTGTGCCTGCAAGGACAGGCATGGAGGACACGTGTACACACGTGGTAAGCGCTGGGCGCCTGTGTCTGTGAGCATTAACACCACTGATACGCCAGCCGCGTGTGGGACATATTTGGGACAAGACAGCAAGCAAAGTTTGATGGCTGTGACCTCAATCTGTGAGGCTAACACCAGGACAGGCCCCTCTGGTTGTGTCCCTGTGCGGGCAGGATGGCTGGGGCCCTGTGCTGTCACTGCCCACTGTCCTTCCTGCTGTCTCTCAGGTCCAAGAGAATCGGCCGCCTACTAATGTCTATCGTGGGGTTCCAGCCACTGTAGGCCTGGTGGGGCGAGGCCTCACTGGGGCCTCTTTCCTCAGGGGTGCTCCTGGGGTATACATGGTGCCACGTGGGTCTCTGACAGGAGGAAAGAGACTTCCTGCCCCTCCTGCTGACCTCTTGCTTTCTCACCTTGATTCTTCTGGGCATCCCCTGGTGGGAGCCCTTTCTAACTAAGGATCCAGCCATCCTTTCCCAGACATCGCCTAGCATGAGAGGGTGGCAGGCCAGAGGAGGAGGGGTGTGAATCTGCACGCCAGCCCAGGGCACTGAGGGTGTGGTGAGGTGGGCAGTGTGAGTGCACACACATGTGTGTCAGTATGACTGTACATGTGTGTGAATGTGTGGCACGTGCACATGTGCACATGGGGACGCCCCCACCCCGCCCTCTGCGAGCAGTTCTGTTTCACGCGTCTGTTCTCACCCCCCCCACCTCACGCCAGGTTATTAGCTGGAATAAATCATAAATATTTCATTATACATCATGCCGTCCGACGCAGGAAGGCACCATCCATCACCTCGCCACTCCTCGTGACCTGCTGTGGCGCAGGGCTCTCTCCAGTCTATTAAACAAGACGGATGGGTGTGCTTGGATGGGCTGCCGGCTTATTTATAGTGCAGCTAGAAGGCCAGGCTCTAAGAGCACAGGGTGGCGAGTGTGGTGGGTCTCTCTCTTGCGCTGACAGGAAGCATAAGGAACAAGAGGCTTTGGAAAGCTGTGTCGGGGTCCCGGGACAACCTGACGCTGCAGGTATGAAGTAACAGGAGGAGGAGGCTACAGGGACTGGGGTGGATGCAGCCTGTGCTAAAACCAGGAGGCCGACCTCAGCCTTTCTCTCATCCCTGCTGTGCAGCTCTGGCTCCGGCCATGTCCCCTCTGCAGTGGTCAGCTGTACGGTCTTCCACCGGTTTCCTGCCCATCAGCTGCCCACCACCTAAATGCAGAGAATGACCCCAGTCTAAGCCATCACAGCTGCCGGCTGCCCAGGCTGAGGCCGTACTGGTGTTCAGCTCCCTCCAGAATCTTACTGACCCTGCTCCCGCTGGCCTCTACTTGCCCAGAGACCCAGCAGAGCGAGGTGTGGCTGCCTGCTCCAGGCTCTGCCTCTGTCCCTGTGGTTTTGGGGCCTCCGTCAACATCACCGGCACCCTCTTAGAGCTGTTCTCAGCCCTGCTGTTAATGCAGCTTAAGCCAGGGTGCCAGCCCCCTACAGCTGTACCCACAGGGGCTCCCCCACAGCCCCTGGCCATGTCCCCTCGCCCCTGGGGCACACGCACTGGCTCCCCGCCTGCAGTGCTCTAGTTCTCCATCTGCCGCCTCTCCTCGACTCAGCCCTGTTCAGACATCATTTCTCTAGCGTATCCAGGTGTCCCCTCCCTGCACACCAGCACGCAGTAGATGACAGCTTCCTTTGGCACCTGTCTCCTGTCACCAGCCTGATGAAGAGCAGTGAGAACGGGGATCTCCTCTGAGGAGCCAAGCACTGAAATGGTAGGGATGGTGCTGGAGACATATGGAAGTTGTATCACGGAGAGAGTTGGGGGTTTATATGCCAAGTAAGGAAGGACGCACACGCGGGATTGCCCTGGTCACTCACTTGGATCATTGTCAGGCAAAGACAACACATGATGCAGATTTTAGAGATCACCCTGGATTACCCAGTGGGCCCCCAATGTGATCACATGTGTCCTTTTGAAAAGGAGGCAGAGGGAGATGTGACACACACAGAAGCGGAGAAGATCATGCGAGAAGAGAGGCAGAGGTTGGAGTCATCAGCCACAGGCCCAGGAACACCTGGAGCCCCCAGAGGCTGGAAGAGGCAGGACGGCTCCTTCCCCAGAACTTCCGAAGGGAGCTCAGCCCTATGACACCTGGGTTTCAGACTTCTGGTTTCTGGAACTGGGAGGGAATAGATTCCTATTGTTTGAAGCCCCCAGTTAGTGGCCAGTGGTTATAGTACACCCAGGGGACCCCACTAGGTGAGGAGCTGTGCTCTGGCAGCATCTGCTGGCCGGCCGGACGCAGAAGTAGGGCAGCCTGTCCTGTGGGTCCTGGTCTAGAGGGGAAGAGGCATGTGAAGTGGAGGCGAGGGTGGGGAAGAGGGGGGTGTGCATGCAAAGTCTTGCAGGAGCAGGAGCGAGGCTGAGGAGCAGCCAGGAGGGCAGTGGGGTGGACAACCAAGGATGTTGTCCATCTTTACCGAGAGCCCTGGAGGCCACGGGAAGGTCTGGCACAGGGTGAAGGGACAGCATTTCTGTCTGGCAGAGTCCGTTCCCCTGACTGTGGAAACCGCTGGTGGCTACAGCCTTACCCAGGTGGGAGACAGGTGGGTGGGACAGCAGACAGAGGGAACTCAGGAGCAGGGAGATAGGACTGGAGGAGGAGCGACAGGAGGAAGGAAGGCGACCACACTCCTTGGTCTACCTCGTGGGTGGGATGCACCGAGGGCCTCGGGGAGAGCTGGGTTGGAGATATGAGTGGGGGCTTCACAAGGATGCACATGGAACCCCGTGGGGGGCAAAGGTGGTCGCCCCAGGGAACACAGAGCAGGAAGAACTGAAAACAGTCCTGAGAGAGCCTGTGGTACATGGACCCTTCTGCAACGCAGGCTGGGTCTCCCTGCCGCTGGGGAGGCTGCACAGACGGCCTGTCAGCGACTTCAGGAAGCATCTGAAGACCCTTCCCCCTGGAGGTCCTGCTGGAGTGGCTGTGGCCAGTGAGAGACAGACATGGTGTGAAGCCCACCCAGCTGAGCTCTGGAGGGGCCCCAGCTTCCTCATAACCATCCGTGCTGACTGCTCAGTGGGGGAGGAGTAGAGGCCAGGGGTGGAAGGAACCAACCAGAGGTCTGTGGGGGGCAGAGGGGGTGCATAAGGCTCACTGAGGGGAAGGTTTGGGAAGGGTCAAGAAGTCAAGGACAGAGACAGCCACTGCTTTCAGAAATGCGGAGTTCGTGGGACCATTGCTAACGGAGCTGCTTGTGAGGGATGAAGGACTGGGGAGAGGGAAGGGAAGGACTCTTGAGGAGCTCTGGCTTTGAGGGGCCCTGTTGGGAGGGAGAGGTATAGCCAGGCTCCGGGGAGGTGGGCGGGGGAGGGGTGGGGGCGCCCGCCTTCTCTGGGGAGGAGCCTGGAGAGAGTGGTGGGACCAGGAGTGAGAAGGGCGGGTCTGAGGGGCACCGGGACCACCTGATGCCAGTGCAGAGCTGCTCTGCTCTCCAGAGGACCCATGCTGCCTGGAGACCCCGAGGTCCCGGCTGGACCACAGAGGCAGGATGAGCAGGTGAGGTATCGGGGGATCACACTCAGCATCGGGAGGCGAGGCCCGTTTGGCTGCCTGATGCCCTGATTACAGACCTGAACACCCCTTGAGACCAGCTACGTTTCCCTGGATATACGTGAAGCAGGCACTAAATCCCCAAAGAGCATGGTCCCAGAGCTCCAGACTCTCTGGCCCACATGCAGCCTTTCTCTGAGGGTGAGGCTCACCTGCAGCTGGTACACGTGTGCTCCGTGGTGCTAATGGAAAGGGTTTCAGAAAAAGGGGTCCTCAGCCTTCGAGGATATGCGGACACAAGGCAGCACAGAAGCAAGCCCGCAAGCGTGGGAGCTGTCTGCTTAGAGAGCAAGCCCCACGGGGCCCTTATTTACACAGTACGACTGCTGAGCGCTGTGCCCGCTCCCTGCGTCTGCAGTGCCACCCGCAGCCACCCCGTGTGCACAGTGAGGGGGACGAGGTGCACCTCCCTTGGCTCCCGCCGTGGGCCTGAAAGCATCTGCACGAGGCAGCATCTAGGAGGAAAGGAGTTAAGGAACAAAGCAAGTCTACAAACCTACAAAGAGCCCAGGGAAGACAGCATTAAAATTGTTTAAAAATTAAATGAAGAAGGAAGCATGAGACGGAATTTCTGCAGCGCTCTGAGGCAGTAAAATTGTACTCCCTGCAGCCTCTGTGTGGCCACACTGTGATAAAGAGCAGACCCGCCTGGAGGAAAGGGCATGCGGCCAGACACAGCCCTGGCGTTTGTTCACGGCGGGAAGAACTACTGAAGAGCAGTATCTCTGGAGGCACATGGTGCAGTAACAGCATCTGCCGGGCCCTCCCCTGCCAGGCGCTTCCAGGGGACCCTGTGGAAACCAGGAGGCCTGTACGGCTGCCCGCTGAACTCAGCCTTTCCTCTGAGGCTCCCCCCACCCCCGTCCAACCTCGTGAAACACTACAGGCCCTGAGAGGCTGAGACTGCCCAGGCCCTGCGAGGGCGGTGCCCACCACTGCTGGCCCCACCCACCTCACCCTGGAGACCGGGACAGCAGATGTGTGCCCAACATCCCGCCCTGCCCCTGGTGAAATGCAGGTCAAGCCTGGTTGGGTGCAAAGAAGGGCCTTGCTTGCGGGCAGTGGCCCCGGGTATCGGACGGCTCAGGCCTGCCCCACAGCTCAGGCTGTCGATCCCTCGGAAGGGATCTGCTGAGCAAATGCGCCACCCGCGGTCCGACCACGGAGTGCAGAGGCTGGCCTCGGGATGCGGATCGCCAGGAACTGTGCTGAGGACCAAGGCCAATCCCCAAAGGTTACATTTCTATGATTCCATTTCTATGACATCCCTAAAGGATAAGGAATGGTGGTGGCCAGGGGTTCAGGACAGTGGGCAGCGGGGAACAGGCTCGAGGCTACAAAGCAGCAGCTTGCAGGGGCCTCGTGGTGAGGGCAACGTTCTTACTGCGACGGTGCTAGCCACAGGGACCGCCCGTGTGCTAAGAGGGCACGGAGCTGCGTACACGCACACACCTGTGCACACATGACTGCGTGTGGAGTGGTGGACCCTGAGCAAGCCCGGAACGGGCTTTGGTGCTGTGCCAATTACGTGGGGAGGCTGGCACCTGGGGAAACTGGGCCAAGGTGCGACGACCTCCCTGCACATTACTTGTGACCTCCTGTGAATCTGTTTAAGTATTTCAAAATAAAGTTTCAAGTAATTGCTGCTGGTTTATGGAGAAGCCCCCCCCCCCCAACTCCGAGCGCGCCCCCCACTGTGGCCTCACCCCCCCCAAGCAAGTCACGTGCAGCATCTGCAACACATTAAAGCAATAATTTTTAAAAGAAAGAATCTGTATTAACAAATGTATGACTGAGAAACAAGTGTCAAAAACAAATGTGGGAAATTGCCTATCAGGATGCTAATTAGATGCCCCCAATCAGGCTGGGACGCTCTTCCTCAGGTGTTAGTGCTCTGCCCTTGCTGGGAACACCTGCTCTGCTCACCCGGCCCCCCACCTTGCCCCCCTCTGGCTCTACATGGGGCACTGCCAGGCCTGCGGCCCTGGCCTTGGTGTGTTCACAGTGTCAGGGGAGCCAGGGCTCTGAGGGCTGTGGGGGTGGCTCCTGGGTGGACTGTTCCCTCAGTGAAGTGCTGATGCCCCCATGGCCTCCCTGCCCAGAGGGTGCCTGGGCGCACACAGACCAGGCAGGGTCACTATTCAGCCCAGCAACTGCACTAGAGCTGCACATGGGGTTCCGCGGAGCCATGTGGAGGGCAGACCCTAAGGGCCAGTGTGGCTGACCGGGAAGGAAGTCAGTGCCAGCTCTGCGTCCTTCTAGAGGCACCAGGCTTCTGTGTCAGAGAAGGTGGCAGCCGCCTGTCAGTAAGAGGCCGTGCCTGAGTTCCTAGGGCAGCCGGATGGAGACACTTTTTTCCATGAAAGCCGGCTGATGGGAGGCCAGCCCAGCACTACACGCGCCTCAGAGAGGTTCTGGGGATGCCTGCGACTCGCCTGGCCTCGAGGGCTGCGCTTCTGAGCCAGTGTGCGCATGTGTGCCGTGGGCCCTGACTGCCGGGCAGGAAGCCACGTGCCGGCCCTGAAGGCTGTACCACATCAGAACTCCTCAGCCACAGAGGAGAAGGCATCCCAAGCCCACAGAAGAAATCCCAAGTCCGGGATGTGCCCACCAGGCCTTTCAGGAAGCTGAGGGCAGGCCCTAGGGCAGACTTCTCCAGGGCACCATCTCCCTCCAGCTCTGCACCAACGCCACATCCCTTCCTGCTTTGCTCACGCAGTTCCCTCCAGAGACCTGCAACCCCTGCCTCGCCCTGGACACCACCTTCTTAGAGAGGCCTCCAGACACCGCCGGACAATCTGAAGGGGCCTCCCTGCCGGTTCTGTCCACTCTGCGTGGTTTGGGATTGCTGACTTCTCAGGGAGAAGTCGCTAGATGAGCGTCAACAAACGTGACGACCCTCCCTACGTTCTTCCAATGATGTCATCCTTCTGGGTGGGCTCCAGATCCAATCTCAGGGCCCGGTGTATGAAAGCCAAACAGTCTCAACAGAGCAACAGACAGAGGCTGGTCCCACAGGGAGGGTTGTGCGAGTGAGGGGGAGCTTTAGACACAGGACCCCAAACGAGTTAACAGCTTTCATTTTGCAACAGCGTATTTATCAAAACAGACGGACTCTGGAATCAGTCTCCTGCGATGAGCATCCTACCCCCTGGCTCTGATGCCCACCTGGGAGTCAGGGAGCTTTGCTCTGACAGATACAATCTCACGATCAATACGGTTGCACTGTATGGAGCTCAGGCACACGGGTCTGCAGCAGAATTTATGCACCGCTCTCCAATCCAGTGCGATTCCATGTCTCAGCCTTAAACTGTAATTGAAAATAAATCTCCCGACACGGAGAGGCTAACTTTCTGCACGGGTGGGCGAAGCCTGGGCAGTAGGCCGGGCCCTGCCCATGTGCGGTCCTTGACGAAGCACTCCTGGCCGGACCAGTATCCCAACCCTGGAGCGACACAGGAATAGCACTGTACCCATCCCGCTAAGGATCCTAAGCCATTGATGAAGCAATGCCAGGCACCCCAAATACCCCATCTCTGGCTGTGCAGAAAGCTGGGGTAGGTGAGAGAGGAAGCAAGGTGGACGAGACGCAGACCCACTCTTACAGCAGCCCCGGAGTGTCTTACCCTGGGGCTCTTGGTCCTTGAAGAAACTGAGGGAGCACGAGACCACCGCTGTCACTGCTCCCCCGGCTGCTCTGCCCTGAGGCCCGTCACTTGTCCATTCAGCCTCCACTCCGTCTACAGGTGAGGAGGCCGAGGCTGGTAGGGGAGCAGGAGAGCCCGGCCCCCTCTCCTGGGCAGTGGTGCAGATGGCTCGTGGGCTCCAGAGACAGGTGCCCATGGCGAGAGAGAGGAGCCACTGCCACCTGTGTGCCATTCAGAGACCCTGGCAGCCGCTGCGCTGACCCACTTGTGGGTGGCAGCAGCCAAGGAAGATACCAGAAGCAGATGAAGATACGACAACTTCCAGAAGTACAAACCTCACCTGAAAGCTGCCAGGGAGAAACAGCAGGATGAACACAGGTTCTCTCCCCCTTGAAATAAAATCAACAGTGACTTTTCTTTTTAAGGCACAAAGCTTTAAATAGGGAGAACACGGAAGGAGAGTGTGTGGAAGCTGGAAAGCAGACGAACTACACAGTGACGCCTGTGAAGGCAGGAGGAGAGGCGACAGGATGCTGATTTATACCAAAGGCTCCAGCAGAAACAGCTAACAAGTCTGGGGGCCGGCTGGTTATTTATTGTTCCTAAACTGGTAAAATCAATGGCATCTTTGAGCTACGGATGGACAACTTTGATTAAAAAATACCCAAAAACTTAGAAACACTCTCTGCCCAGAGGTCTGGGACCAACCAGTGCAGGGGGAAAAAAACACGCCAGAAGAACAGCACAGAGGCCCAGGAGTGGCTGCATGCTGCAGAGCTCAACACATGACAGAGGATACAGTGTTTGCACAGGGGCGACCATGCCGTGATGTCTCTGCATCACTCCACACAAAAGCCAGTTCCAGGTGGATCGAAGACTTAACTTCATGAAAGCAAAGCCTGACAAGTTTCAGAAAAAAATACAGAAGAATATCTTTATGACCGCGAGGAACAAAGGATTTTTAAGTGACCAAAAACATTAAAGCACACACAAAGGAGACGGCTGCCAGACAGGATTACAGCACAACAAAAGCTTCCGCACACAAAAGGTGTCACCAACAAAGGGGACCGTGCCACAGCAGGGCTCAGCCTCATACCGTTGGGGAAACCCCGGGACAGCTGCAGATTGAACAGCCAATGACACCAAGTGTCCTTGGATGGACCCCCGTCCTCTGACACAGGCTTCCCAGGGACCCTGCCTTCTGGGGAGAAGCGAGGCTCGTGTATGAGGTGGCTGTTCTTGGTCAGCCAGACGTGAAGGTCACTGAGAACCTACAGTAACATGTGCTATCACACTCACTAACGTGAGACACTGGGGTCCCTGCATTTCAACACTTTGCCTAATTCCTAACTGTCACTCATTGGTCAATATAAGAGTATTCCCTGCTGGAGAGATGCATCAGAGCTCAAAGCAGCTATGAGTAAGTAGCTCTGAGCAAGACGTGAGTGGAGCGAATACTAAGTGCTATTCTGAGGCCTTCACATGAGAAGGTTTAAACTTCAGTGTAAAATTTAAAAACAATTTATACTTATCTGTGTTTATAAGAGTAATAAGGCTTATTGAGGACAAACTGGAAGAAAGAGAAAAATGGGAAGAAATGAAAATCATGCAGTGATAACAAGAGTCAGCATTCTGTGCTTGGCATATACAAACGCAAATGTGCACACACATACACATGTATGACACACACCAGCAGGGTTCCCTCA
Organism: Rhinolophus sinicus; assembly: GCF_057876585.1. Classification (NCBI taxonomy): domain Eukaryota; kingdom Metazoa; phylum Chordata; class Mammalia; order Chiroptera; family Rhinolophidae; genus Rhinolophus; species Rhinolophus sinicus. The sequence goes on from NC_142508.1 coordinate 49,120,762, forward strand.
TGCCATTATTCTTCAAAATATGGTTTCTAAGGCCTCACAATATACTGCTGTTTGGATGGTCATAATATATTACCATCATCCATTGCTGAGCAAATGATTCCAATTTCTCACTTTATAAATAATTCTGCAACAGACATCTTTACACGTCCATCTTTGACCTCTGATTATTTTCTTTGAATAGATTCCTAGACACACTCTTGACACATAATTCCACCTGTATGTTGGAAGCACTGGCCTCACAGCAACGAGTGTCAGCTTTTTAAGAATCTTTGCCAATTTGGTCCAAAGGAGTCGATCTTTGTTTGGTCCAAAGGAGTCAATCATTTCTTTCTCTTTATTTGAAAGACAGGTTTAGCTCTTTCATCTCTATGAAGTGAAACACTTTCCATATTTTTATGGCCAATTGCACTTCTCCTTTGTGATGTGCCCAGGCTGTCATCTGTGCTCATTTTTCCTGTTGGGGCTGACTGGGCTCCACGCGTGACTCCCGGGGCTGCAGGGTCAGCCCTGAGGGCACTACTACAGACACCTTGGAGGATTTCCATGCTCCATCAAGGCAGCAAACCTCAGGCAGCTCAGCCAGTCCACAAAGAGGCTCTCTCTTCTGTTGTTCTACTGGTGAGTTGTTTTCTTAAATAAATAGCTTTTAATGTTTGTCTCTGATAATAACATCATGTGCTCACTGTAGAAGCAAAAGGGAGGAGACACCACCCGACACCCCAGTAACATTCTGATGATTTTCCTACGGTTCTTTCTGCCAGTTACTTAAATACCTTCTGCGCATGTATTTATCTATAATTAGGTAAATATAGTTTACTGTTTCCTATGTCACTTCTCAATATTAAACAGTATATGATACATATTCTTTAAAATGTAAGTCAGAGATGTCATTTGGGTTCCTCATGTTCAACTATCAGTCTCTTCAAAAGGACAAAACTGCTCAGGGTAAAGCGTCCAGAGGGTAACGGGAGCCTCAGCATTTGTTGAGCTGTCCTCACCTCCTTCCCCACACCCCCATCTCCGTACTCTCGTGTGCAGCCTATGTTCTCTCTTCCATGTCCCCATCTCCACCCCATGTCCTCATGGTCTGCGTCTTCATCTCCATCCTGTGTCCTCAGCTCTGAAGGCAGGGTCAGTGTAAAGCTCTGGGGATGCATGGGTCTTAGAATCACCCATCTCCCTGCCCTGGGCCGGCCATGGAGCCTGCATGTGTGTTGCCAGCTTCTCTGAGGGTGTGGTGGAGCTCAGGTGGGACTCAGAGAGGCAGGAGACATCACTGTGGCTGTCAGGGGAGTTCCTGGGGGCAGACCTTTGATTTCCTCCCTGAACTGCAGCCATGAGCCCTGGGGGGACTTGCACGGAGCTCCCTGCACACTCTCCCTGGCAGAACTGGGCTGCGGGGAAGGAGGCAGACACAGGCAGGGCGGGGGGGGGGGGGGGGGGCTGGAGAGGCTGGAATAGTAGCTGCTGGCCTACATCTCCTGTCACCTAGACACAGAGGAGGTCACTGAGGTGGAGCTGGCAGGACTCAGCCCTTCTCCAGCTCCTGCCAGAATTCACATGGCAGGAGGGGCTGACCAGGGAAAGGGTTAAGTTTAATTTATCCTGATTTCTATTTAATATCATGCTCTCCCCGTAGGAGCCGGCAGCTGTGAGCTGATTGCACGCTCTCATTATGCAGTCTGTATCGCTAATGGCCTGTGACAAAGGCATGCGGCTTCCAGGCCTTACCCCCGAGAGCCAATTAAACACACATACTCCCTTCCTGTTTGCAGCGCATTACAATGAAATTAAACTGAATTTCAAAATCATTTTCTCCTAAAGACATCTCTTTACAATAATTAATGCATACTATTCCTTTTCAACTGAAATATTCATCAGGAGCGGTGACTAAAATGTCTTAACGCTGACTGCCCCACATTTTGCATTGCTGCTGCCCCGGTGCTCAGCGAGCCCTGCTATCGGCAAAATCCACAGGGTTTTGGTTCCTGTGCTTTTAAAGGAGAAAAAAAAATCTGCAGCTTTTTATCTGAATTTTAAAATAAAGGAAGATGGCTACAAAGCGAGTCGAGGTTTCCAAATCTTAGGTTTCCAAATTCAGAGGGCTACAGGAGGGGCACACAAAAAACACAATTAGCTCAAAAGTGGTATTTCCTAAATTCTGCATTTGAAGGACAATAATAGAGAGAGGTTTGTTTCTACCAGACTGGCCTGTGTTGATGTGGACATTTACAGAGGGTAAACCAGGCCGGCATGTATTAATATGCTGACCGCATGACAGGCAGAGACAAGAGGGCCCAAAATAGGTGACCTGGGCTTCTGGGTCTCCAACCACTAGGCCCTCTGCTGACCAGCTCCCCAGATTTGCCTGCCTGGGGCACTGGCCTCTGTTCTGGGGACTGACAGATGTCCACTCTGCAAACCCTTTGGAACCCTCCACAACCTGCTCTGCCCAGTGTGGGGGGACCAGGGGAATGGGACACTTCCAATCACAGCTGCTGGGAAATACACTTCAGAGGGTATGTGAGAGAGAAAGCCATGGATGGCTGTGGGACCACAGGCTGGACGTGGGACTGGCCAGGATCAGCAAGTCCAGCCCTAAGTGCCACCTGCATGGGGGCTGAAAGGGGCCACTAGACATCCCCCAGGAGGACTTTTCATCTGCCCCTGCACCCTCAAACCCGAACTCGATGGGCCCGCATGGCCCCCTGCTCTGTCACTTGGTTACTTCAAGCCCATGATGGTGCCAGATAGAGCAGACATGGGATCCACCCCCTAAATGCTCCATGCTGACCTGAGCCTGGTGAGGTGACGTGTGCGAGCGTCAGCCCCCACCAGCACACGCCATGGGGGTCATCAGGCTAAGGGCCATGGCCAAGGCCATGTCCTAACACACCCTCGCTCCCCATTCGATGCGCACGGCCGCCACCCCCTGGGTCCGTCCCATCAGCAGGCGCCGCCTTTCTCCTGAGCTCTGCTCCCCACGGAAGAGCAGTGATTAAGGTGCATTTCTGATTACGGGGCCAACATAGGATGACGTGAAAATGGGCCTCTCTTTTCAGAAAATAGTGCTTTAAGATTATTATGAAATAATGCACGTTCAGCACAAAAGTTTTAGAAATATAGATAGGCAAAAAGAAAAGGAGAAACCACCCAGAACCCCACCATCTAGATGTCAAGAACTGGGGTTCCGGAGAGTGTTCCAGATGCACACCCGTGAATCAGTCCAGCTGCGAACCTGAACATTTCCAGTGTCTGCTGTGCCATCACATGGACAGGACTGCTGGGCCCCAGGAGGTGGGGGGCACGGGGACAGAAGGAGATGGGATGTGGGACGGGGGTGGGAGGCTCCTCAGAGCAGGCCCAGGTGAGAGGATGCTGGTGTGGGGGGGTCCCACCAGCGCCTTCCAGCAGTGCCACCTCTTCCTGCCTAGCCACTGGGCCCAAGGCTTTGGTGACAGGTTTACACTTGCCCACTCCGGCAGGTGACACAAAGAATGCAGACTTCAGCGTAAAGAATAATGGAAATGAATGACCCGAACCACAAATGAACCACATTCTATCAAAACGACATTGTTCCTGAATGGGGGAGGAGGGAAGATTGACAAAGCAGGGTGGGCTAAGAGGGTGGCGGGGTGGGAGGGCGTGAGGAGGGTCTCTGATGTAGACTACAGTGGTGACTGGGACGAGGGGGACTCCTGACTCAACAGGGGCAGTGGGACCACCAGGCAGGGGCCAGGGGTCAGGGTGGGAGCCGTGTAGTAAGGCCTGGAGGCTGGTGGCCCTCCTGAGGGTTGTGGCCTCCGGAGCTTGCTTCCAGAGGCCAGCCAGGGGCTGGAGCGCTGGGTCGGGGTACAGCCATGAGGATGTGAGACACAAAGTGCACCCCCCGCCCTACTCTGCCTTTCACAGAAGATTCTGTGGGTGTCCAGGCGCGGCGACAACCTGGGGTGGCCAAGTCACATTCCTTCCCCAACCCCCGGGGGCCTCCCCACTCTGGCGCCCCCTCCTCCTCCGGGTACCTGTTTTAAACCAGCCATCAGAGGTGAAAGCTTTCTTCGTTTCTTCTGGTTTGTCCCAGTACTCCCGGAACACAGAGGGGCCCCTGACCAAGAGCTCCCCTTCCTTCTCCTGGAACCCTGGGGTCACCTGTGGTGTGGGAGACAAACGTGCACTCAGAGCAACACCTCCCAGGATGCAGGCTCCCCCTGCCTTCCCCAAGCCCATGCCTGACCTGAGGACCACATGCTCTTCTGAAATTAAATACTTCGTTGGAAACGACTGAGAAACGCAGCTTTCAGTGCAGAAACGCAATCATGATGGCACCGAGCTGCTCCCTGAGCTCGCCTTGCCCTGGGAGGGGCTGTGGGTCATCTTTATTCTAAAATAGCCCTGTCCTGTAGATTCGAATATGTAAGTGGCCAGGTCTCAGAGCTCAGACCTGGCAGGATTAGCTGTGTGTCCACTTCTAAAAGGTGTGCTCCTGGCTGCCCATGAAATACCACCGTCAAGGCATTTCATGGACAAATGACAGAACCCAGGAGAAGCAGGCAGCTGCCCACACCCCACCAGTGGCTACTGAAGGAACTCCTGAGTTGGTAGCACCTGCTGTAGAGCCCTCTGACAGAGGTTACTTTGCTTCATGAAAAAGAAGCTGACAGAGTAGCCTACTGGGGTTGGGGGTGGGGGTCTCCAGGAGGAAGACGTAGGTGCCAGGAGAGAGCGGCACCAGAATTCATGTGGTCATGGGAAGCAGGACATCTCAGTGTTTCTCCAATGTGACCACAGTCACATTGAGGAAGGAGGAAGGCTGGGTTTTATAAGAAACTGAGCAGGTCTATCCAGAGAAATCCAAAACTCCAATTCAAAAATCTTTATGCACTCCTATGTTTATTGCAGCACTATACATAATAGCCAAGACCTGGAAACAACCGAAATGCCCATCAGTAGATGACTGGATTAAGAAACTGTGGTACATTTATACAATGGAGTATTACGCAGCCATAAAGAAGAAAGAAATCTTACCATTTGCAACAACATGGATGGACCTAGAGAACATTATGTTAAGTGAAATAAGTCAGAAAGAGAAAGACAAATACCATATGATCTCACTTATATGCGGAATCTAAAGAAAAGAATAAGTGAATGAACTAATCAGAGACAGTTTTGGAAACATGGAGGAAAAACAGAGGGTTGCTAGAGGGGCGGGGGGGTGGGGATAAGGGGAAGGTGAGAGGTTTTGAAAAATAGTCGGTAACCACAAGATGGTCATGGGGGTTTGAAAATTAATTTGGGGAATGTACAGAGGGATAGTGGATGGGGGGAGGGGGGTTCACACAGTGTGAGGGATATAAATGATAAATGTCTAAGTTTTGCTTTGTCTTGTGCACCTGAAACTAATTAAAAAACAAATAAATAAATTTGGAAAAATAAATAAATAAATAAAAATAAAAAATTAAAAAAAAAAAGAAACTGAGCAGGGCCTTCCATGGTGCCAGGAGAAGCATATGCAGAGGAGGTAACAACATGCAAGGCAGGAGACCCCGTGGGGTTAAAGGTGCATGCCTCCGGTAAGCCACCACTGGCTTACTTGGAGAATTCAACGCTCCTCACTTAGTATTACAATAGGGCTAGTAGACAGAAAACCAGTAAGGACGTGGAAGAACTGAATCACACCATTAACCATTGGCGTCTAATTGGCATTTACACTCTAATGCAAACCAGCAGAACACCTGCCAAGCACGACCACACATTCTGGGCTATAAAACACACCTTAATAAATTTAAAAAAACTGAAATTATATCAAACATGTTTTCTGACTATAATGGAATTAAGCTGGAAATCAATAACAGAAAAATCTCTAAACACTTAGAAAATAAACACCACACTTATAAATAATAATCCATGAGTCAAGAGAAAGTCTTAAGGAAAATTAGAAAATACAATAGAACTGAAAGAAAATGAAAACACAACATACCAACATTGCAGGGTACAGCTAAAGCAATGCTTAGAGGGAAATTTATATCATTAAATGCATATGTTAGAAAAAAGGTCTCAAATCAGTAACCTAAAATTTCACCTTAAGAAATGAGAAAAAGAGAGAAATAAGCCAAAAACAAGCAGAAGAAAAAAACAATAAAGAACAGAAACCAATTAAGATTGAAAAGAGAAAAGCAATAGAGGAAATTCAATGAATCCGAAAGCTAGTTCATTGAAGAAAGAACAATAAAACGGATAAACTTCTAGCAAGAACAACAAAGAAAAAAGAAACAGAAGACACAAACGATCAGTATGAGGAATGGATGAATATCACTTCAGACTCTGCAGGTATTAAAAGATCAATAAGGAAATTCTAGGAAAATCTCTATGCACATAAATTCAGCAACTTAAATGGACAAATTACTCAAAAATCACTATTTACCAATATTCACCAAGATGTAATAGATGACCTGAACAGTCCTATAACTATTAAAGAAGTAGAATTCATAGTTAAAAACTTCCAAAAAAGAAACCTCTAGACCCAGATGGTTTCACTGGTAAACTTTATCAAACATTAAAAAAACACATAACTCCAATTACATTGTCATGCAGTGTGTCATATGGGGTCTCTGGTCCTGCTCCCCACATAAGAATGCAGAACGTAATGAGGCCAAAAAGGAGCACCCATGGAGCCATAGATAGGGGAGTCATACCACTATATTCTCGCTGGTGGCTGGGTTGGAGACACAGGAAGCAGGAGCCACACTATCTGCAACCTGCCGTCCACTTCTCTGCCAACCAACCAACCAAGCAACCAACCCCACTTGCTAGCTGCAATCCGCTCTTGCCAGCTCAGCCACCATCTTCTTGCTAGCCCCCCATGTGCTGCTAGCGTAGCCACGGCAGTTATATTAGTGGCCAATGGCTCACTGGTTACAGCTGACGGCCAACTAGCTACAGCTGATGGCCATCCAATCACAGTTAATGGCCATTTATTACCCGAGTGAGCACCTTTCCACGTGAGGGTGACAGCCTGGAAACTGCACTCCTGGCTCTGTCCCCACACACATACAATCTCTTCCAGAAGACAGAGGAAGAGGGAACACCTCCCAACTCATGTCATGAGGCCAGCATCACCCTTATACCCAAACCAGACAAAAAAGTACAAGGAAAGGAAACTACAGACCAAAATGCTTCATGAACATACATGCAAAAATCCTCAATCAAATCCAGCACTATATAAAATGAAAAATACACCATGCCCATGCCCATGCCCAAGTAGGGGTTGGTCCTGGGAATGCAAGGCTAGTTCAATATCAAAAAATCAGCTGTAATCCCATATTAGCAGCCTAATGAAAAAAAATCAATTGATGCAGAAAAAAGCATTTAGAAACACTCAACATCCATTTATGATAAACAAAACTCTCAGCATATCATAAATAGAATGGAATCAACAAAAAGCCTACAGCTAATGTCATGCTTAATAGTGAAAGATCAAATACTTTTCCCATAAGATCAGAAACCAGACAGGATATCCATACTCACTATTCCTATCTGATCTCATACTAGAAATGCTTCACAGAGCAATAAAGTAAGAAAAAGAAATGGATGGCATACAGATTGAAAAGGAAGAAATGAACCTGTTCCTTTTTGCAGAAAACATGATTATATATGTAGAAAAATTTCAAGAAATCTACAAAAAAATGTTAAAACTAATAAGTGAATTTACCAAGATTACTAAAGGATATGAAGCCAAAACACGAACATCAATTGTATTTCTATATACTAGCAATGAGCAGTTAGAAACAAAAAATCTCTACACTTACACTAGTTGAAAAGGAAGAAGAAAAGGAGGAGGAGGAATAGGAGGAGAAAAGAAGAGAAAATACTTAGGTATAAATCTAACACAACAAGTATAGGATCCATATGCTGAAACACCCCCTTACCCCACAACACACACACACACACACACACACACACACACACACACGGCAGACCTAAATAAATGGAGAGACATACTATGTTCATGGATTGGAAGACTCATCATAGTAAAGATGTTAATTTTAATCAAATTGACCTATATATTTCATGTGATTTTGATCAAGATTCCAAAAGGATTTTTTTTGTTGTTGTTGATATTGACAAACTATTTCTAAAATTGGTATGGGCAGGCAAAAGAACTAGAATAGTCAAGACAACTTTGACCAAGAAGAATAAAGTTTGTAGAATAACACTACAGTTTAGAAACTTACTATGAAATCATAGCAGTCAAGACTGTGGTATTGGCAGAAGAACAGACACATAGATCAATGGAAGAGAATATATAACCTATCTATAGACCTACTCAAATATGTACAATTGATTTTGACAAAGTTGCAAAGGCAACTTAATGAAGACAGGGTAGTCTTTTTAACAAACAGTATTTGAACAACTGGATATCCATACGCAAAAAAAAGTAATCTCCACTTAAACCTCACATATTATGTAAAAACTCATTCAAAACGCACCATAAATATAAAAGTAAACTGTAAAACTATAAGATTCTCAGAAGAAAACCTAAGTGAAAACTTTTGTGATTTGGAGTTAGAAAAGTTAGTTCTTAGAGATAACAGCAAAAGCATGATCTATAAAAGAAAAAAAAGAAGAGTTAGGTTTTAATCAAAATTAAAAATGTTTTCTCTCTGAAATACAAAAGAATGAAAAGACAAACCACAGACTGGGTGGTTTGTCTTTTCATTCTTTTGTATTTGGCAAATTAGATATCCAAAAAAGAACACTCAAAACTCAACGGTAAGAAAATGAACAATCTGAGGGGAAGCTGGCAGAGCAGGAAGCACAGGAATCTGTCTCCGCACCTGGACAACAACTGCTCAGGCAGAATTTGTCTGATGTAACCCTTTTGGAACTCTGGAGTCTGTTGAAGGCTGGCAACTTCCCGGAGAAGACCTGGATGGTAAAGTGCAGTTAATTCTGGTCATCATCTTCTGCTCTTAGCACAGTAGCATCTATCCATCTCCCACCCATCCCTATGCCAGGCAGCTGTACACAGCTTGCAGGAGCCAGGGTGAACAAAAGGACCCTGTCCTCCAAATACTGGGGATCTGTGTGACTGCTGATTCTGATCACAAAGGTGCAAAGAGGCAAGCAGCCATTGTTGTTGCAACTCCACCCCTGTGGCATATCTTTTCCCCACCAGATGGAGTGACTTCCAAGGGATTTAAAGAGCCCCCCCTCCTTCATTTTTCACTTTTCCCCTTTTGGGAGCCAGACAATAAAATTAGCACATTCAAAAACAAATGCATACATGGGGAAAATTAGAAAGTGACTGAAAATGCCCAAGGATAGGCTCAGAAAAGATGTAAGAAGACCTAAGTTTATACCTTAGGCTGATTCTCAGCACAGAGATAGCCTACAACAATCAATAAAATAAAAATAATACAAAAAAACAATAACAGAAAACAGCAAGGGGAAGGGGGAGAATCTGATTCTCATTGTTACCACATTATTAGATTCAAATGTTAAGTGCTCAATAAAAATCATAAGGCATACAAAGAAACAGGAAAGTGTGGCTCAAAGGGGAAAAAAAGAAATCAACAGAAACTGTCCCTGAAAAAGACTTAATGGGAGATATACAAGACAGATACTTTAAAACAGCTGTCTTAAAGATGCTCAAAGAACTAAAGCAAAATGTGGAGAAAGTAAAAAAACAATGTATGGACAAAATTGAAACAGCAAATAAGAGAGAGAAAAACTAAAAAGAAATTCTGAAGCTGAAAAGTACAATATATGAAATGAAAAAGTCACTAGATTCAAAGGCAGATGAGAATAGGCAGAAGAAAGAATCAGCAAATTTGAAGATAAGCTAATGGAAATGATTGAGTCTGAGGAATAGAAAGAAAAAAGATTGAAGAAAAACAAACAGAGCCTAAGGGACCTGTGGGACACCATCAAGCAGACCAACGTATACATTATGGGAGTCCCAGAAGAAAAGAATATTTGAAGAAATAGTGGCTGAAAACTTCCCACATTTGACGAAATCATGAATATAAACATCCAAGAAGCTCAAGGAATGCCAAGTAAGATGAACTCAGAAAGACCCACACCAAGACACATTATAATCAAATTTTCAAAAGACAAAGACAAAGAGAGAATCTTGAAAGCAGCAAGAGATAAGTGTCATCACATACAAGGGAGCCTCAATAAGATTATCAGCAGATTTCTCATCAGAAACTTTGGAAGCCAGAAGGCAGTGCACCGATATATTCAAAATGCTAAAACAAAACAAAAAATAAACAAACAAACAAAACCAAAAACAAAAAACCCCACACACAAGGAAAAACCTGTCAACCAAGAATCCTATATTCAGTAAAACTGTCCTTTAAAAGTGAGAAAGAAATTAAGATACTCCCAGATAAGCAAAAGCTGAGGGAGTTGGTGACCACTAGACTTGCCCAGCAAGAAATGGTCAAGGGAGTCCTGCAGGTAAAAAGAAAAGACAGTAACTTGAAGCTGTATGGGGAAATAAAGATCTCAATAAAGGTTAATATATGGGCAATTATAACAGCTAGTATTATTGTAACAATGGTTAGTAATTGCACTTTTTGTTTTCTACATGATTTTAAGAGACTAACACTTTTAAAGAAAAAAAAACAACTATTTAAAAAGTCGTATTACAAACTTTCGTTTGTAACTTCAAATCTTATTTTCTACATAATTTAGGAGACTAATATATTTAAAAGAATTTTATGTTTTTGGGCACACAATGTATAAAGATGTAATTTTGTGACATTAGTAACTGAAAGAAGTTGTGCAGTGGTCACTCCAGCTCCTGCTGTCTGTGGACCTTCTCTTTACTCCTCTATCCGTGCTGGACCTTAGGGTCCGGACCCAGCTAAGCCATGCCCCTCTTTCCACGGCCAGGTACACGCTGACTGTATGCGAGCTGGTCTGTGTGGTGGGCAGGAAGTGGGGACCTGAGCTCATTAAGTCAGAGAGGGCCTCCTGCTCACCCCCAGCATTGTGTCCTCAATTTCTGATTTTACCCAGTAAGAAAAAAAATCTTTATGATCTTTTTCCAGGCAAGTTGCATGAAGTAAAGAGATATTAATTCTACTGATTCTGAGGGGTATTTGTTTTACACTTAGAATCTCTGAAACTGGGCTATGTGACTTGGATTTGGTGAATGAGAAGGATGGCCGCTGTCTGTAGATGTTGCACTGATGTCCCATGACACACTGACTAGACCTTGAGCCCAGAAGAGCCAGCGTGCCGGCTCTGTGGCCACGGACACGTAGAGTGCAGAGTCAGGGTGTTGTGGAACCAAAACCAACTCTCTTTCAACTAGAGCCCTTTGAGTCCTTCACCTACAGCTCACTCTGAGCCTCTTCTTAGGCTCACCGACACCCTGGGTCAATACCATAAAGACAGGCATGTTCGCCAATCCTAACTTTTGTACAGATTTGCCAAGGAGTCTCCTCCAGTCTACAGAATGCAAGTATCAAGTAACTAAGATACGTCATCATTTTCTTTATGCCAAAAAAGGCAAGGCATTTTCATTTCTGGGGGGAAAGGGGAGAAATGAACCACCGACATGGAGCTTTAAACACACACACACCCGTTACACACCTGCTTATGTCATACTAACTCATCGGACAGACTTTGGGACAGTAAGGTCACTTTAATTTTGGTGGTTGATGTGTGTAAATTTTAGAGACAAGAATATGAGGGGATAATCAAGAGTGAAGAAGGTAAAGCAGGAGAAGGGGAACAGTGTGAGGGGAATAATATCATAGAGAAATAGCAAATAATCTAAGATAAAATCTGTCGCTTGCATCACTGGGCCACGTGCAGCGCCAGAGCCCTGCCGGGGTTTCTGCTGGGATTTTTCAGAACCACTCAGATTTGACACCCACATCCGCCAGATGAGGAGCAGGGCTGGATGGGTGGTCCACGGGGTCCAGTCCCTGTGGTCTGGGGACTCCAGCTGTTGCTGAGGGCATTCCGGGTGCAGGTGGGATGGGGCATGCAGCCAGACCCTGGGCACCCGGCCGTCTCATGTGACTTCACGCCACACTTGCTTTCCACAAGGCAGTGAAAAATCTGGGCTGTCTTTATAGGGGACTCCCCATCTTTGTGCATGTAGGAACACCATGTGACTGAGGGCACGCACCTGCACATGAGTGCCACTCCATTTTACTGTGACCAGGGCCATGCCCAAGAGCTGCCAACATGAGAATGAATGCTTCCTCCTCTGAAGCAGCCAGAAGCTCATTTTCAGAGACTACAGTGTCTGCCCCAACTCTGAAGTGCGTTTCACTGGCCTAGTGACCTACTGGGAACAGCACCATCAGCAGCAGGTGTTGCTGGGAAGCCCCCAGGTGGAACCCGACACCTGCCCAGTTCATGATGAAGGGACGGCTCTGCCCCTCTGTGAGGGAGGGCGTGCTAGAAGAGGTGCCGGAATCCAGGGAGGTGAGCAGGCCCAGCACCCAAGGCAGAGCCCCCGACCCTGAAGGCCCCTGGGGCCCCTCCTTCACGATGTGCTCCCGATGGGGCCTGACAAAGGGCCGCCCAGCGCAGCACTGCCCGCTGCTTGGACCAGAACGATCTGGTCATCCGCGTAGGGATGAGACAATGGGAGGAAGGCGACACTCCTTGCCCTGTGTTTCTGAGCATCCCTCTAAAGGGCAGGCTCTGGTTGACAGCCAGGAAGAGAGAGGCACAGGGAAGCTGAGCACTCGTAGGCATTCACCTGCGTGGCAGGGTGACAAGCAGACTTGCTTTTCTGTGTGAGGTTTCCCCTTTAGGGTCATGCCACCTCCTACCCGGCCCTTGATAGAGGTGGCGATCCCACCGCAGTGCAAGAGGCAAGGAACTATCTATCTGCTGTTTGTCTGAAGTGAGTGCCTCTGTGGCGACGGCACCGTTAGCATGGGGGGGGGGGCACAGCACGTCCCAGCCCCACCATGGGTCATGTGCAGCAATTGGCGGCACACGCAGCGACAGATGGCAGCGACAGGGGAGGGGACAGGACATGCTGGTGGCGTGGGGAGGAGAGGCAGCAGAGCAGTCTGCTGTCCAGAGTGACAGTCTGCATATGGGTAAACTACGAGATAATTAATTTTTAGGGGAAATAAAAGGAAGCAAAGCTCACTGCTGCTGTCCTCCCATTCCAGCCCATGCACGTCCCACGCGGGTCTCTGCATCCTCAGCAAGAGATGATGATTCTGTATGAAGGCCCGGTTACCCTGTGCATTACGTACAGCTGTGAAGCCCTTTATCTGCTGATGGACCCCATTGTTGCTAGCTGGCGTTGGGCTCTCATGTAAGTGAGCAATTTCAAAAAATAAAAAATAAATAAATAAAGAGAGAGTGCGGGACGTGCTCGCAGAGTTTATAGGCGTGAGGCAGCTGGAGGCTGTGGCACATGAAAGATGCATCGCAGCAAACAAAGCCAGAGATCTGGGCAGGCGCGTTAACCCAGCCCAGCAGGGAGGCAGCAGACAGAGGAAACCTTGAAGGTGGAACCACTTCAAACAGTGCAGAGACGCTCCCCGTGGGGAGGGGGAGGGGCAGGGCGCCCACTCTTCCCGTGCCTAAAGTCCCACCAGACAAAAGTTGCAAGATTCAGGATGCACTGGCAGCAGAGCCGCAGATGGCTGGGATAACTGAGCGCCCCGGGCTGCTGGCCATGTTACCAAGCAGCCATGGCCAGGGCAGCCACACTCTTGGGGACACGGAGACACGATGGTGTCACTGCATGAGGATACGCAATGAGAGCCCAGACTGTGCTGTGGGGCACACAGGTGTGCTTTACCATTCCCAGTACAAGCGAGTCACCTTTCCGACCTGTAACAGGCCCCTCCCACCCTCCAGCCCAGGCCTCCCCCTGCCTCCTCAGCTAAGGGGTGATGTGGGCGTGACAGAGCCCCCTGCTCTTGCCTGTGGGAGCTAACAGGGATCCTCCTGCTGTCTGCGAAGTACCACACGGCCCAGCTGCCCCTCTGCCCCGGAGGGCGCCCCTTTTCAGGGCAGACAGAGGCCCAGGAGCCCCTGCCACTCGCTCCTGATTCTCCGTGGTGTCTTCTGGCCAGAGAAGCATGGAGTGCTCTCAAGCTGTAGAGGCCTGAGGGACACCGCACGGCACGGGTGTGCCACGGAGGGCGCCATTACTGCAGACACCTGTCTGCCAATTCTGACAGCAACACGGGGCCCAGGGCCCGGCCCAGAGAGGTTAGCCTGGGCTCGGCTAGCCTGGCCCATGTGCTAGTTGGATGAAAGAAGGAAGGAGCGGATGGGAGAAGCGGGGCCATGGTGCCCACAGCAGGCTGGCCCTGGGGAGGTTCTCACTAAGGTGTCCTCCCTGAACCTCCATGTTCTGTGCTCACCGTCACCACAGTCCACTCCTGCTCAGTCAGCACATTTTCTCTGTGACAAACGCTACCTGTGCTGATGTCATGCCTGGCACTCAGGTCTCAGGGCTTGGTGACCATCTGGCTAAGAAGGAGGCATTTCCAAGTTCAAGACGTCCCCCATGACAAGCAAAGGAGACCCCTGACCTGAGGCTGAACCTGCCACACGTGACATCACGGGGTCGGCAGACAAGAGGAACACCACGGTGTGGGAGAGGAAAGCTCGCGAGGATGTTACACCCGTGAACGCTGATCCCGCGCCATGGTCATGCGAGGGAGCCCCGCTCTGGAGTGTTCTGGGTGAAGGGCCATGGCGCAGGGCGCACAGGGACCCTGTGTGTGTGTGGAGACAGGGTGGCAGGTGTTGACCATAGGTGGTCTGGGGGAGGGGCATGTGAGCATACTTTGTACCGCTATTTTTGCAAATTTTCTGTGAGTTTAAAATTATTTCCGATAAATAATACTAAGACTACTAATAATAAACCACTTGAAACAAATCATCTTCCGCCATCCTGACTTCTGAACATGAAAAAGTCAGTCCTTACTAGTTCGGGCCGCACTAACTGAGAACTTATGATGTATCAGACAGGAACTGGAAGGACTGTGCCTGGCAAATCCCTTTTTCAGAGACAGTATCAACACTTTTCAGCCCCACATTCACGATCTGCTTAGAACCAAGCGGATGGCAGCCCTGGGCAGCATCAGAGGCCAGCCACCCTCCACCGACTGTCAGCATGCTCATCACAGCTTCCTCCTTTACTTGTTAGTAATCACAGGCCCCAGCGAGGCCACAAGTTCGTTTCCACTTCCTCTAAGACATGTCACTGAATTTGACAGAAACGTGTCTCCTTCAGGACGGTCTGGGCCTCACAGTTTTCATGCCTTCAGGCCTAACCCTGCCCGGGGACCAGCCTACCCCTACTTATGGTGCTGATGGGAATCCCGGGAAGGCACAGGCACGGGTGTGGGCCCTGAGCTGCTCGGGCTGAGGCCGCATCTCAGGGAGCGGAGAGCCCAGATGGAAAGTTCCATGTAGGTCACTGCCTGTGTCCTGCTCTGTTCTCACTCTACAAAGTCCCAGGGTGAGGGAGAATGGAACAATATCTCTGAGTCCCCACTTTTAAAGGCTAGAGGAAGTTTGATAAATGCCACCAAGACACAAGAGGGAGGTGCTGCCACTCTATCCATGGGTGAGACCACAAAGCCCTGTTTCTGGGCTGCAGCCCTCACAGGTAACACGCTACAACTAAGTGTCCTACTGTACTGGAGGTGGAATCAGGCAAATAGTGCCACGATGGCAGGGGGCTCCTTCAAGCAAGACCGTAGGGAGAGAGAAGCAGGTCCCTGCAGCCGGCACTTAACCAGGGGTCCCTCCTGTGGTCCTGGTCACCCCAGGGATGGCCTCTGCCTAGCTCAGCCCTACTGGTCAGAGAACCAAACACTAGGTCCAGATATACCATATTCCCACGTGCGGGACAACAGGCCCTCTGGTGTGTCCTCCCATGGAGCAGTCCTCAACCTCCATTCTTCCACTGAGGCAGTTCTAGTCTGGACTGTCACACTGATTCCTTCATTGAGTTGCAAACATTCTAGAACACGCTGTTGCAAGTGCTAAATCTCCTTACTTTCACATTTAGACAGTCAGGGTGCATCTGTATGGGCTCACTATGCAGGGAGGAAGAGACCCTGGCTCCCTTATGCCCCCTCCAGCCTCCATGGCCCATCAGGCCCCCAGCCCATGCCGCCCACTCCTCCTGAGCCCCCATCCTGTGGAACAAGTGCTGCCTTCTCCCTGATTGTCAAGACGCTGCAGGCCGGGTCTGCCAGCTCTTTCTATTTTAAGTGTTTTCAGTGCACAACTGTCTATAGACTGAAACAATTAAAGACGGGCGAGGAGGAGCTGTCAGATCGCCTACTGCTTGTCACTGCAGGTGTGAAGTAGTTAAATTGTATTGTAATTTAAGAGGAAGCTGCTCCCCACCCCCACCCCTTCTCTCTGGCAACACCTCTGCCACTTCCGGCAGAACAGGTGCACATGGAGGACGAGCCATCAGGTGACCGGCACCTAGCGGAGGCGGCACCGTCATGGATGATGCTGCCTGTGCCACTAGCGTCTGATGAACCCACCCCCCCCACTGTTTCTCTGCTGGGTACCTCCTGATGGAGCAGTGTCCCTGGAACCCACACCCTGGCCAGCACTCTCAGCTGGTTGTATGCACACCCAGCATACAGGCTGAGCACCCAGCGGGGAAGCAGCCATCAAATGCATGGAGGACTGGTGACCTGGGGGTAAGCAGGAGTCTAGAAAGAGGCAGGGGGCAGGGTGCAGTGCATGGCACAGGGTGAGAACCAGAAAAGAACCCCTGGTGTGGGTGTGGCTGAAGGCTCTAGACCAGCAGCGCAGAGACGAAGAGCCAAGGCAGAGGGCGGTCAGGCAGTGACAGCAGTGGCTCAGGACCCTCAGGGTGGAAGCTGCCCACAGGCTATGAAGGAGCAAGGCCTTATCTGGAGGCCAGCACATCTGGAACGGGAGGTTGAGAGAGTAACAAAGCAGCGAGAACCCTCCACGGGAGGGAGTAAGAGGTTTTCTTGGGTCAGCGGAACACCTACTTCTTGATGTCCTTCTGAAAATGTCCATAAAATTCCACTTAAAAGCACCCAAGTTCCACCTATCTGCTCGCAGGAAAATGTTCAACAACCATCTCTTCAACCCTCCCATTTCAGACGTGGAAACCATGGCCCACAGGGGATGGCCCAGCCTCAGGCCCTCCTGGCACATGTGGGATGCAGAGCGGGAGACTCACGGGGGCCAATGGTGCTCAGAAAGCAGGAAACGCTGCAATGAGGACTCACAACTTTCATCTTTTGAAACCTCAGGGTATCAGAAATCAAATCAGTCACATGTGATGTCTAATATGGATATCAGCTGTAGAGAGAATAATTTCCTTTTAAATCAAAAATTCCATTTCCTACTAATCCCCTAAACCTTTCCGCGACTCCCCTTCACTTATGATCAGCACATTTGTAGCTATTAAAATCTTCACTAAAATAAGATAACAGCGTCCCTTTCTTCTTCTTCACCCTTGTCCATTTTAGAATTTTAGAATAATATAGAAACTGAGAGAGAGACCTACCAATGATTTCAGTAGAAGCGTGTAACCTTAATTCTAAGGACATTGTGAATTGGCCCAAAGGGCTTCAGCTGGAGCGGCCACACCTGCCGTGGGATCTTATGTTGGCATCCGCTCTGAGTGGGTGCCAGGGTGCTGCCAGCACAGAATTTTTAACCAGATCTTACCTACGACGACTTCTGTTTGAATTTGGGCTGTCTTTATCCAAGGCTGTCATGACCCACCTCAAAGCAGCCCTAGTGGACAGAGCGCAGGGAGGAGACATGCAGAGCGCTGGAGGTCGGGGCACAGCTGGGTCGTGGTTGCCCTCTTACACTGTCTACACGGCGGGCAGTGCCTGGAAACACTAATGGGCACCCTCGGTAAATGCCATTTACCGGGAGCATCTCCACTGTCCAGAAGGGCTGTTCCTGCGCAGTGGGGACTCCACTTCCAAAGCAGAGACCCTCGACTTCTGTGACTGGCCTGCTGGGCAGTTATGACCATGTGACACTCATGTGCTGCCAGCTGAGAACAGAGTGACTCACCCTAGTGTCCTTCTCATTTCCTTCCACATGGAGGACGTAGGGGCAGCCGTCCTTCTGCGTGTTTTCTGTGACAATGCGTACCTCGACGCCTGGCAGTGGGGTCCCCACAGAACCTGCAGGGAGAGGAGAAACATGGGGTCAGAGGGATTCCGAAGGAGAGGACTGCATGCCACCTGGGTCCTGGTCATGCACAGAGGGGAGAAGACCCAGGAGCCAAGGGGGCCCCACGTGGTGACGCAGGTGCCCACCAGCTGCAGAAGCAGCAGTCAGTACTCGCAGCTGCCAATGTGTGTGAGGCTGGCTCCTAATGCTTCAGAGAGCCTTCCGGTCATCTCAGGAAGGTCCCGGCACCCAGGGTGGGACAGCGACAGCTTCCACCTGTACCCCAGCACGTGGCTGGGCAGTAACAGCACTGCAGTACCCCTGTCCAGAGAAGGTCCCAAGAGGCACCGATGCATGAAGCTGGGGAGTGAGCAGGGATCCTCGTGATATGGGGATAATACCACTGGTGTTTGGGGTCATGTATTAGACACCCGTGGTTTCTTGTGTCTTCATCCCACCTGAAGCCTCCAGCGTGCTCAGCCAGCTCACAATCAAACTTTGAACCCACAAAGGTAAGGCAGGTGACCAGGACGGACGTATCCCCCCAACCACTGTAATAAATGACTAAGGTGGGGCAGAGATTCCAAGACCAAATGCTCAGCATCTATGAGAAATCACTTCCAGGTGTCAGGCCCTTTATTTTAACTGCTGGAATCAATGAGGATTTGTCAGGGGATAAAAGTCCCAGGCAGCCGGGTCAGCAAACTCTCTGTGATCCCTTAGTGTCCTCGATCCAGACCCTTCCCAGGTCTGTCACATCTGTCTCGTTTTGCGACAACAGTGCTCCTCGGCCTGTCTTCTGCACCTGAGGTCCTAGGGGGCAAGTCCTGGGTCCCATAACCCTGGTGAGCTCTCTGCTGTTCCATGCCCTGGAAGCCTTGCTCCTCCACTCTGGTCAGAAATCTGGGTCCCTGTCCAGGCAGCAAGCAGATAGACCAGCATCCTTCCATTTCTTTATTCTTTTTTTTTTTTTTTTTTTGCTTCCAAAGATTTTTAAAATTACTGAAATCTATGTAAGATACAATTGATCATTATAAAGTGGCAGATCAGTGGCATTTAGCACGTTCACAGTTGTGCAATCCTCACCACCATCTACGTACAGTCATCACCCCAGAAGGAAGCCTGTGCCCATCAGCAGTACTCCCCACACCCCTCACCCCTACACCCCAGCAACCACTAATCCAATTTCTGTCTCTACAGATTTGCCTGCTCTGAACATTTCCTACAAAAAGAATCGTACGATGTATGTCCTCCCATCTCTTCTTGGGGGTGTATCTACTTGGAGCTAGCGGCCACACAGGCTCCAGGACACTCAGGACTTGAGGCAGCCTGGAAGCATGGGCATTTCATCTCCGGTGTGGAGACAAGACATGGGGACCAGAGACAAGCACCAGCCTGAGAATGTGGAGATGGGTCCAAGCCCAGCCCTCTCCGAACTTGAAAGCCTTGGCCTGACCCTGGGCACAGTCAAGACCAACTGCCATTCTGCACACTCTAAATTCAGTTTCCAGTGGACCTCAAGCTCATTCTCTTTTCTAGATTAAATGACCCCTTTCTTTGTGGAACTCTCTTTTCACTGACAAGTTGAACTCCTGTCGTCTACACTCCTGGACCTCACCGTCTGCTGAGGACTGACAGATACACCAGTAGAGTGAGTCAGACGGGGCCACCGCCCGGACTGCTGGGGCGCCCACCAAAGCTGGGGGTCCAAGGTCTCCAGATGCTCCCAACTGCTTGTGTTTTACGGTCAAACTTCAGTAGGCTGACCTTGGCTTTAGCCCTTAGTGACTGGAGTGTTGGCCATCATCCGTGATAAGTGTGTGCAGAAGCCACGGAACAAAGGGCTAAGGGAGGGGTTGGGCAGATAACATGCAGAAGAGAAAAGCTGTGTGTGATAGGCAGGGATGAAGCCATGCAGGAGGACACGCAGACAGGCCACGCTGACCGGCCACGCAGACAGGCCACGCTGACCGGCCACGCAGACAGGCCATGCACACCGGCCACGCTGACCAGGCGCCCCTGGCAGTGCCATAGGCCCTATGGAGCTGACAGTGTGCCCGTAATCTGTATTAATAAGATGTTTCTTGCTGCTTGAGCAAGGGTGATGCAGTGCTGGGCAGGGTGATTAGCCTGAATAATGAGAAAACATCAAATACTGGAAATTGATTTATTATCCTCTGAGACTGGTCAGATATGATTTCTTCAAGTACCTGCCAGAGATAAAGAGTTCCATGAACACACCTTAAACAATCAGGCAGAATGTGATTATTGCATCAGGAGGCACTTCATCAACGTAAGTACAGAATCTTAAGCAGGACCAACCACCTCATCCAGAAATAAAAGCCTGCTTGATCCTTGTTCCCTTCCTTCAGAGGAACTGTCTTAGCAGCAGTGTGACGCCTACTCAGGCCTGACTGAGCGCTCTCAGATAGGGATGGCTCCTCAGGTGTGAGCCCTGCGCTCAACTCCCCAGGAGGAAGGAAGCAGAGGCTCCATCTAAGCCCTGGGACCGCACGGAGATGCTTGTGGACAAGGGAGTCCTCCTGGGTCTGCCCACAGGCCTCAGGGCAGAGGAGGCATGTGGCCACCCCATGCGGGGCCTGGCCATTTACAGTAGCCATCGGAGGCGCCTATGGAGAAGGTTAAGGGCTCGGTCCCACCTTCAGTGGGTCACTTCAGTGACTGCCAGTCACAAGTGGTGTTGCTCACAGCTTCTGTCCAACTTGGCTACAAATCAGAAGTTACCACAATCCCCTTCAGCGGTTCAATAATTTGCTAGAGCAGCTCACGGAACCCAAGAAAACAGTTTACTTACTAGAAGGCCAGTTTGTTATAAAGGATTCAACCTCAGAAAAACCAGTTGGAAGAATGCCTAGGGCAGGGATGGGGGAAGGGGCCCAAGCTTCCATGCTCTCCAGGAGAGCCACCCTCCCAGCACCTGCATGTACTCATTCACCAGAGGTGCCATTATGCAGCAATGGTTTGATTAAATCACTGACCGCTCATGATTAATTCAACCTCCAGTCTTTCTCCCCTCCCAGGTGGTCAGGGTGGGGCTGAATTCCAACCCTTCAATCACCTGTTCCTCTGACAACCAGCCACCATCCTTAGGGGTTTTCCAAAAGTCATCTCTTTAACACACATTCAGGTATGGTGGCAAGTGGCTTGGTATGAATTTAAAAAGACCCTTATGATCTAGGAAATTCCAAGGGTTTTAGGAGCTCTGTGCCAGGAATGGAAACAAAGATCAAAGATATATCTCTTATCAGAGAGGAACATGCAAAAAAGGCCAGCTTCCCCAACACCGCCCTCCACTCATTTCTCTTTTGAATGTTTTTTTAAAAAGGAAGAAACCAAAAAAAAAAAAAAAAGAAGGAAGAAACCTCCCTCCACACATTCTTCCTGCTCTTCTGCTCAATTAGGTAAGGCCTCTTATGCCCTCTCAAAGTGAAAGTTACAAACTGTTAAGATCTATAATGAAAGTGCTGACAGAATCTTAATTAATCATGGCCTCACAAACCCAGCAAGAGTTAACTTTCAAAGCAGAGACAATGACTTGAATTTCACAGCCCTGCTGATGGCACTGAAGTGAGGTCCACACAGAAAAGAGACTGAAGCCATGGGTGGGGCAGCGACAGAGCCCCAGAAACACCCCACCCCACTCCATTCCCAAGCTGGTCCTGGCAGTGCAGGATTAACTGGGCAGCAGCCACCCTCCTAGCACCATGTAGACAGCGCCCCTCCTAGCATCACGTGGACAGCGCCCCTCCTAGCATCACGTGGACAGCGCCCCCTCCTAGCACCACGTGGACAGCGACCCTCCTAGCATCACGTGGACAGCACCCCCTCCTAGCACCACCTGGACAGCGCCCCCTCCTAGCATCACGTGGACAGCGCCCCCTCCTAGCACCACCTGGACAGCGCCCCCTCCTAGCACCACCTGGACAGCACCCCGTCCTAGTACCACCTGGACAGCGCCCCCTCCTAGCACCACCTGGATAGCGCCCCCTCCTAGCAACACCTGGACAGCAACCCTCCTAGCACCACCTGGACAGCGCCCCCTCCTAGCACCACCTGGATAGCGCCCCCTCCTAGCAACACCTGGACAGCAACCCTCCTAGCACCACCTGGACAGCGCCCCCTCCTAGCACCAGCTGAACAGCGCCCTGTCCTAGCAACACCTGGACAGCGCCCCCTCCTAGCAACACCTGGACAGCGCCCCCTCCTAGCACCACGTGGACAGCTCCCCCTCCTAGCAACACCTGGACAGCGCCCCCTCCTAGCAACACCTGGACAGCGCCCCCTCCTCGCACCACCTGGACAGCACCCCCTCCTAGCACCACCTGGACAGCGGCCCCTCCTAGCACCACGTGGATAGCGCCCCCTCCTAGCACCACATGGACAGCGCCCCCTCCTAGCACCACCTGGACAGCTCCCCCTCCTAGCACCACGTAGACAGTGCCCCCTCCTAGCATCACGTGGACAGCGCCCCCTCCTAGCGTCCATCTGGGCAGCAGCACTGGCCACAGTCAGAAGTGGCGTGTCATTCTTCCACCTTTCTAAAACAGTTGTCAGCTCTTCCCAGATAACTTTAATTGGCCTGCAGCTCTGTCCAGCATCTGGGGAGCGAGGCTGCTCTGCAGCTGGTCCCAAGAGAATGGAAACAGGCCGATAAGGTCCTGGAGCTCCTGTCAACGCTCCACGGAGTCCCACTGCAGGAGCCATTAGCGCCTCTGATCTCAACCTCCAATTAGAGCGTCATTAGGCCCAGCAGCGCTCAGCCATGAATTATTCATCTCCCTTCACTGTAACCGCATGGGACACAGAATGAACAATCAGATCCAACCCAGAGCTTAACACACAGCAAACATCTACCCTCACGCAGTGAGTCCCTCCTTTGAGGCTGACCTTGCCCTTCTGTGCACCCCCTCAGGTGTTCAGAACCTTTAAATGAATCCTGGTGTTTGTTCGGGTGACCACAGGAGCAACGTTCAGAGGCTGCGCAGGCAGCAGGAAGGAAGGGGACTCCAGAAACCACCCCCACAAGGCCAGGAAGGGTGGTATGGCTGTGTCCCCAGTGTGAAGGGGTCACAGGCTGGGGCTCCAACATGAGTCCACAGCCTCCGGCTGAAATTAATCTAGGGGAGGGGCGCAAGGACTATTTTTGCAGTTGGAACTAGGAGGTTGGATTCCAAGCCTGCTGCCTACGTGCTCAGACACAGAACTCAGGCAGACGTTAATCAATGACACAGCAATCTCTCCGGAAGACTAGAGATTCCATTAGGACCATCCCTGCAGTTAAGTCCACGGCAAATTAAACACAGGTTGTACTTTACAAGAGTTAAAAACCAGCCTGCCCCGATTCTTCTTCCATCTTACTGAAGTCAAACATACCATTGTTCCTCTAGCCTCCTTCCTCCCCACACCAGTGACTTTCCCATGGAAGCAGAAAACACATATAAACCCAGCCCGGGGCAATGGAGGGGGTCTTTCTTCCACTAGTGATTAGAGATCTCCACCCTGCCTGTGGCGTGGCCTTTGTTTCCTTATTTACTCTCTGCCAAATAAACTGACTTTTACTTTAAATTCTGTATTGGCTCATGTTTGAATTCTTGCCAATGTGAAGCCAAGGACCCTTTTTTCCTGTAACAAAAATGAGCCCCAGCCCAGGAGTTGAGGTGCACAGAGAAGACCTAAAGGTGCAAAAAAAACACACACACAAAAACCCCTCCTCAACCGGATTTCTCCAGAAATGATGCTCAGAGATTGTATTTTAGGGATTTTCATGTAGCACTCTTGAATTTCACGTTGAGGGTTACTTTATTTACTTTTTTCCAAACCAAAGAACTGACACTGCACTTGACTCTTACAGGCTTGCTTTACAGAAAAGAAAAAAAAAATCACAGAAATTTGATTCCAGTGTACAGAAGAGAAACTACACCCAGTCCACGTTCTGATGTTCTATACACTGTCTTTGAGGCCTGAATAAGAGCTGCAGCTATAATTTAAGATTCAGGAATTTCTGCCCAATAAACCTGGGGATTTGGAGTCTTGGGGTTCTGCCCACTCAGAGGGAACCGGAGGAGGCCAGGTCAGTCAGGGACCTTCCTGGTGCACCTCTCTCCAGGGTGGCTGCCTGCCTAGCTCCCCCCAGAGTCCTAGGGTGAGCCCCTAGCTGGGCCTCCGGGCCTCTGCCTACAGACAGTCCCTGAGTCTCCTTCCTACAGATGGTCCCTGCCTTACCCTTTGTTCGCTCCATCCTATCCTGGCTCCCGGTCTTGGCTTCTCAGCCTTGTATTTGCTCTTGTGATTAAGGCCCAGAAAGTTTCCCGTCCGTTTTTTCGCTCCCTCTCTCTTCCTTCAGACTGGGCTGCATGCTGTGCCGCTGTGCTCTGGCAAAGTGGGCATCCTTGCTTAACGGTGTGAATGTCTGCTCAATCATGTACCTGCTCTGTGGCCTTGGGCAGGTTTTCTTGAAGCCTATCTCCTCGTCTGTCAGTGGGTAAGATCACCCCTATATAAGGGGCTGTTCTGAAGACAGTTTGGCGCTACTTAGAAAGTTGAATACAGACTACCTTCTGACCCAGCAATCCCACTCTGAGGTATTTACTCATGAGAAGTAAAGACAGATAGATGCTCACACAAAAACCTGCACACCCATGTTTATAACAACTCTGCTGGCAACTGTCCAGAACTAGACACAACCCAACATCCTTCAGCTGGTAAACAGTTTGAAAAACAGTGGCCTGTCCACACCATGAATCCTATGTGGCAATGGAAAAGGACACGTGACGACACGGATGGTCTCATACGTGTCCCGCTAAATGAGAGAAGCCAGACTCAAAAGGTCACGTCCTGTAGGATTCATTTATATGACATTCTAGAAAGAGCATAATTACAGGAAGAGAAAACAGGTAAGTGCCGACCTGACCCTGGGATAGAAGAGGTGCTGATCACACAAAAAGGGAAAGGTTTGAGGCAATTCAATATTTGGAGTGTGATGGTAGCAACACAACTACTCACAGAACTGAATGTGAGAAAGGTGAATTTCATGGAATGTGCAAGATAAATGGATGTACAGCTATAGTTGTAGATGTAGGATTATTTTACTTTTACTTCTAATGAGATATTACTTGTGCTTTGGACACCATGGAGATGACTTCTCATGAGGACTAGAGGAGAGCCAAGAACAGAACAACACAATACAACACAACACAATCCCATCTCAGGCCTTGGGCTCTGCTTGCAGATTCCATTAAGGACCCAGGACGTGAAGGTCTGTTTAAATGCTAGTCAGAGTGGAACATCTTAGAGAAGGCTGGATAGGGAGACCAAAGGACAAAAACCTGTCTTGAGCAGCGGGCCAGCCACACGTGTGTAGGTCCCTGAGCACAGGTGGTAGATTTTATCACCTCGTCCCCCACACGTGTCGTCTCTCCTGTTGCCACTGGCCTTGCAGGGCTCCGGGCACCTGGTTGGGAGGCTCCAGCCAGCAGCCAACTTGGCCAGCACCCCGAGAAGGTTCTCGTGGCCCAGTAGGGCAGCACCCTCCACAGACTGGCCCACCTGAGGGGCACAGAGCAGAGGGGAGGCCACCGCTGGAGGGCAGTGTGCGTACCTGGCAGGCGAGCTGTTGGGGTCAGGGGGTTGGACAGGGCCATGCCGATCTCTGTCATCCCGTACCTCTCCAGCAGAGTGTGGCCTGTGATGTTTTTCCACTTCTCCAGCACAGGCAGGGGTAGGGCAGCTGATCCCGAAACCATCAACCTGGCCGGCAAACCAGAGGCAACCTTAGCTTCTTAATGATGCTACTCTTCAGCGCAACAAAAAAACGACGTCAAACATTCTTCACTCTGCATCACTATTTTAAAATTCACGATACAAACTGTAGTTGGGGCTATAATGTAACTTTGTTCTTGGAAAAGAATTTTTTGGGTATATTTTAGAATGCAAGCAGGTCTTTCAAAGGAATGGGTAATCAAGGTAAAAGAAAAAAATAATTTTAGGGTCTTCAGTGGCATGCTTTGCAAATAATTAACATGCTGCTCACAAACCATCCAAAGTAACAGCAATAAGATGATTACAACAGAATGTAGTGCGTGGATAAAATGCTACCAGGTCTGAGGGGTACGAGGAGCAGAGGAGAGGGGGCAGCCCTCAGCTGGGGGACGTACGCACTGCTTCATGCTAACAAGCTCACGATGCTGACAATGACATTTACATAACATCTGAGAGCTCCTAACTGCTCTGACGTACACCATGTCACTTAAGCATCATGTGTAGAAAGGAAGAAGCTTTGGGTTCTAGTTCTAGCCGGAGAAGGAACAACCACTGTGTTTCCTCACAAGGATGTACAGCGCACAAGGACCCGCCCTGCCACAAGCCAAAACTGGTGCGGTCTCAGGGCCTCTGTCGCCCAGAAACCCAGGAAACCCTGGTTTCTTCTCCTTCTCTGGTATCCCTGCCCTGGTTTCTGCAGGGTTGGGTAGAATGTGCTCCTAATGCCACTTTCGTATTGGTGGCCGAGCATGAGACACCTTCCTCAACAGCTGCCCAGTCCCACAATGCCTTGTGACAGGGTGGGCTGCACGTGACGGGCAGCAGGCAACATCAGGTAAGGGTTGTAGTTCCAGCAAAACGTTTACAGGAGAGGAGCAAAGGGATGGTGGGAGCAAAGTCATAACAACATCAAATATTTATCTTGGCTAATCCAGAATCCTCTCTGGGAAACAAAGGTGCCCTTCCTGTGTTCTCCTTCAGGACTAGGAATCAGATGCGTGGAGCGACACGGAGGCCACAGGGACACGCACACAAATACGTTCAGAATTTTAAATTCATGTTTGTCTGGCAGCTCACTCACTGTGGTGTTAAAAGGCTGTGCTTACCACACACATAGCTTGTCGTGTGTCTGGTGACACGCGTCTGTTGAGCCTGGGAAACTCACCAAGCTACCCACTTAGGTGTGCGCTCTAAGGGTCACACTTCAGTAACAAGCAGGGAGAGGAGCCTGCCATGTCTACAGGTTCCTGAGAGAGTACAGAGGACCCTTCATACCATTGAGGGACCCCAAAGACTTGGGCGCACCTCTGTCAAGGGGGTTGTGATGGAGCCCCCAGCAGGGAGGACTCCAAGAGCTGCAGACGTAGATGTGGGGTCAGAAAGGAAGAGAGGGAGATGGCCAGTCACTGTCCTTACCCTCATCCTCAGACTGTGCCATAAGAAGAAGACAGACAAAGACAGATAGAATACAGATAGAGATATACCGTGTTGCCCCGAAAATAAGACCTAGCCGGACAATCAGCTCTAGTGCGTCTTTTGGAGCAAAAGACGCACTAGAGCTGATTGTCCGGCTAGGTCTTATTTTCGGGGAAACATCGTACATGTAGATAGATCTACAGAGGGATAGGACAGAGACAGATATAAAATACACACAGATCTATAGAGAATGCAGATATAAATACGTAGATGTATATTTTAAAGGAAATGGAAAACACTGCTTCCTAAAACTTAGCAGAACTGATTTATTAGAAATAAGGACTATTTGCTGATCTTTAAGACTTTCTGGATGGGAAGATGGACTGTTTTCATTTACCTGATCTTTTCTTCACACACTGCACGCACGAAATCCTGGACATGAGGCTGGGTGAAATGCTTGTCATAATAATCCATCAACTTGGTGTATATTGTAGGCACTGCCATAAATACATTTATTCGTGGAGTTTCAGAACTTAAGAACTTTTCCCAAACCTAAAAAGAAAACAAGAAGCATAGAGCAAAAAGATTAGAAAACACACACACACACACACACACACACACACACACACACACACACGTATGGATGCCTCCAGTTCCAGGAACAGTGTTCATAGTGGAGGCCTCTCCTTTTCGGGAGCGTTAAAGGGTCCATAAGCAGCTCCCACCTACAAGGGCATCTCACTTTCATAGAGTGACAACACCTCTGGCCATTCCCATAGAAGTTGCCCTGTTGTTGGGACACATCTGTGCCCAGCCTTAGGGGTGACCTATGAGGAGGGAGAGGGTTCAGAGAGAAGTGCAGGGACACGGGTCCAGCCTTGGATCTGCTGTCAGAGAAGATGCTGGCACCTCAGATGCTTCCGAGTGGCACCAGTGAACCTGAGAGTCAGCACAGTGACTGGCACAGAGGGGCACGCAACAGATGGTGAACAGATGACGACTTGTGTTTTATTGGGAAAAGTCAAGCGAGTTTTGTATTTCACTCTGTAACAGATGTTTCTTGTTTTAATATAAAGATGTTTCAAGTTTCTCACCAGTTAAAGTGCTCATGTGTTATCCCTAATCTTCAAACAAAGCTGGTGTGTTATGCTCATTATGTGGTTCTTTTCACAGCAGCAGTACCGTGTAAGTCAGTCCATGGTCAGGATGGAGAGCCCAGCGTTCCTGGTGCTGGGTGCCCAGTGCACTGAATGTAGACAGAGCTCGTCCCTAAGGCATTTGAAACTTTGGAAAAATGGAAACTAATGCTGTGGTCCAACGCATCCCATCTCAATTCCTAACTGGATGGTAGGAATTAGCTCCTTACTTTAGCTGCTAGACAGAGGAAAGGATGCCTCTCCAGGGAAAAAATAATATTCTTGCAAAGACAATGACTGGCATCCCCCTCAAATTACAAAGCATGTAAGGAAACAGAAAAATGTGACCCAGGATTAAGGAAAAAAAAGTCAACAGAAGCAGACCATCAGAAGATCCAGATGTTGGAATTTTCAGACAAGGAATTTAAAATAATTACAATAAACAGGCTAAGGAATTTAGAAAAAAGGATTAACAAAATGAGGGGAAAATCAAGGATTTCATTAGAGAAGTGGAATCGCAAAAAGAGCTATTACAATACTAGAAAATATATTATCTGAAATTAAGATAAAATATTGGATAGATTTACCAGACTAAATGCAGCAGAAGAAAAGATAAAAGAAGTGAACAATGAGTCAATGGAAATCATCTAAACTGAAGTATAGACCAGAAAGAAAAGAAGAAAGACTAGAGTGAGAGCAATGTGTGGGCCACATGAAACAATCTAACATGCTATAACTGTAGTCCTAGACAAGGAAAAGAGAGAGAGCTAAGTAAATGAAGAGCGACTCCATCTCCATGTATTGGAAGACTCAATATTGATAAGACAGCAAGTCTCTCCAAACTGAGCCACAGCTTCAAAGAATTCCTCCCACCCAAACCCCAGCAAGCTCTGTGTTGCAGAAATCAACAAGCTGACCATACAATTTACATGGAAAGGCAAAGGACCCAAAGGAGACAAAAGAAACATGAAACGTAAGAATAAAGGTGGAGGACTTATACCTCCCACTCCAAAACTTACTCTAAAGCAACAGTGATCAACGCAGTGTGGACACAGATCAATGGAACAGATGAGGGTCCAGAAATAAACCAATACATTGATGGTCAATTGATTTCTGACAATGGAACCAAGTCATTTCAATGGAAGAAAGAATAATAGTCTTTTCAACAAACTGCTGAGACAAGTGAAATCTCACCTTACACAAAAAGGTAACCCAACGTGGACCAGAGACCTAAATGTATGACCTAAAACCATAAAACTTCTAGGGAAAAAAACACAGGAGAAAATCTTCATGACCTTTGGTTAGGCTAATTTTCTTAGCTATTATCTAGCTACGCATGCTCTATGAAATCTAAAAATTTATAAAATTTGATTTCATCAAAATTAAATACATGTGTGTTTCAAAAGATACCATTAAGAAAATGAAAAGACAAGCCAGACTGGGAGAAAATATTTGCAAATCATCAATCTGATAAAGGACTTGTGTCCAGAATCTATAAAGAACACATAAAACTAACAATAAAAAGACAAATAACACAATTAAAAATGGGGCAAAGAGCTAAATGGACAGTTCACCAAAGTAGATCTATGGCTGCAAATAAGACCATGAAAAATGCTCAACATCATTAGTCATTAGGGAAATGCAAATTAAAACCACGAGATACTTCATATCCACATTGTAATGACTATAATAATAATTTACAAAACAAACAAGTGTTGGTGAGGATGTAGAGACACTGGATCCCTTATACACTGCTGGCAACAATGTAACAATACAGCACTCTGGAAAACTGTTTGGCAGTTTCTTAAAACATTAAGCATAAACTTACCACACAACCCAGCAACTCTATTCCTACACATCTACTTAAGGTAAATGAAAACATGTCCACACAAGGATTTGTATGCAAATGTTCAAGGCAGCAATATTCTTAATAGACAAAAACTGGAAGTGATCCAAATGCCCATCAAATGGTAAATGAATGAAAAAGATGTGGAACAGCCATACATGGGATGCTATCTGGGAACAAGCTACTGATATACATGGTACAACATGGATGAAACTCAAACATGTTTTGCAGAATGAAAGAAGCGAGACACAAAATACTATATATTATATGATTCCATTTATATGCAAGGTCCGAAAAAGGAAAATCTACAGAGACAGAAGGCAGACAGTGGTTGCCAGGGGCTGGGCATGGGAGCAGAGATTGAAATAATGGTTGCACAACACTTTAAATTTACTAAAAACCACTGAATCATTTACAATAGGTGAATTTTATGGTATGCGAGTTAATCTCGAGAGAGCTGTTTTTAAAAAAGGAAGATGCAATAAGAACATTTTTAGTGAAATAAACTGAGAGAATTTGTCATCAGCAGAGCTACAAGAGCTATCAGAAGTTCTTCAGGCTGAAGGGAAACAACCCAAGTGGGAAGCACAAACCTAAGGAACAAATAAAGAGCACCAGAAAAGGAAATACATGGGTAATTAAAAAATAAATTTAAGGACTCCTGACTGTTTAAAGCAACAATAATAGCAATGTATCATGAAGCTAAAGGAAGGAAATAATAAAGCACAGGAGTTAATGGAACAGAAAGAACAGGCGCATTAGAGAAAATCAACAAAGTTGGTTCTTTGAAAAGATTGATAAAATCGATAAACCTCTAAAATAAGAATGATAAACAGAATGAAAACATAAACTGCAATATCAGACATTTAAAGGAGATATCACTACAGATCCTAGAGATATTAAAAGGATAGTGAGAGAAATTATAAACTACTTCATGCCAATAAATTTGACAATTTTTTTTTTATTGGGGAAGGGGAACAGGACTTTATTGGGGAACAGTGTGTACTTCCAGGACTTTTTTCTAAGTCAAGTTGTTGTCCTTTCAATCTTGGTTGTGGAAGGCACAACTCCGCTCCAGATCCAGTTGCCATTGCTAGTTGCAGGGGCGCAGCCCACCATCCCTGCGGGAGTTGAACCGGCAACCTTGTGGTTGAGAGGACGAGCTCCAACCAACTGAGCCATCTGGGAGATCAGTGGCAGCTCAGCTCAAGGTGCCGTGTCCAATCATTAGTTGCAGGGGGTGCTGCCCACCATCCCATGCGGGAGTCGAGGAATCGAACTGGCAACCTTGTGGTTGAGAGCCCGCACGCCAACCAACTGAGCCATCCAGCAGGCAGCTCAGCTCAAGGTGCCATGTTCAATCTTAGTTGCAGGGGGCGCTGCCCATCATCCCTTGCGGGACTCGAGGAGTTGAACCGGCAACCTTGTGGTTGAGAGCCCACTAGCCCATGTCGGAATCGAACTGGGAACCTTCGGAGTCAGAAGCATGGAGCTCCAACCGCCTGAGCCACCTGGCCGGCCCAAATTTGACAATTTTGATAATTTCCTTTAAAAACAAAAAATTACCAAAACTGACATAAGAAACAAAAAGAAAATGATATAAGTATTATAAGATATTTAAGGAAACTGATTCCTTAATTTAAAACCTTCCTGGGAAGGTTCAGTCTAGATGGCTTCAGTGGTGAATTCTACCAAAGGAAAGAATAGTTTCAGCCTTACACAAATGCTCCCACAGAGAGAAGACGAGGAACATGGCCAAACTCCTTTCGGAAGTGAGCATGACCCTGTACAGAGAAGCCTAGCAAGGATGCCACGAGAAAACTATAGACCTGTGTTGCTCAGAACACAGATGCAAAATCCATAACAAAATATTAGCAAATCAAGCCTAGCAAGCAATAAAAAAAAATAATGCATCATGACCAAGACAGTTTCCCCAAAGGATCACGAGGTTAGGGAATTAGAAACATTATAAACTTTAATCAGTGTAACTAACCACAGTAACAGAATAAAGGGAGGAATAAATAAATAATAAATAAATAAAGGGGAAAACTATATGATCACCTCCGTAGATAAAGAAAAACCATTCGATATGATTCAACCCACTCTATAATAAAAACACGCTAAGATACAGTTATCTACGAAACACTACAGGTAACATCGCACTTCATAGTAGAACATTAATGCTTTCCCCAGGACTGAGAATAAGTCAATGATGCCCACCATTACCACTTCCAAACCAGATGTATCAACTCCAAAAATTCTCTTTATCAAAAGACACTGTTTTAAAAAGTGCAACAACAAACTGGGGGGAGCGATTCACAATACAGATTTTCTGACCAAGGTCTTTTATCCTGAATATATAAAGAACACCTAAAGATTAATAATAAAACGACAAAAAAAACACAAAACCCCAATTTAAAAAGGGATAAAAGACTTGAGGAATATCTTTGAATGACCAATAAGCATATGAAGACGTACTCAACATCATTATTCATCAAAGAAATGCAAATTTTAACAACAGGGGGGCAGCGTTACACACCCACCAGGATGACTGAAATTTTCAAAGCCTGACATCGCCCCCTGTTGGCAAGGGCATGGAGCACTGCTGCTCTCACCTGCTGGTGGGCGCACAGAATGGACCACCACTTTGGAAATGGCTTGGTAGTTTCTTATGAAGTTACATACACGACCCTATTACCCAGCAATTCTATCCCTGGGTATTTGCCCCCAGAGAAATGAAAACATACATGTGCAAAAAAGATTGACACGAGAATGTTCCCAGAAGCTTTATTCATAAAGCCAAACGGGGCAACAGCCCAAATGTCCATTAACAGGAAAATGGGTGAACAACAGTGGGATACTTGGTGACAGAAAGGAAATAAGCACTGACACATGAAATATGGATAAATCTCAAAAAATATTATGCTCAGCAAAAGAAGTGAGACACAGAAGAGCACAAACGCTGTGGTTCCATTATATGCGAAGTTTAAGAGCAGGTAAACCGCCTTAGAGGAGTAAAACTCAGGAGAGGCAGCTGCATCTAGCAGGGTGAGTGGAAGGAGGCCTGAGAGAACTGCTGGCATGTAGGAATGTTTTATATCCCGACCTGGGTGTGCGTTACACAGGGGTATTCATCAAAACATAACTGCATCACACACTTAGATCTGTACTTTTCACTTCACGTGCACTTCACTTCAATAAAAGGAAATGAAAACACACCCACCTGAGTGGCTAGAAGGACGAGGCTGACAATACTACGTGTGAGTAGGAGGTGGAGGAACCAGAGCGCTCAGACGGTGCTAGTGAAAGTGTCAACCATGCAACTGCTTTGGAGAACCTTTCGGCTATTCAACCGAAGTGAAACATACGTCCAACCCAGCTAGTATCTAGCAGTGTAGGCACAGAGCCAGCAGAAACGTCTCCAGAAAGATCTGTATGAGAACGCTTGTAGCAGCTTTATTCATAATATCCTCAAACTGGAAACCATCCAAGGTCCTTCAATAGCGGAATGGATAAACGTGGCCTTTCATACAACACAACACGGCAATACAAGAACAAATTACATTTGGTCCAATGCAAGAATAAATCTTAAAATAGTGATGATAAACTAAAAAGCACAAAAGAACACACACTGCCAAGTCTATTTACATAAAGAACACGTAAAACTAACCTATGCCGACAGAAGCCAGACGAGTGCTACCTCTCCGTGTGTGCGGATGTGGGGCATTGATGAGAAAGAGCATGAGAACATTTTGGGGTGACGTGAATGTTCTCTGTCTTCATCCGGGTGGTAATTGTTACACAGATGTACACATAAATTTACATGCATGAGCCGCATACTTAATGTCCATGCATGGGCTGTATACAAATCATACCTCAACTACAATAAAAAAGTCCATGACAACAGTCCCCATTTTACAAACCCCAGTGAATTAATGGCTCTCGGCAATAAGCATCAGTGAGGGCTGACATCACAAACTGAGAGACAATAAGGCATATGTGTCCCTGGTGGAGGAACAGAAACACCACCTCTGAAGTCTCCCTCCCACCAAAACAAAACAAAAACCCTGCATCTTATCAGGCCTCTACATCTAATTACCAATTTTCAGGAAATACAGGGGATAGGACACATGTTAAATGACACCACAGGGATGCCATCCACAAAACCAGACTGCGGGAAAGTCTCCAGGACACACAGCCTGATTTCTTAAACAAACAACAAATGCAAGGAAAAGACCGAGGGGCATTCCTGCATGTGAAGCAACACGAGCAGCATTTTCACCCAAGCTCAAGGTGGGGACATCATTTAGCTCTCCTTCAAACAAACTTAAGAAATGAGGGGACGTTGACAGTGGTGGTGCGGATGGTAATATGTGATATTAAGGGACGCCTGCTCATTACCTCACTGTGATGACCGGGCTGACGACAACTTGGAGGAAAATGTATGTCTACCCTTTAGAGATGCTGAAAAGATGTATCTGGGATTCATCTGAAAATCATCCTGAGGGAGGAGATGTTTCTAGATGAAAAAGAAATGGCTCTGAATTAATAATTGCCAAAGCTAGGCAGTGACACATGGGTATGCATTTCTCTTGTAGATGTCTGAAACATTACATAATTTAAAAAGTTTTAAGACTACGATGAAAAGAGGAGTTGCACTGGGCTATCTCTCTAAGGGCCCTTAAAACTCATATTCTATAATTCTTTACAGGCAAAGAAGTGAGCGAATATTATTTATGAGAAAAATATTAACTCATGTTAAACCAATCCACATTTGGAATGACTGCAGGAGTTCATTTATATTAATACAACTCCCATTTCCCTGTTGCTGAGTAGATAGTAAATCAATGTATATAGAAATGAGAAGCGCAGATAAAAAATGTGGACATGGGGTGCCCTTTCCTATAATTACACTTCTTCCTATGCCGAGTAGGGAGGAAATAAAACCTAATGGCTCAGAATCACTGCATACTAAGCAGTGGTCCAGCAGTGAGAACAAAGCGCTGGAAATCCAGGCCTGTGTGAATCCACAGGGACAAATCCACTGATAGGCTGCCCTCACTGTTCCAGGAGCAGCTATGACCTTGAACAAGTCCTTCAGCTTCTGTCTTCTCACAACATGATATTAATTTGGACTAAATCCCTCGGGTCCCTTCCAAGCTCTAAAATGCAGATTTGCTTGAAACTGTGGCATCCTGTTTCCCACTGGCTTGTAAAGAAATACAGGTAGGCTGCCACCCGTCACCAGGGAAGGCGTGAGTACTGGGAGGAGCGTGGCCGAGTGGACACACTGGATACCACTCAGACTTCCGGGCAGTGTCGATATCCTTGCCCTCCCCACCCCCTACCCCCATCTCCTCACCCATCACAGCCTTTACAGGTGAGTGGCTTGAGTTTAGTGTGGCTGACCTGTGTGCAGACCCGGCCACCACCCCGTCCTGACAACATCCTCACCTTAGCCTCGGCCTTATTCTACTCATCAAGGGCTCACCTGTTACCATGAGCACTTGGACAACAGGGCACAAAACGGCGGAGACCTAACCTGTACAGGACCCAGGTGAGGCCCGCACCCGGGCATGAGAGGAGGGAGGACAGGCCACGTGAGCCATCTGTCCACTCTGGGGGCATGTGGTCCAAGCCAGGCCTCCTCCACTGGCTGAACACGTGGTCCCCGCCCAGGCTTCCCACAGGAGGCTGAAGGAAAGACGGAGCATGCAGTCAGCCAAATGAAGGGTGTGAACTGGTCCTTCGGTCATCAATGCAGACATCTGGCCCCAGCACAGAGATATCTACCCAAGAACTGCCTGCAGCTGGGAAGGCCTCACCATTCTTGGATTCACCCAAATCAGCAAAGGGGGCCGCTGCTGTCCTGAAGCAGATATTTAAAACAACAGCATTCCCCCTCCATGTTGTTCCAACACATCCATAACATACAAATCTTAGCTCTGGGGGATCCTGCCCTAGGCCCTGCATTTCACTAGTGAAAACACTTCTACCTGCTCTGATGTGAGCTGTCATGGCAAGACCAGACAGCAGTTCCCAAATCAGACTCCAGGAAATCTGGGTCCTGCCCAACATTAGATGTGACAGTCTGGGCACCTGTTTTATTCCCCATTTCCCCAAGGTGACCCTGTTGTGCAGCTGGAACTGGAAACCTGGGGCCAGATCCCCACTGGCAGGACCGCCATGCCGAGCAAAAGCAAGGACAGGATTGACTGCAGGTGAGACACTGCGACGAACCCTTAACCAGCTTAAAGCAACGACCCCCGAGGATGAAACCACCACCCATATTGTGGTAATCCTGAACACACAGGAAGGGGTTCTGCTTCTGTTTTCCAGGTGCTCTGGCCAAAAGGTGGCAGAGAGAGGACACTCCGTATTGAAAGAGCGAAGATGGAAACCAGCTGCCCATCTGGCTTCTCGGGCTTGTGAGTGCCCCCTGCCCTAGTGACTCTCACTGTGGATCCAATCGAAGGGCCAGTGGAGCACAGTGTGCTTTGCTTCCCTTCCCCAAACTCAGCCTGCCCCTTGTTACACACGTTGCCTGAAAACACTCTCTCACTTACTTCAACAAGATCTAGTTTCTCGGATCCCAGAAGGACCTCTGTCTGGAGCCACACACCGGTCAGCCAGGGTAGCAGTATGACCTTATGAGATGGTGTCCTGGGCACCAATGGCGCTGGCCTCCACGGAACAACACCCTGGTGGTTCCCCAGCTGCCTGCATGGCAGAGCCCCAGGGAATGGTAGTCTCTGTGGAGGTGCTGGACCCCACGTGGCCAGGTGCCTGGGGCACCCTCCTGCCTCACTCGCTGGCCGCGCCTCTACCCCTGGGCAGGGACCCAGCAGGTCAGCAGAGGAGTGAGCGCCAGCCTCGTGGCCCTGCCCTGATTGAGTGCCCTGCTCCTCAATCCTGAGGAAGTCGGCAGGAGCGAAGTCATCTGAGATAAGAAATCGATCGGGACTCTGGACAGCTCATCCACAGCCAGACTTCATTGTTCAGGGGTGACGCGGGGCAGTTCACCCATCCATCTTCCTCCCGTCCGCTGAGTCGCTGTCACCTCATCCGTCAGCCTCACAGGATGTGACAGCCTGTCACCCCCACTGTTAGCATGTGTTTTGTTCAGCAGGATGACTTGAAGAGCCCAGGCTCTACGACCATTTAAATACCACGGCAGGTTCCTGGTCCCTGCATTCCACTGCTTTCCACAAATTTCTTAAATACAAGCTTAAACAAAACCCCAATATTTCATAATGCTGAAAGAGGGATTTTACTAATACAAATTTCGTAATTCACAAAACTCTGAAGCTCAGGGTTGCAATCTTTTTATCAACCACCACTTCAAATTTGTTCCAATATTCAGCTCTGCAGCAGTTTTGAGAAATCCCACATTAGTGGCAAGAACGAGGAAGGTCTGAGATTTGACCCTCCTTGCGAGCTGCCCTAGCACCTCGTCCCCAGCAACTTGACAGGAGAAAGGAGCATCGTCACGACAGGCAAGGGCCCTCCCTGTTCAACGCCACGCTGGCAGGCTTGGTAGTTAAGGCTCCCATTCACTTCCAGGCCCCTTGGTGGGGCCACTGTGGTGAGGAGGGTGAGTGCCAGGGAGGCCAAACAATTGATACACAAAACCTAGAGCTCTGGCAGCTGGTAGGAAACCCCTGTGGGTTTCTTCCCTGTTGAGTGCTTACTTGTCTAAAATCTGCTCTCATTTTCACAACATCTAAGCTACAAAGGTACGTATTCAACGACGTCAATTCCATCAAGCTTTACACCAGCAAGACCTCTTCAGAGGGTGGAACACCAAGGATGGCAAGTGTGGCTCCCCACACACCAAGGATGAGGTTCTCTGCCATGTTTCCAGTGTCCTCGCCAGGACAGTGACAAGCCCATCCACGCAACACGCCAGCCATGGCCCGGGACCACGAGCACAAGAGGCCGGATCCTGCTGCCTGGTCCTTACAAACATGCACAGACTCAGAGCTTTGCAGAAAGTTTATCGCTTTAAGGGACTCTGGTAATGGATTTGAAGTAAACAATTATGTTGCATTGCATTTATTTACGCTCTGATTTCAGAGGAGTTGATAGAGTAAAACTTTATTAAACAAATAACCACGCCCCTAAGTGGTTTAAGGAAATTTCCCCCATATACCTGCCGTACAAATCCAGACTGTCACGAGACATTTAAATAAAGCAAGTCAGTCTGTAGAAAGGGTTTCAGACCTGCCATCTGCCAGCGGGTCTTCATGGTCCACACAGCCAATGGGGAAGTGAGAGGCCCAAGGGCGCATGCATCACATTGAAGCACAGTGAGAACCATCCCTTCATCCATCCGTTCACTAACACTCTGACCCTCTGCCGCTTTAGGCCCTGGGGACACACTGTGAACTGAAGGGAAACCTGTGCCCTCAGCAGTGATGTTCCAGGGGGAGAAAGGAGATGATTCTGCGTGGCTCAAAGGTCAGAAGTGCTTGATGAACAATGCAGGGTCAGGCCCAGGGAGGGGTGGGGAGGGCTGAAGTGTTGAGGAGAGTGGCCTGGGCCTCGCTGAGTGGTGGGTGGGGAAAGACTTACAGAGAGGTGAGCAAACCGAGGGTAGGCCGAGGGTCAGCAGGGAAGAGCGCCGACTGAGGTGGGCAGGTGTGGTATACGAGCAGGACAGCCAGTGCAGCTGGATGTAAAAAGGTGGGACTGGGAGAGGCGAGGAGGGGACACAGCCTGGCTTAGCCAGGAGAAAGGCCAGCCACACTTCCTTCCCACTCTTTCTTTCTTGTTCCTGGGTCTCTGTGGTTTGGGGAAGTAAAGGCCTGCTCATGTTTCGGTTTGTCCACTGCTGTGCTAGCCTGCAACACATTCCTGCCTGGCCTATGGGGCACTCATGTTGCTCCCGAATGAGGAACTAGGAAATCGGGACTCTGGCAACATTTACTTGAGAAATCCGTCAGCCACTGGGGCTTGGCTGCTGCGTTCCTGATGTGGGCTTTCTGGGGCTCCAAGTCAGGGTGGGGATCTACTCCCCCTCATTTACAGGGAACCTGGAGACTCAGCTCTCCCTCCTTTGCTTCTGTAATCAGCCAGCGCTGGAGTGTGGACTGACGGAAGAATCCACAAGTGCAGCTCTGGCTCAAGGAACCTCAGTGGAGCAGAGTGGGCCGTGGTGGGGGAGCAGCGCACAGTGACCTTCACAAGGACAGGGCTTCCCCACGCGCCGTCCTAGTTCTGGGGAGGCCCTCCCAGTGGACGGAGAATTCGGGGTTCTTGGAGAGCCCACTGCATTCTTGTGCACAAGCCTCCCAGACAGTCAGAGACAGCTAGCTGCCCAAGGTGAGCCTTTTCTCACGTGGCCCTGTGGCTGTCCCCACTTGCCCTTAGCAGTCACTCCCACCAAGCAGCCTGACAGCCTCAGATGCCCACCCTCCACCCCCTGCCAGTCTATTCCTCCCCTCAGGGCAGTGATCCCTGGGCTGCGGGGAGCAAGAATCACAGACTTGGAGGGGCCCTCCGTCAGAGCTCCACCAGGAAGGGGTGTGTGCACGTGGCCTGACCCCTGGGCCAGGAGGCCACACATGGGCCTTTATCCTTGAAGGCAGACAGCGCTTCAGCCTGTGGCCCTGAAAAGCATCTTTAAGCTGTAGACTCTCAGTTCATCTAAAATCATCAAGGGTCCTACAGCTCAAAAATAAAATGCAGCAAGATGAAAGCAGGAGGCTGAAGTAGGAGGGGAGGAAGGCCCAGAGCCCTGCCAGCTAGCCCACGTCCCGGAGCTGCCGGGCTCCCAGGACAGGATCTGAAAGGCTCCAGGGGAGAGCTGCACACCAGGTCACATGTGTCAAGTGGCAAGGTCAGACCCCAGGCTCTTTCTCCTCCAAAGCAGCATCCTTCACGGCTGCAGTGACGGCTGCTCCCACCTCCCTCTCCAAACGGCCACGACCACAAGTCCCATCCCTTGCAACCTGACAGCATCTTGGGAAGGAACAACATACTGAAAAGGAGGACAAGCAGGGAAACTAATGAACAGCCCCCAGAAGGCCCATTCACTCCAGAACAACTGAAAGCCAGTGTGGTTGGCTAAAGAATGGCTCCAAAGTGTCCACGATCTCATCCCCAGGGTACCTCATGTGGCAAAGGGGACTTCGCAGATGCAATTAAGACCTTGAGACGGGGAGGTTGCCCTGGATATCTGGGTGGGCCCAGTGTGATCATGGGGACCTTCAGAGGGGGTGACAGAGGGACGTGACCACAGATGCAGAGACTGACGTGATGTAGCTACAAGGCAAGGACTGAGGCACCTCAAGAAACTGGAAGAGGCAGGAAGAGATTCTTCCCTGGAGCATCCGGACAGAATCAGCCCTGCAGACCCCTTGGCTTTAGATCCCTGAGACTCATTTTGGACTTCTGACTCCCGCACTATGAGAGAATAAACTTGGGCTCTTTTAAGCTCCCAGTTTGGGATCATTTGTTACAGCAGCAACAGGACACTTGTCCAGTTGGCAAAGTCTACACACCAGAGGAAGGGGCCTGGCCCGCAGGGGCACAATCTGCCCACGCCGAAGGCCCAACCCCAACTTACCAGCTGGGCATTGAACTCCGGCAGCATCACGCAGGTGGCTCCCACCCAGAGTGGACAGAGCAGCTTGTTGACCACGCCGTGGACATGGTGCAGCGGGAGGACATGAAGGATCACGTCATCTTTAGACCACGCCCACTTGTGGACCAGCCCCGTCACCTGTAGGACGACAGCACAGCCTCAGACGGGGGGAGGGGGAAGCCACCACGCACAAGGGGGAGCTAAGAGGAGGCCTCCCAGCTGAGAGGAAGAGGAGGGGAAGTGGGGGAGGAAGGCTGGTTCTTTGTTGCCCCATCCTTAAGGGCACCTACAGGAGATGGTAACAAAATGACGAGGCTCTGACTGAGGGTCTGGTTGACCTGCTTACCCCCACGTTGGAGAACAGAGCCATAGTCATGGGCGTTAGCCAATCTGCACGGGTCTTTGATTTGGGGTCCTATGACCTCTGCAAACACTCTTCACGACATCCCCTCAGGTGGTCAGAGGTGCGATTTTGGCTCTGACAGGCCCTGGGATTTGGGGCCTCACCAGACGCCAATGTTAAGTCCAGCCTCCCAACCTCCACTGTCTGTCTGAGCTCCTTAAGATTCAGGTACCATCCTCACCCCAGTTCAGCCGTGAAGAAACCCAAAGCTGGGTGTTCTGGGCATATCCTCAGCTTTTACTGAGAAGCACGTGAGACTCGCCCATTTGAATCCCCTGAAGTCAGTCAGCCCGCATACCTCAGTGACCGCTGTGCGCAAACACGAGATGCTCAATCCCCTTAGAAACACAGGTCAAGAGACAGTCTCTCCAGATGAAAAGTATGTCTCCTCTACGAGGCAGAGGGACCATATCCATCGCGCTTCCTTGAAGCCAGCCAGGACTCAGTTTACCACTGACTCATGGGACTGAGCTAGCCTAAGACTCGATGGCACTGGCCTTCCTCTGTGGTTTGTTGGAGCCTCTGTTTTATTTTATTGCTCCTACTGTTTGAAAGTCTTTATTGTGTACCGAATAGTTTTTGAAAGGAAGAAGGGTACAAAGCACAGGTAAATAACATGGCTGGGGAGTTTTGCAAAGATGGCAACTAAGACGAGAGATCACAAAAATAATACCAAGACATGGGCACACATGAGTTCCTGCTTTCAAGTTTCCCCAATAAGCCCCCATTTTAGGTGCTGCTCACACATCCTGATAGCTGCTTTATGGCTGGTCTCTGAAGATCACCTCAGCATCCTGTCTAGTGGCCCAATCTGCCCTGCATGTGCCACACAGCCCCGGGGAAGGACCGCGATGGGCTTGTAAAGCCCTCTGCACTTGAGAGTTGCATCCCGCCAGTCCTTTCCCAGGAGCCATCCTACATGGTTTGGTGGGACTGCCGGTCACGTGGCACCACGACTCTATGGCCGCATGTTTCAGGTGGGGTTGGTAGGATGGTGACAGCTGTGAACGGCCCTATGGAAAAGTAAACGAACACCGACCACCCCCAGAGGCCACGTTATAACGACTGCCATAACTGCCTGACAGGGACATAGCAGACCCCTGTCCGCAGTGGTGGCCTGAGCGGGCACTCACCACAGCCCTGATGTTGTCGTGGGTGCTCAGGACGCCCTTGGGCCTCCCCGTGGTCCCGCTGGTGTAGATGATCATGGCTCCTCGGTCTCTCCAGTCCCGCTCCGGCACCTCCCCCTCCCTGGGCTCCTCGGCCACCCCATCGTAGACTGCAGGTGGGAGAGGCAGGAGGGGGACCCCCAGCTTCCTGACTACTGGGCCCAGGAGCTCCACATACTCCTGGCCGGCGAGGACGAGGCAGCTCCGGGAGTCCTGGATGAAGTACTCCAGGTCAGCCTGGGGGTGCTTCCGGTAGAGGGGCACGGCGACGCCACCGCTCATCCACGAGGCCCACTGTGCCACCACGTAGGAGACGTCGTTGGAGCACATAAAGGAGATCCTCTCCTCTCGGAGGTCCCGGCTGGCACACTCGCGGAGCCTGCAGATCTCCCGGGACAGGCAGAGGCTGCGGTGATAAAGGTCCTTGTACGTGTGCTGGCCGTGTTGGTCAATGAGGGCAACTCTGTCCCCAAAGGCCAGGGC
Source organism: Rhinolophus sinicus (assembly GCF_057876585.1). NCBI lineage: Eukaryota > Metazoa > Chordata > Mammalia > Chiroptera > Rhinolophidae > Rhinolophus > Rhinolophus sinicus. The sequence goes on from NC_142508.1 coordinate 49,163,732, forward strand.
ACGGGTAAACACTGGGGCACTCCTGTCAGAGCGGGCTGCCGGCGCCACGTGCAGAGCGCGACTTGCTCCATGTCTCAGGGGAGCCAGCCGCTGGGAGGCCACTGCCCAGACCAGGTGCCGGAAGGACGTCACTATGCAGGGCTGCATCGCAGTGACAGATGTCAACTCGGTCTCCCTGGGGCGGGGCTGGAAGAGGAAGAGAGGGCACCATGTTACTGCACCTGACCTTGTCCTAAGTCTCCCAAAGAAGATATAAAATACCCAACCAGATTAAGTAGGCCTAACTTTCTCCATCGTAGGGTAACATCCCAAAAAGGAAATGCTGACTCTTGTAATATACCACCTTTGGAACTTAAATGTTCTACATGTCAGCTTTTTATTTAATTTCATTATTTTAAGGATTTCAAAAGCACATAAGATTCTAAAACAAAGAACTAAATTAGGTAAAAGTGAGAAGCACCTAGAATTCAGTGCACTTGTGGAGAAGGGGAAAGATCTCCCACCTCTCCTCTGGTCCTTTTGGTTGGCCGAATAATCAAATCAACAAGATACATATTGACAAGAGAGAATCAAATTTAATTTTGTGCACACGGGAGCCCCATATACATGAGTCAGAGACCCTACATACATGAGAGGTTCAAAGACGGAAAGGGAAAATGAGGTCCATATGACATTCTGAGCCAGGGATGAGGTAAGTCACCGTGGGGCTTCAGAGCGGAGGAAGGTCATTTTCAGGATGACAAAAAGAGCATAATTAGAAGTTTGTCCTGCCATACTGATAGGTCAAAAAAGGTTATCTCTGATAGTCTCTTATTGTGAGCAAGGTTCCTAATTCAAATTCTTCTAGATAAAGGGGGGCGGGAGGCACTGAAGTTTCTCTTGAGCCCCCAGCGTCTCGGCTGCCTTTAGCTCAGAATAATCCGCACGCCACGGAGGCACATCTTGGGGCGGCTTGTTCCGAATCCCCACACACTTAAGGTAAATTCTAAATAACGGTTTTTAAAAATCTGAGCCTGGGAAAGAACTAGCCAAGAGGGTAAGTGCTAACGGCCACGAAGCCAATGTGTTCTCTCCATCGGCGGGTGAGGCATGGAGACCCAGAGTCCACAAAGACTCAGGGCTCACTCTTGCTTGCGAACACCCCAAACAGCAGACATTTGGGTGATGTGCAAGGTCTTAAAGAAAGTTTGAGTGTCTGAAGAGTGTCAATCATTGTGTTTCTTAAGCTGAAACATAATTCTTCCCTCTCTCCCTCAAAACAGAACTACTAACTAATGACCAAAATGGTGAGCAAGAAGTGAGAGCTCGTTGGGAGGGGCTGTGAACAGCTGACTTTCAGCTAGAAATCTTCAGCGTCTGGAGAGAAGACAGGCCTGGAAAGGGCACCAGGGAGCCTCCAGCTGGGCAATCCAAAGTGCCCGCCTTCAATAGCTGCTCTGACTCTGAGCCCATGTCCTGCGCTAGGACACTGCCCCATGGGGACGGTCCTGTGAGTGAGCACACACTTTCCAAATTGCTTTCGCATCAATGGTAGTTTACAACTGAAGTTTAGCTCAAGTTAGAGATCAGAAGCCCACCTGCTACCCTAGACTCCTTCCTAGCAGCATAATTGAAAACGGGTCCTTCCCAGAGCCCCTGTGGCCTTTTAAGGTCAACAACCGTTTGCCCTGGTTTGAAATCCCCAATTTCACAGCTCCGCCAGGAAGCGCTCCTCCCCACTGTCGCCTCTGGAGCCTAGAAGGGTCTCTGAGCCTCCCTCCTTGAGCACCTTCTGGCCTCTGCCCTGCTCTCAGCTGCGACTGTGACTCTGGGTCAGAGCAGCATCTGGGACCAGGAGCTGAGGGGTGGACCCACTACCTGAGTTGCTCCTGAAGGGTTTTTAAGGGGTATATTGTGGACAATCATAACGCACTTAACATATTGGGCCGTGTTCTCATCTTATAATTTCACCTTCAGTCACCCTGTTCAGGTAAACAAGGCAGCTGCTTTGGACCCTATTTTATACCGGAGAAAACTCAAAGTTGCTCAGCTCCTAACTCAGAGACAGGAGCCCACAGAGCCTTCCCACCAGTCACCCACCCCAAAGCCCATAGCTACTTTAGCCATAACAAAATGCCCGGATGAAGATTTTGCAGTGGATGGAAGGCAACTCCAGCTATTCCCACAGTGGGGGGGTAGGGGAGAGACACTTCTGAATGCCAGGGGTTGAGAGGATGCCTGCCAGTGAGCCATCCTTTTTTAGAGTAAAAGCGATAAATCTCACCTCCCTTCAGACAGGTCCCTCCCCCCACCCACCAAAACAAAGGTCAGAGATCACACAGCAGGTGGCCCTGCCCAGCAGGAGGTGGCCCAGGCTGCCCCCAGGCTGCTAGTGCCTCCAGACAGGAGCTCCCTCTGCGCCTTCCACACCTTGCCCACCTTGCCCACGTCCTGCTCTGTGGGATCTTTTTCTCCCGCATTCAATGTGTTCTCCCTGACAAAGCCTTCCCTTTCTTTCTTTAACTTGCTGTAGGGGGAAAACGAATGTGCCATTGTTTGTTACCTGTACTAAACAGTTTTGTTCTCTGTTCTGAATTTAAAAAACAGATTATACACAACACTTTATAATTACCTAAGAAAACACACAAATTCCACAACAAAAATGGCCGTAGCCGAGATGCTTCGTACTGAGATCCTCAACGTGTGGGCTGGTCTGTGCCTTTAGTCTCCTCGGCCGGCTTCTCCTGCAGCCAGGAGCTCCTGGTAGACAGTCAGTCGCCCAGCTTGGCCAACAGGTGAACAGCTCCAGCCTCCAGGCCAGGAGGGAGGAACCCGACACCTCAGAGACACGGGGGGGGGGGGGGGGGGGGGGCTTTGGGTGAACCCCTCTCAGCCCTGGCCGGCTGCTCCCAGGTCCTACGCAAATATTTCTTACGGCTCCGCGGCCTTTACCCAAGTTCAGTTGCAAATACACTTGCCCACATTGTTCCCAGAAGAAAGAGGCCATCTATCAAAAGCCAGACAAGTGTCCTAGGAACTTCTCCATGCTTTCCCTGTGCTTTGCCCTCTACACATGGTTCAGAGGCGGGTTTGCGGCTAGTTTTATACCCTGGATTTCTGTTACTGTAAAGAAACCTGACATATTATAAGAAAACAGCTGGGCTCGACCAAAGAAAACAAGAAACATGATAAACACGTGAGATCGGCCAGTTTCAGAAAGAGCAAGCCAGTGAAAAGCAAACCAGGGCAGCTTTAACGTGTTTCCTTTTCTCACTTCTAGCAAATTCTTCTCTATTTGCTTTGGCTGGGGGGATGGGGACAGAGGGACTAAAACAAAAAGAACCTGCAAACAGAAAACAGAAAAACTACTCTGTGGTTATTTCTGGGTTATGGCAAAGGCCAGTTTCTCGCTGGTGAGAGCATAGGAGACTTGTTCCAGGGGTGCCAGCTGGAAGTGACAGCAGTTCTAGGCGCTAGGAAGCAGAGCAGTCAGGCAGCTGGGTGCAGCTCATAGACACAGACAGATGGATGGACCAATGAGCTCGAGGCGACTGCTTCTTCTACTCCTCTCCCCAGGAAGCATCAGAAGGGTGTTAGATGCAACGCCACAACCGCAGTCACCAAAATCAACATGACTCTCCTTTCCTCAAGGCCTCCCCTGAGGTCTTAGAGAACATACAGTACCTCTCATCTCTGCCTGGTTCCCGCGGGGTGGGGGGGCCCAGGAGCTGCTTCATGCTGGGGCGGGGGCAGTCAGCTTGAGATGGAAAACTGGAAAACAGGGCTGCACCACCTTCCCTCCGTAGCCCGAGGCGTTGGTGAAAGGTTAGGAGGGTGGCCATAACTTCACTGTGGGTGGAGGATGAATGCAGCCAACAGACAGTCACAGCAGCAACTCCAAAGGAAACAAGAGGCCACAAAACAACAGGCGAAGCAGTGATCCAAACCAGGCCTGGCTGGTCCCATGCCTCTGCCACACTCTAAGTGGTAAGAAGAGTCTGTGATGGGGAACTGCCCTGAGAGAAGGCATCACCCACTATTAACCCCACAGCGTCTCACAGGCCACCCAGCAGGGCTGTCCAGTCTAGATGAGGCCCAGCGCACCCCACCCACTCAGCCATCCCAAAGGGTACTTCGCAATCACTTCAAAGTGAGAAATGAAAATAGGAAATGTGACCCCTTTGTTCCACGGTTGTATTTTAACATGTATCTTAGGGAAATAATCAGAGATGAACATGAAGGTGCACATACGGGACATTCGCTGCAGTGTTATTTATGATACTGAGAAACGGCAACTAAACCAAGTGGAGCAGGTCTGAGGAAATCAGGGCACACATATGCGGGGTGTTGGGGCCACAGCCCGACTGGGGGTAGCATAAGCAGACAGGGAGAGGCTCTCGCAATACCGCCAAAGGAAAAAAGATAGTCAGAGTTAAAAAGAAGACTCGAGGTAAACACCCAGATGTTCACAAAGTTACTCAGCTGCAGGTGCTTTCTGTTTTCTTCACAGTGCTTCTCAATTTTCTCCCACTTTTCTACAATGAGCATGTATGGCTTTTGTAATCAGAGTTCAAAGGTCTACTAAACGTCATTTATTTTTTTAAAATGGAGATGCTTCAACTTCAGCATTAATATATTTTCTTTTATACAAAAAAGAACCAAAAATACCCAAAAAATGTGCTCTGGATGGTAGATCTACAACGTATTTGTAACTGTCCATCGCTCTTTAATTTCTCAAAATGATAGAGGAGAAATAAAAATGAGATAACAGCATTCTTTTTTTAATTAATAAGCTACTGGTTCATAAAAGGTCTATGCAGACAATAAAAAAGCTCTGACAAAAGCGGTTCAAATGCGTGCTGTGTGCCAGTCAGGCCACGTATCTGCGGCAGCAGAGACCTGGGTACCAGCCATGCCCTTCCCACATCTCCTGCCACCAAGTCTCTGAGCGTCTGGGAGGTGGCAATACCTAGTAAGGCTCTGCATGGGGACAGGTGTGAGCAGACTGACAGTTCCTACCTCTTGAGCAGAGGGCTCCTGCAGGCAGGCCCTTCTGCAACGGGCAGTACAGCTCGAGCTCAGGGTGAGAAGGAGCCAGCCAAGCAAACGTGTAGGAAAGGAGGCTCAGATGGCGATTGTAACTGTGCTCATACTAGGTGTTTGTGGAGCAGATGCTGAGAAGTGGCCCTGCATGGTGCTCACCACGCAGCCTCACAACAAAAATCACTTTCAATTTGGTAACTATTGCCAGAATCGTCTCTAGAGAGGATGCACTAATTTATTCTCCTACCAAACACATAGGAGCATGAGGCCACCACCCCTTCAAAATAGCTTTTATGTCCCTCAGGAATGTGGCCCTGAAACTACTCCACCATCAATTCTTTGAATACAGAGCTGAAATATTCAAGGTCATGGGGATCAGGACCCTGCTTTGAACAAGAAAAAAATCTGTTCAGGGCAGATGCCTGTGTCCTGGATGCCTCCAGGTCCAGAAAGACCAACAGCTCTCTCAGGAAGAGAGCCCCCACCTTCCAATCACGGGGACTCCTATGGTCATGAAGCTCCCCATCACCTGCAGCACAGCTGTCAAGTAAATGCAATTCAGCCATGGGTTTTCTCTGTTTCAATTAACCAACTTTGTAAAATTGCTCTCAGCACCCTAATCAACCTGAGACAACCAATGTCACCATGCATCGATGTGAAAGCTGCAGAAACCTGCATTCCGGTGAACCAGAATGACACATTGCTCTGATTCCTCCAGGAGGCAGGTGCCCAGCCAGGGACCCAGCAGAGACCACGCGTGTTCTAATCATCCAAATTCTCGAGTCAGCCCACCAAGGCACATGGACCTCTTGGAACCATCACCGAACGCCAGGAAGTTCACATCTTTTGGTTAAGATGTCAGATTTTAGAGTCAACAAATTCAGACTGGAACATTCTCCTTTAGTCCTACTTTTCTTCACCTGTCTATGCCTTCATTTTTCCATCTATAGTTAAGGTCATAACAAGACAAGGGTTCTGCGAGAATGATCTGGCACATGGATGAAAGGGAAGCAAATGGCCGTGCCATTCTCAGCACGGTGCTCGCCATGGAGTTGAACGACAAAAATTACTTGATAAGAATGATACTTGCATTCAAATGAAGGTGGCTGGTTTCAAAATGAATAAATGGCACCTGATTGATTACCATCACTCTGACCCCCTCACCCCTAGACCCCGAATTTAAAGCAGACTCCAGAACTTCCTGTTGTCTGCTGCCCGATGAAAGTGTGGGGTGAGAGAAGTACACTGCACTCTCCGCGTGGTGGAGGACATTCGTTTCAACACAATGCCTGCGGTTTGGGGGGTTGTTCTCAAAGTTATATTTTTAAGTAACAGACATTCACATTGCATTCATGAGTACTACATTCAAATCAAAAAACCAAAAGGGAAAAAACGCATACTTACACCCCTATCCATATTAGGAAGTAAAATAGTATTTTAAAAAATGCCACCTGGAGGGACGAAGGTTACTATCCCAGACCTACAATTTAATCCACCAATTCAGTCTGTCCTGAAAAGGGGTTCTGGGACATGGGGTGAGAGCAAGGAAGCCTTCTTTTACAAGTCACAGCAGGGACTGTGGGAAGATCACTAGACTGTCATGTTTCACTGCAGGTACCTCCCAGGGCCCCCGGGAGCACACTGGTAACACCTGTGTTCCTGGGCCCAGCATTGGTGCCCCTTATCTAAGCCCCAACTATAAACATCTCCCCTCAGGGCTGAGAATCAACAGCTCCCCAAACACGTGACTCCTGTTCCCACTTCTTAAGTTCTCATCCTTTTCCTTTTTGGCAAATTCCTAATCATCCTTCAACGCCGGGCTCAATATCACCTCCTCTTTAGTCTTCCCTCTCTCCAGAAAGTTGCCTGCTCACAGGGCCTTCAAAACATCTGGCACTTACATATTACCATGTTTGTTTACAGATGAACCTGCCCACAGGAGCTAAGCCGGCTTTGAATCTGCACCCTACGCACCGAACGCACCGCACAGAGCAAAGAAACAATAAAACGAATGTGGGGGTGTGTGTGTGCAGGTACTTCAAGCATAATTTCTGCAGGCTCAAAGAAAACAAGAATGGATTTTAGACACAACAAATCAAGTTTCCCTCTAACGATGGCTGAACGTGGACTAGGCTAATTCCAACATCCTTCCGGAACTGCTGCGTGGGGAGGGACCCTGACCCCGCGAAAGGCAGGGTCCTTCCACGTGACACCGGCAACTGTGATCAGGAAGAGGACAACCTGCTAGGTCGCAGGAGGAAGGGGGCGGGGCCGGGACGCCGAGCCAGTAGCCCCAGCAGCCGCGGGCCGGGCCGGACACCTGTGGGACTGGGGGGAACCGGAGAAGGTACAGGGGCGGCGGGGCGGCGGGCTCTACCTCCGCAGGCGCTGGCTCCCGCTCCTCCTCCTGCCGGGTCGCAACCGGAACCGCGGTTGCGGGCGCACCGCATGTCCGGCGCCCAAGCGCGTCCCCTGGCTCGGCGCGTCCGTTGCCCAAGCGCGTTCCCCGGCGCGGCGCGGCGCCGCAGCAGCGAGTTCCGGGCGCGAACGTTCCCCCCGGTTGCCCCGCGTGCGGCCCCCGAGCTCCCAGAATGAGGCCTGCGGATAGAGAGGTGTTTACTTTTAATCTCAATTAAATATCCGGACTGAGCAGCGTAGCTCTAGACCAGAGCGTCTCAAAAATTAGCATTTTCAGCGGGCAGGTTACAACGCATCTTGGCCACCAGCCCTCCCTGGGATTGGGGTAGCCTGTGGGTCAACCGGCTCTTCTGGCATCTTAGGGGACTTGCAACGGGGATACTGACACTAAACTAGGTTGACAGATGTTTTAACTTTCTCTACAACAAAGAAAAACGTTTACAGCCGGACACAAAAGTCCATTCAGTTGGGTGAAACGTGATTTTTTTCTAAAATAAAGATAACACGCTAGTGTGTCATCAAACAATAAGCACAAGTTCTCTGCACAACCATGTACACCCAGTTTGTAGCACGTATATTTTCTCTGTGCCCCTCTTCCTCCCTGGTGATGATTTTTGAGGAGGCGTCTGACCTCTCCTTGGAGAGCCCAGGAGATCCATCCAGAGCCTGAAGATGTGTTTTTCTGGGAGAAAGAAGCTGGATCTGAGGGAAGCTTGTGACATTGAGCATGGGCCCAAACCTGAACTTGTGTGGCGTTGGCTGCCACCCCAATAGGTGTCATGCAGAAGGGATGAGTCTGATTCTCTGTCACGCGTCAACAGGATGCTCTGAGAATGAATATCCCAGCCATATAAAGGAGCTCTTGGAGATGATGAATGAAATATCTCAAGTGAAGAAGAGCTGAAAATATCCCAGAAATAGAACAAAAAGACTAAGAGATGGAAAACAAGAGAGGAAAGAAAAGCAATGGGCCTGTCCAGGATGTCCAGTATGAAAAATACAGTAATTTCAAGAAGGGAGAGTAGAGAAGACAGAGGGGAGGGAATCATCAAAGAAATTCAAGAAAATTAGCAGAACAAAGGGGTCTGAGCTTTTGAGTTGAAGGCCACAGAATGCCTCGTACAGTGGGTGAAAGTGGGCCCACAGCAACTGAGTAAATAACATTGGGATGTTTTAGAACTTGGGGATGGGGCAGATTCTAAACTGCACACCCAACATCTCACTTGGATGTCCAAGAGAGTCCAACAACAGACACAGCCCCACCTGAACTCAGGATCTTCCCTGTTATGGACTGAATGTTTTGTGTCTCCCTAAATTCATGTGATGAAACCTACCCCCACAATGTGATGGTATTAGGAGGTGGGGCTTTGGGAGGAGCTTAGGTCATGAGGGCAGAGTCACCATGAATGGTATTAGTGTCCTTATAAAAGAGACCCAGAAAGCTTCCCTTGTCCCTTCTGCCAAGTTAAGAGGACAGGGAAAAGATGGCCATCTATGAAGAAGTGGCTCTCACCAGACACTGAATCTGCCTTGATCTTGGACTTTCAGCCTCCAGAACAGTGAGAGAGAAAACAAATATCTGTTGTTTATAATAGTGTCTGTTATAGCAGGTCACACAGACTGAGACAGTTCCCTAAGCAGTTGCCCCCAGCCTTCCCATCTCATCCATTATTCCTGGTACTCAGTCATTCTCCTTCCTTTCTATCTCACATCCTGTCCGACTGGTCTTTTCTTCAGAATCTTTTAGAAACCAGCCACTTCCCACCATCTCCACTGCAACCACCCCAAGGGGTCCTGGGAAACTCTTATTCTACACCCAGATTACTAATAGATTCCTCCTGGTCTCCCTGCTTACACCTCCCTCAGTCTGTTTCTAGCACAGCAGCTGGGGTGGCCCAGTTAAAACCTGAGTCAGATCCTAGCTTCCTTGCTGGCCCCATCTCCTACAACCCTTGCCTGACAGATGGGAACAGTCATCCTCAGGAAGACAACACCGATGTCATATCTGGTGTGTTTGTTTTATTGAGAGGAGATTTGAACAATTGAGGGAGAGTTTAGGCATAGAAGAGAGATACATACATAGAAAACTGATTAAGAAAAGATGAGGCGATGATGAAATCCTGGGAAAACAAGATGTGCAGCAAAGGCAAAAGAATCACGTTCTCCAAGGCTCAGTTCCCAACAGCGTTTACAGAATGACAATAACGTAAACATTTATAATGTAAACATTAACATGCAAACATGGATGTTGATCTAACCAAGTTTATGACAGATTCTCGGAGGGAGGCTTGGGGGCACAGGAAGGGTGTGGGGCAGAGGACGAGGTGTGGTGAGAGAGAGTGAACCCTGGGTGTTCATCACAGAGACAAACAGATATGAACAGGGAGGACCAAGGAGGTCATTCAGACAAGTGGAGATGAATATAGAAAGAAATGATTGAAAGTTGGCACCCCTGGTGATCAGGGAGTGGAGGGTGTTTCCTTCAACCGTGTAGATATACAGCCGAGCGTAAAAAATAAAAGTTAAACTAGACTATAAAATAAATTTTAAAGGGGGAGGGGACAAAGGAGTGCTTCAGGGGTGTCCATGTAGCTGGGGCTCCTCTCCGCTTTCAGGCAGCCCCTGCCCAGCATCCTCATCCTGGCTGTACTCTTGCCTCTGGTTGCCCAAACACTCCACTTGCTTTCCGCCAGGCACATACTAGGAAGAGGAACTGGATTACTGTCTACATACAAATCCTATTGTCATGCCTCCCACCTCCACTGGATAACACAGGACCCCCAAAGCTCCCGTGGCCGCTCCTTGGCCTCCCAGCAGTTCACAAGACAGATGTGCCGGTGTTTGTGCATATGCTTATGTGTCCCAAGCATGTTCCAGACATGGGCATGTAGGTAGAGCCCTTGCCCTCCTGTAGCTCATATGTTTGTAAGGGGAGAAGAAAAGTGAACAAATAGACAAATAAACAAGTAATATGCCATGTGATGAGGTTATGGACTGAATGTTTCTGTCCCCCCAAAATTCACATGTTGAAACTCAACCACTTAATATGTTAGTGGTAAGAAGTGAGGTCTTCGGGAGGCAATTAGGATTAGACGAGGTCATGAGGGTGGAGCCCCCAGGATTAGAGTCACGAGAGAGCTTGTTTCCTCTCTGCTGTCCAAAATGTGACATCTACAGGCCAGAAAGTGGGCTCTCATCAGACACCAGATCTGTTGGCACTTCCACTTTAGACTTCCAGCCTCCAGAACAGTGAAAAATAAGTATCTGCTATTTAAGCACCCCCATCTGTGGCATTTTGTTATAGCCGCCCAAGCTGACTAGAGAGACAATTGTGCTCTGAAGAAAAATCAAGCCAGGCAAGTGATGGAAAAGGCTTTCAGGCACAGAGGTCCCAAAGCCCCTCTTAGGAGGGCCATCCATTGGAACAGGGACCTGAGGACGGTGAGGCCATGGGTCGTGGGACTCTCTGGAAAGGGCTGCATTGTACCTGCTGTACAAATGAGGAAACTGAGGCTAAGAGAGTTATGTCGTATGTTCACGCTTACACTCCTACCAAGTGACAGAGCTGGGATTTGAACCCAGAGCTCCAGGTCCTGCCTGCCTGCTATATGTCTCTCAACATGGGCTGTGAGACTGAATGAACAGACAGACATGTGTGCCCTTGTGCTTAAAACCAAACTCTTCCGCACACAATGCCAGACCAACCAACTCTTTCCATAAAGAATGCATTGTCTCTACAAGCTATTTCCTTGAAGGTGTTCATGGCAGTGTTATTTATTATAAGCACAAACCAGGAAACAAGCTAAGTATCCTACTGCAGGCTTAGTAAATTAGGACGCGCAAAATAATGAGAGATTACATAGCCATTAAAAGGACAATCGTGAAGCTATATAGAAACACTAGAATTGCTTATAGCTATCTATGGTTGAATTAAAAATAGCATAAAATAATTTCCTAAATCCTACAATTTAAAAATAAGACATAGGGGCGGCCGGACGGCTCAGTTGGTTAGAGTGCGAGCTCTGAACAACAGGGTTGCCGGTTTGATTCCCACATGGGTCAGTGAGCTGCACCCTCCACAACTAGACTGAAGAAAATGAGCTGCCGCTGAGCTTCTGGAGGGGCGGTCGGACGGCTCAGTTGGTTAGAGTGTGAGCTCTGAACAACAAGGTTACTGGTTCAATTTCCACATGGGATGGTGGGCTGCGCCTTCTGCAACTAAGATTGAAAATGGCGACTGGACTTGGAGCTGAGCTGTGCCCTCCACAACTAGATTGAAGGACAACGACTTGGAGCTGGTGGGCCCTGGAAAAACACACTGTTCCCCAATATTCCCCAATTTTTTAAAAAAGTTAATTCTATAAAAAAAAAATAATAATAAGACACAAAATTATGTATATGCTAGGATTTCCCATGATGTACATGGACAAGTTCTAAAGGACAGTGTCAAAAATGGAAGCAGCTGTCGTCCCAAGAGATGAACTCTGAACTCTGAGATGGCTCCTAGCTCTGTTGTGTGAACCCACGTGTTCTCCCCACCAGCTGCATGTGTGGCCAAGGTCTGGAATGACCTCAGGGGGCCTTCAATTTAGTGGGGAGCTGGCCCCCCATGTAAAAGTGCTGAAAGCCATCTTGCACCTCCGTAGCTTAGAGCTGGGAGGCTTATATCACCTGGGAGTCCCATGTCACTGGGAGGAAATGAGCCCACTGGGCTGAGCTCTTCATTGCCTTTGGACCCCTCCAGACAGAGTCCCACCTGTTCTGAACCTGAGCTGCACTTGGATCTGATCCTTGGAGGAGAGGTGCCCTTGGGAGGGAGTCTCGGGTAGGTGTGGTCTCCGTTCTGCTGTGTGGTGCTGGCCTCTCAGTTTGCAGCTGCTTCCAGGTGGGAGGCCCCTGAGAATGTAAGGGAGCGTTGTTGTTGGTGGCTGACTGCTCTCATCTATAAAAGGGGGTAACGATAGCGACTACCTTAGTTCCAAGCTTAATCCTGCTGTGAGGATCAAGGAACCAGGACACTTAAAGCTGTTCATAAATATTAACTGCTGCCCCTCTTCACTGCTGTCACTATCAGTATCCTTATGGCCAGCCTCTCAGACAGAAACCCCAGAGCAGGCACTAGTAAATGGATGTTGAAGGAATGGGGAGGGCTTCTCCAGAAGCAGACAAGAGCGGCTGTGGCCTCTGCATGGGCCCTCCTGCTACAGTAACTTGGGCAGCGCTCTGGTGCAGCTCAGCCTTGCTCTGAAGCACCCCACTCACTTCCAACCCTCCGCCTTTTCCACAGGAAATCTTTCCAACTGGAGCATCCTGGGAACTGGCACCGAGGCGGGTAGGAGTCACCCCCCTTCCCTTGATTCCGTTTACACCTCCAGCTTAATGAGCCCAAACTGCTGGGGGCGTCTGGGTCACACCTTTTCTCTTGATTAAAGCAAAATACAAATCTGTCTGGCAGCAGTTTCCTCACAAAGGGAGCTCCTGCAAACTGTGAACACATTACCTTCCCGCTGCAGGCCCTCGCACTGCTAACTGAGAAGGGGTTCCATGGCGCTGAGTCAGCTCTGGAAGAGCATACAGAGGATTTTTCTCATCAGCAACAGCTTGGGGTAGGGGTGACAGACCCCAGTGTTAGAGTCAGACAACACCTGGGTTCTGACCCTGCCTGTGGTGGCCAGTCTCTAAGACGGCCACAATGGACTCTGCTTCCTGGCATCTGTGCTTCTTGGCTTCCTGGCACATGTAGTCCCCAAGGCACCTGAGTAAGACTGTGTCAACAACAGGGTTTAGAGGAATGGCGAGTGGTTTCTGGATGAGGTCATGAAAGGCATTAAGCTTCCTTCTGGCTCTCTTTAGAACCACATGCTCTGGGGGGGACAAGCTGCAGTCGTGAAGACACGGAAGCAGCCCTGTGAAGGGTCTACATTGGGAGGAACAGGCCTCCTGCCTGTACCTGTGTGAGGAGCCACCTTGGAAGAGGCTCCACCAACCCCAGTTGAGCCTTCAGATAAGACTCATTACATTCCAGGTGTAAATTCTCAAGACGCCCTGAACCAGAACGACCCAGCTAAGGTGCTCAAATTCCTGACACACAGAAATTGTGAAATAATACATCTCTGTTATTTTTAGCCACTAAGTTTTGGGGGTAATTTGAACGTTACAATAAAGAACTAACACACTGCTTCAGTTATAGCTGTGTGATTTGAAGCAAATTAATGTCTCTGAGTCTCAGTGTCTCACTGAGGATAAGAATGCCTACTTCTAATGGATGTTATAAAAAATAAGGTATCCCATGTAAAGCTCTTAGCACTGTGCCTGTAATATAACAAAACTGAATAAATAATCACCATTATTATAAAAAAATCTATATAAATAACTGTATCATAAGATAGGAAGGGATCGGGAAGACTTCAGTTCAGACAGGTGGGTTCAAAGAGGGCTTTGTAGACAAGGCAGCTTTGAATTGGTCCTTGAAGGACAAGCAGGATTTGCACATGGGGAGAGGGGAGGAGATGGCAGGCAGGGCCCACTGTAGGCAGTTCATGCTCAATGGGAACTCAGGGCTTGAAGAAGTGCAATGGGAGATAAGCCTGTGAAGGTTGGTTGGGGTCAGATTGGAGTGGTGGAAATGAGGAGACTAGAATCTATGTTGTGGGAAGTAGGAAGCCCCTGGAGGACTGAGAATCAGCCATGGGAAGCTGGAGGGAACCCCAAGGCAATTCTTGGCAAGGCCACAACTGGTTCTTGTGGTCTGCCCAGCACTGAGGAGGTGCTCAGAGACCTGAAACTTGGTCCTCTGCACCAGCGTTCCTCAGTCTACTGCTCCAAGGACCCCAGAGCTCTTTCTGAGGATTCACTGGGTCAAAACCAGCTGCATAATAATGTCACCTGTTTTTTTCACAACTTGACCTTGGCACTGATGGGGCAGACGCAAAGGTGGCAAAACTGCGGCTACCTGCGCTCCATCGAGGCCGCAGCCCTGAGCTGTGCTCACGGTCACTGCGTCCTTCACACTCACACAGACAAAGAAACGCGGCTTCCCCTGAGACTGTCCTTGATGAGGCAGTGAAATGACGATTTACATTAAATCTCAACCCCGGGTAATCATCTTTTTAATATCTTCTGTGACAAAATGGGAAGTGCACATAAACCAGTTCTCTTGCTCTGGTAGTTAATTTTATGGGTCAACCTGACTGGGCTCAGGGAGGCCCAGATGGCTGGTAAAGTTTATTTCCGGGGTGTCTGTGAGGGTGCTTCTGGAAGAGACGAGCACTTGAATCAGTAGATTGAGTACAGAAGACATACCCTCCCCCAGGGAGGTGGGCCTCATACAACCCACGGAGGTCCTGAATAGAACAGTAAGGCGGAGGAAGGGCGAATCTGCTCTCTGCATGAGCTGGGACCTGCCCTGTCTCCTGCCCTCATACCACAGAGCTCCTGGTTCTTGGGCCTTCACACTTGGACTGAATTACACCATGGGCTTTCCTAGTTCTCCAGGTTGCAGACAGCAGATCGTGGGACTTCTCAGCTTCCATATACATATGCACACACGTATAGGCACACAAACCTAGGTATGGGCACATATACACATGCATGGGCGCACACATGTGTACAGACATATATGTATGGCATGTCTACCTATGCCACACACGCAGGTAAGGTTGCACATATGTGTATGGGGGGCACACTTAACAGGGACATCTGTGAGCCTCTCCCCATTGTCTTCCACTGACTTCTTCCTTTTCCTTAGACCTAAGGCCCATGTCAAGGAGATGAGGATAATGAACCTGACCAGAGCGTCTATCCACCTGGACTTGGGGAGCGTCCTACGTCAGCCTCACACTTTCCAGGCTCAGCCTCCCTCTCTGGCACCATGCAGAGGGCCTAAGCCCCACTAGATGTTCATGTAATTGCCTAGAGCCAAGCAAACTGTGGGGACCAGGCCCTGTGGCTAACCTTCCTCCCAGAGGTGTGATAAACAAGGCTGACCATTCAGGACTGACGCCATGAATGTGGGCGCCAATGGGAAGGCCCAGAGGGACAGAGCAGCCCCCAGCAGGGGCATGCACAGCCCCAGTACCCTGCTGGTGACGCTTCCCTCCACAGAGCCAGGAGAGGCAAAACTGTCCATGTATCTGCCAGTGTCTCTGGGCTGCCGATGGATGTTATATAGATGTCACACATGGCACAGTGGCCAACTTTGGAAGAACTGCATGCATGGCCCCAGCCTTCCTCAGTTGTGCTGGTTGAGACGTGGCTGAGTTTCTTGGAGACTGGGAATTGGACCTGTTTCTAAATCCTCCTTCCTCTTGCCATATTCCTCCTCTTCCTCCTCCCCAGGCCCTCTCTCCTTCCTCCACTGTTGACCCCAAACCCCCACCTGTCCCCAGCACATCCCATGCACCTCTCACTGCTCAGTGCCATGTGGATGTGCCACTGCCAGGGTGGGCAGACATAGTGTCTCCTGCAAGGGCCCCAAGCTGAGGCCCTGTCTGCCACATGGTGCCCAGGGTCCCTGAGCCTTGGTTTTGTCCTCCAGAGAGGGGACAGCTGGCACTGTAGGGGAGGGCACCTGAGGAATCCAGAAGTGGTTCTCGAGAAAGGAAACCTTGAGAGAGCTCTTCCTGAGCCAAGGAAAACCCAGACTTGAATGGGAAAACCCAGAGCCAGTGACAAGAGAGAAGTTCCCCTGAGTCTCAGTGTGTGTGAACCAGATGGCCCCTCAGCCCCAGAGATGACAAGAACGTGTCCTCACTGGGCACTTTCCAATTTACAAAGCTCTTTCCCAGATGCTGAGCCACTTGACTTTATCTCCAAAGTATTCAGAATTACCTCCATCTCCACAAAAGGTCAGAGAAGGGAGCAGTGGGAGGGACGTGGGGCCTGGCTGGGCACAGTTACAGATCCTATGAGCTAAAGTCTGGCTGGGTTTGCAGTGTCTGAGAAGTAAGATGCTCATTCATTTATTCTTCCACTCGACCAATATGTGGAGGAGGGAAGGCAAGACTAAAGATGGAAATGGAGTAACCTAGGGAGTGGAGCGGGGCGCGGGCGTGAGTCAGGAGCTGGGGACCATGTCATCGGCAGACTGTTCTCAGATGCCCCTGACAAAGAGCCGAGGGTTACCCACCAACCCTAGACTTGTTGGAGTGGCCCAGAGCTCTCAGAGGAGGACAGCTGCCGAGGGGTATGTCGATGAGGCTGCAGTGCTCCCAGATCCAGGAATTTCTGAGGTTGCCCAGGGCAAAGCCAGGGGGCTGAGTAGCTGGAGAGGCCACAGGGGCTCTGTGTTCAAGCTCAGCTCCCAAGAGCACTGTCAGAAAAATGATAGATTTGGGAAGCTTCCAGGCCAGTCCATGGCCCAGTTCTGCCACAATCGGACCCCTCCACATGAGCCCTGGAGAGGGTCCTGCCTGGCTCATGTTTACATCCTGGGCCCAGTGGGCAGGTGGTGAGCTGAGTACAGCACTGGCCCACGGAGGCCTGCCCGGCTCCCTCAGCAAGTCCACCGCAAAGGACCAGGCCCCGAGGAGGCGTGGCAGCAGAGCGCCTGGCCTGGCCTCCGTTTAGCAGTCCTGCTGGGGCTGCCCTCATTCATGTTCCCATCCTGGGGCCTAGACTCAGCCTCCACTTCTGGCTGCCTCTGCTGTTCTCTGTTGGAATGATTTTTGAATTCAGGTCACTTTGGGCTCGATGCCTCCTGTCCAGACCCAGCGCAGAGTCCTAGAAAAAGCTGGCCATGCTCCATCCAGACTTCTCCCCAGGCAGCCTCAGTGGGGGCAAGGTGGCCCTGGGCTCAGTCCCAGCACCTGCCTACTCTTGGGTCCCCCAGCAGGAGTGGGCTGTTCTAATAGCCGGAAGCAGTGGGCAGAGGCCCGTGGGTGGAGAGGGTGCCCTGCATTGGGCCTCCAGTTGTCAGGAGGAGGCTGGGTCTTCCACAGCCTGCTCCTTCCTCCCTAGGACCGCCCCGCCCCCCATCCCAGCTCCCCATTAAACAGTTCTGGGAACACTTCTCCATCCTTGTGCTTTTCATTTACATGCTCCCAGAGGACATTTGCATCCGTGGTAAGGCATCTGGATTTAATCAGAATGACAGCTGAGCGGTCTCGGCCCCTTGCCCCGGGCCATTCCGGAGTGGGCTTGGTGCCAGACAGTCTGCCGCACAGCCATCCTGTCCTTGTACTCTTCCAGTCACCCCTCTGCGTCCCCCGGGGGCCCTCTCTACCTCAGTCTCCCTTCCTGGAAGGCAGGAGATGGGACCAGATAGTCCTGTGTCCTCCCAGGGCCCTTCCTTGGAGGGATCCTGTCCGATACCCCAGACAGGAGCTGCTGCCCCTAGGTTACCTGCACTTGGGAGATAGCGCATGAGCCAGCCAGACCCTGGGCACCCCTCATTGTCACAGATGCAGGGTCAGGCCGATTCTTGGCCCCGGAGAACGTCATCCAGGGAGACGGGGTCGAGGGACACTTGGAAGCTGTGTGCAGAGGCTGCTGGGCCACTGACTATCCAAGGCAATGTGAACTGTGCCCTCAGGGGACTGGAGAAGACACAGGCATGATAAGGTGGCAATGACGGTAAGAGTGACAGTGATGAGTGACAATGACGACAACAGTGAGAATGGTGCTGAGGGTAGTTAGTTCACCAAGCCCTAACCCTGGGTCCACATGGGCCAAGTGATTCCATGAAATCGCCCATGAAAAGTTTTCAAGCCCACAGAAGGGGTTTCTACAGTTGAGGAAGGTGCAACGGGGAGGCCACCATGGTGGGCGGCAGGCAGCGCCCATCTCCTGGCAGGTGCTCCTCCTAAGGGAGACACACAGGTCCCATTGCATTAAAGTCCAACCCAGCCCCACGAGCAAAGGCCCGAGGACCCATCCCTGAGGGAGGGGTGGGAAGCGAGGGAGCCCCACTGGCTGGACCAGGAGTAGGCCCCAGACGCCCTCAGGGTCAAGAGGTGGCGAAACAGCCCCTGGAGCTGGGAGAGGCAGCAGAGAGATGTGGGTGTTGAGTCCCAGCTCCACCACTTCATGGCCCATACCTCGCTGAGCCTCGGTCTGTTCCTCTGTGAAATGTGTCCAACACAGCACCAACTGCGGGGGGAGGGGGGGGAGGATTGGATGAGAACTTCTGAGGGAGGCAAGCTTGACAAACATTGTTTCTGTCTTTCCTCTGTCTCTCAAACAGAGGCTGACTGGAAAGAAAAAGCTCCAGAAGAAGCCAGCAGGGATCCAGGGCACACCTGATGTCCAGCCTCCCAGAGCAGATGACACAGGCATCCCACTCCTGTCCCAGTTGATCCTTGGGACAAGAAAGCGACAGACTGGGTGGCTGTGGGCCTCCTGGTGGCTGTTCCCCTCACTGCCCCGTCATCCTGCTTTAGCCACAAGGTTCATGAGGACACCAGCGCTGCCAAAAACTAGACAAAATTCCCGTTGAATAAGCCTACCCTTGGCCAGCTCATTACCCTCGCTGAGCATAGTGTCCCATTTTACAGATGAGAACACAGGCTCAGAGAAGTCCAGCAGCTTGCCCGGACCACACAGCAAGTCCACAGCAGAGTAAGATCTAAGCTTAGACCCCACGGGGCAGGTCTGGCCTCTGCTCCTGGTGGTCCAGAACACGGGGCAGGTGCCTAATGTTGCCCTGCAAATATTTGCTGATGGTGGTGATAAGGTGGGTGGGGTGTGCCCATGTCCACGTGCAGAGGAAGGAGGGACTCCAAAGGCACCAGGTCAGTTCTGAGCTGCAAATCCAGTCAAACCCAGCTGTGGAGGCAGTTTATTTGACCAGTACAATGATTATGTTTTAAAAGTTTGATTTTCTTTGGGTGGGGTGTGACGTCCTATTCCC
This sequence comes from Rhinolophus sinicus, assembly GCF_057876585.1. Taxonomy (NCBI): domain Eukaryota; kingdom Metazoa; phylum Chordata; class Mammalia; order Chiroptera; family Rhinolophidae; genus Rhinolophus; species Rhinolophus sinicus. The sequence goes on from NC_142508.1 coordinate 49,183,020, forward strand.
CCCCCACCCCCAGTCACCTCCTGGTCTGCACCTGGCTGCGCCCCTCCTTGGCTGTCACTGCTCCTGGTTGGCGGCTGGTGAATATGGGAACAGCAGCAAGGTACGAGAAACAGGCAGCCTCCTGTCACCTGCCCCTCCCTGAACCAGGTGATTCCACACAGGTCCTGCTTTCCTAAGGGTGACAGGCACCTCAAGACACAGGGACACAGCTCCCATCTACCCCCCATACACACACACAGGAAGGGACCTTAATTAGCCTTCACACATGCAGATATACAAATGCCACGAGGGCAAGCAGTGTGAGGGCTCCCTGAGTCGAGTTGGGGAGCTGCACCTGTGAGTGGGAGGGAAATTCCTGACCAACTTCAGACCAGCGTGGAGCCCACAGACTCCCACTTGGGAGACCAGATCTCAGCCAGGCTCTGAGAGACCAGCTCAAGTGACCAGATGGGGACCTGGATTCTGGGTCAGCTTTGTAGTCTACTCTTGGGCCTCAGTTTCTCTTATGTTGAAATATGAGGTTGGATGAAATCCATGGTTTACATTTTTAACACATCTATCTCTCCGAACCATCCTCCCTCAAAAGAAATTGTTTTACATGGAAGTTCAATATTTACTTATGCCAAACAATATTGACCAGGAATATGTAAACTGGACAGTTGGAGTTCCAGGGATTTGGGGAATGCTGGGGCTTTTGCTTGGCCAGCCCCCCACGGCAGCCTCTGCGGAGCCCGTTCTCTAGGAAATCCAGTGTGAGAACGCCTGGACTGGGCCCTGAATCAGACCCTCCCAGCTTGGCGGGGAGTGTGTGGTGGTCCAAGCTCCCTCCGGGGGCTGAGCAGGAGCAAGCGCTGAGCACTTCACAAGGCTCACGAGGGTCCAAGCTTGGTTAATGCTCCACTATCAATGTCTCAAAACGCTTCATGCTTTTTAAACAAGTGGCCCAAACTTCCATTTTCAATGGGCCCCACAGATGACGTAGCTGGCCCTGCCTCTGGGCCTCGGTTTCCTCATCTGCAAAAGGGGGTAGGGTGGTAACAGTGACAGCTGCTGTGGGGTTATGCTTAGTGACATGTGCTGGGCACTGAGAACAGGTCCTGGCACAGGAGTCTCGCCATGTGGACCCTCCCCATTAGGCTCCCCACGTGGGACCCCAGGACATGGAAGCCATCCATGTACTGCACAGGCGCCCCGCTGATCGGGCGGTAGCACCACTTCTTCCTCTGGCTGGAGATCCGGCTGTCGGCAGACTGTGCAGGGTGGGGCTTCTTCCCCATACCCTTGACGTGCAGCCCCTCCAGACCCTGTGTGGAGGGTACGCAGAGTCCACCCAGGTGCCTGGATTGAAGACCAATCCCCAAACTTCCCTTGAAAATCCGCTTGTGGACCCTACCGGCCCTCGCCCGCAGCCCTGGCAATTTCACTTCCCGGTCCTGGGGGGTGGGGGGGCGCTGTGGGCGGAACAGCACTGCGCCCACGCATTGCACGCATCAGCTCAGCTGCAGCTGGACTAGGCCGGCCTCCGGCTACACAAGATGAGGCCAGCTACCAGCACATGGGGCTGACTGGGACCGTCCCTCCACTCTCAAAGGCCTGGGCTGCAGCAGGAGCAGATGGTCCCTTCCCAAGACAGGAGACAACCTGCAGAGCCAGCTGACAGCAACAGGAGAGACATGCTGGAGAAGGGGCCAGTCGGGGGCTCCCAACCAGGCCCTGGGTCTGGGACACCTTCTGGGGCCACTAGATAGTGAGTGCGTGATTAGCAAAACAAGTGGCTCACCTTCACATGCCTCAAGTTCATGGAACCTTCTAGAAGCAGTGACCTGGCCTGAGGTTGAGCCTTCTCACAAGATATGGCCCTGGCCATCATCAGGGCTCTTCAGGATAAGTCCTGTAAACACCTGCAGTGACTGGGTCTTCCTGGGCACTGGAAGGAGGACCGCGTAGGCCAGAGGGAAAACCCTTTTGTGGGATGCAAGGCCTGGGCTTAGTCAGGCATGGCCAAGAATTTGCTGGGGGACCATGGACAGACAAGCATTCACTCTGGGTTGCTAGGGTCCCTTCCACCTCAGGATGACCATGGAAGAATGGCAGAGGGCTGGCTCCCTGCAGGCCGGTTGCCTAGGGAGCAGTGGTGGGGTCTCTGGGGGCCAGGCTATGCCTTTGATGTTCTCACAGCTGAGTGTCCACTCAGAAGTCAACTCGCCCAGGCCCTGACCCTGCTGAGGGGTGGGGCTGAGCCTTGGTCTTCAGAGGCCAGTGGGGTTTGTAGGCAAAGGGAGCCACTGAAAGGGGTTTTAGTGGGTGTCTTAGGAATAACGGTCATGATAGTGCATAGTGCTCACATTTGGAGGTTTGTAAAACTTGGAACGTCAGATGTAACTGGCATAGAGAAGACACTCGCTTAATAAACATTTTTTCCTTGAATCACCACATGGCCTCCCCAAAGGAAGTTCACTCGTGGGTGAAAGAAGGGAGAAGCTTCCCATAGCCCTGAACTGATGCCTGTGCAGGCAGGGGAGGAACAGGAACTAGTATGGGGAACATCTCAGATGGACCAGCTGTGTTAGGGACCTCCATTCTCAGCCAGCAGATGAACAGACTTAGATTCAGAGAGGAACACAGGCAGCCAGTGGGCAGCAGGTCTTAAACTCCAACCATCACCTGTCCAGCTGGGCCCCACTTTGCTTGGGGCCAATGAGGGGCCTGGTGGGACCAGATGGACTACGTGCTGGCTGAGGGGTTGTACCTTCCCACAGAGCATCTGGGACACCAGCCATTGGCCGTTCTCCACCCCACCCCTGCAGGAAGCAGGGCTGAGTAGGGGCTTACAATGCTCAGGGCTTGGGGCTCAGGGCCCAGGCGGAGTCAGGCATGTGGCTCCTACAGCAAAGCAGCAAGACTCCGAGAGTCTTGGAAGAAGCTGGGTGTTGACAGGACGCCCAAATCTCCTCCTCTACCCCCTCTCTGTACTAACCATCAGGGCACCCCAGTCAGAGTACGGCCTTTGGGTGGTCCCTCTCCCCAGCAGGCCCCACGTGCCCCTGGGACACATGGCCTGAGCCTGGCGGACAGCTGTCCTGCTGTTCTGTAGTCTAGGATGTGTGGGCGGAGGTGGGTCACAGGCTCGGCTTGATTGCAGGCCAGCCCACGTTTCCGGGGCCTCACTGGGTATCTAACAGGGGCTGGCTGCGCTGCTGGGGAAACTCCCGTGTGCCGGGCCCTCCCTATGCCCAGCCTCCCTTCCTCTTTCTTCTGGCCTGGCCTGGCTGGACCACACCTGGTGGCCATGGCCTGCTGGCCAGCGAGTGGCCTCACAGTGACCCGTCTTCACACATTGCTGGGCCTGGGGTGGCCGTCATGCTTACGGGACAAGGCCACGTGCACCCACTGCCAGAGGAGAAAGACGTCCAGGCCCAGGAGCCAGACCAGGGACTGGGCCACCACATACCCTCTAGCCTCCTAACCTCACTTTCTGCCTCCCCTTACTTGGCTGGGCTTCTTTCCTGCAACCAGAGAGCCTCTGAAGATAATGATAGGCTCAGAGTCCCCACGTCCTCCAGGACCGTCCTTGAGACCTGGCCACATCCCACAACCCTTTCTGGACACACTTGGTGCCCACACCCTTGAAGATAAAACTCAGAACTGACTGCCACCCTCCAGGTGGCTTCAGACAAGCTCATAGTGAAGAGTGACACCCTTCCCTGCCTCTGGGGCCACTTTCCACGAGGACACCTGCAAACCAGAGTTTTCAGTTTCTCTGGAGGGCCTTGATGCGCCTCTTTAGAAACATTCTTAAAGCTCCTCCCTCTCCTTAGCTCCCACCTGGACTCCCTGCAGACCAGGTCTGACCACAACCCACCCAGGTTGCTCTGTCACTGTGTTCCCAATGACCACACACAGGGTACACTTTTGTCCTTTTCATCCCACCTGTCTGTGCCCATGGCACTCCCCACTGTCACCTCTGGGGCTGTCTATAACCTGGGCTCCTGGGACCCCCTCTCAGTTCCTTCACAGCCTCCACCCACCCACCTGCCTATTAATTACAGTCACCCAGGCTCCACACCCTGCCCCTGGGTGAGAGAAGTGAGAGGGAGGGTTACAAAGGGGCATAAGAGGAAACAAGAAAATGGATATGTTCAGTGTAATGGTTGTGGTGATGGTTTCGTGACCGAGTGCATATGGCGAAGCTTAAACTGTACGTTTTTAATACGTGTAGTTCACCTTGTATCAATAACACGGTTTAAAGAATGGTGCTAGTGGCCCGGAGAGCAAACCTGAAGAATATGCTAGAATACCATGCGACTGTAAGGGAGAAGATGGAGCATACATAGGGCAGCACGTAGGTCCTGCACAGGTGGCTGACCTTTCTGTGAAGAGTCAAGGACAGGTGAAACAGAAGCAACAATTGGTGATGTGACAGAAGGGAACTTTCCCCATCTGAAGGTGGAACGGCTCAACTTGCATCTGGTGAAATTAATGAACAACAAAGAAAACAACCTTAGATGGTTTCCAGAGGAAAAATATATTTTAAATGTTGAGACTAAAGAAATAATGCTATTAACTTCCAGGCAGAAAAAAATTTAAATATTACATTAAATTCATCACTTCCTAAAAATAATAAAGTCTGAAAACATTTGGGCAGTACAATCAGTTTTGAGAGAAAATGATTCTGATCCAGGATTTTATATAAAACCAAGATGTTATCCTATGCAGTGTTAGTACAAAGACATTCTCCATTATGCTAAAACTCAGAAATTAATGCCACAGATGAACCACCGTCTAACAAAGAGATGAACGGGGAGGTGGGGGGAGGGTCCCCATAAGAATAAGGAAGTGGCAGTATTGAGGACCATCTGAGAGTAAAATAATTTAAACATAGAGGCAAATCCAAATAATCATTATAAGGTGGATAAAATACAGGATACGAGTGCCATAAATAATTTAAAAAGAAAATTGAATATACTAAAACAAATAACATCAGCCAACTGAATGTTCCTTTTCCTAATATGCCAATAAAAATAAGGAAGGGTGGAATTGGGAGGGAGGGGGAGCAGGAGTCAATGTGGGTGAATTTCCTCAAGTCACAGCAAGAGGTTTCATAACCGATGCAGCTCCTTAGGACAACAGGAGATCAGATATGTTTTTCAAAATAAGGTAACCACAGGGTAATTTAAAACAGGAAGAATATCTCCCAAGCAACTAGTGAAAATAAATTAAATAGAGAATAGTCTATTTTCAATAGTTAGAAAATGAAGGAAATAGCAAACATATGGGCATGTGCACGTGTGTACACAGACACACACACACACACACACACACAGAAAAACAAAAACAGAACAAGAGTCCCAAGATAACAGAAGTAATAACAAATATATCACTGGCTTATGTGACAACAAATTTAAATACATTTGACTCCTTTTTTTAAAAGACAAAGCCTCTTAGACTTGGTAAAAATCAAAATCTAACTGAAATCTATAAGGAAATACTTAAAAGAAAGCAAATCGGAAAGGTTAAAATTTATAGGTTAGACAAGACAGGCCAGGAAATGCAAACCAAAAGAAATAACAGTTTCAGTGTTAAAAGTGTAATTCTACACATAAAGTTTAAAAGAAATAAAAGAGATCAATTCTTATTGATGAAGGGTATAAACTGTAGCAAAGTCAGAACAACTGAAAACTAGGGCTCATTGATATTTAAAGTTGCTTGTTAAAATTTATTAATGGACAATAAATTGCATAAACCACATATCTAGTGTTTGACAATCCTGAAGCTGAGTCACTAAACCATCACAAATAGACTGTTCCCAAGATTTTCTAGGCTTTAAGGCAATTTTTTAAGTTAAACTTTTTATTTTGAGATAATTGTAGATTCACATGCAGCAGTAAGAATTAATACAGAGGGGTTGTGGTCTTTCTCCAGCTTCTCCCAATAGGACCATGTTGCAAAACTATGTACAATGTCACAATGGGATATTAACATGGATGCAGTCAAGACTTAGAACATTCCCACCCTCACGAGGACTCCTCATGCTGTCCTTTAGCCTCCCCCCATCTTTCCCTTCTCTTTAACTCCTGGCAACCACTAGTCTGCTCTCCATTTCCATAATTTTGTCATTTCAAGAATGATATACAAATGGAGTCATGCAGTTTGTAACCCTTTGGGACTGGCTCGTTTTCACTCAGCCTAATTCCCTTGTCATCCATCTGAGCTGTTGCCTGCGTCCATAGTTTGTTTCTTTTATTGCACGGATGGGGGCGGACCACACTTGGTTTAACCTTTCACCTATTGAAGGGCAGCTGGGTTGTTCTCAGTTTTTGACTATTACGAGTAAAGCTGCTATGAAAGCTGCTATGAACACAGGTTTTAGTGTGAACATAAGTTTTCGTTTCTCTGGGATAAATGCCCGAGAGTGCAATGCTGGGTCATATGGAAGTTGCATGTTTTGTTTTATAAGAGACTGCCAAACTGTTTTCCTGAGAGGCTGTACCATTTGACATTGCCAGCAGCAATGTCTGAGAGATCCAGGTTTTCCTCCTTCTCACCAACATTTGGTGTGGTCGCTATTTTTTTTTTTTTTTTTGAAACATTCTGAGATATGTATAGTGATATGTTACTGTGGTTTTAATTTTCATTTTCCTAAGGCCAATGATGTGGAACATCTTTTCCATGTGCTTATTTGCCATACCCTCTTTGGTGTAATGTCTGTTCATATGTTTTTCCCATTTTCTAATTGGATCGTCTTCATAGTGTTGAGCTTTGAGAGTTCTCTATATATTCTACGTACTAGTCTTTTGTCAGATACATGGTTTGCAAATATTTCATCCAGTGTGTAGCTTGTCTTTCCATCCTCTTAACAAGGTATTTTACCAAGAAAGAGCATTTAATTTTCATGAGGTTCAGTGTATCAATTTCTCCCATTTATAAATCACGCTTTTGGTGTCAACTCTAAGAACAAAACCTCTCGGGTAGCCCTAAGAGATTTTTCTCCTGTGTTTACTTTGAAAAGTTTTACAGTTTTACATTTAAATCTATGATCCAGTTTAAGTTAATTTTTTTTTAATTCTGGCAAAATGCACATAACATAAAATTTACCATTTTACAGTACACAATTAGGTGGCATTAAGTACATTCTCAATATTCTGCAACCATCACCACCAACTAGTTCCAGTACTTTTTCATCATCCTAAATATAAACCCTGCACCCCTTAAGCAGTCACTCCCCATTCCCTCCTACCCCAATCCCTGGCAGCCACAAGTCTGCTTACCGCTATGGATGTGCTTATTCTGGACACATTTTGAGTTAATTTTTGTGTAAGGTATGAGATTCATTTTTTTGACTCTGGATGTCTAATTGTTCCAGCACCATTTGTTGAAAAGGTCATCCTTCCTCTATTGAATTGCTTTTATACCTTTGTCAAAAATCAGCAGGGCATATTTCTGTGGGTCTATTTCTGGGTTCTCCATTCTGTTTCATTGTTTTATGATTATCCCTCCACAAACATCGTGCTATCTTGATGCTGTAGCTGTATATTAGGCTTTAATATCCGGTGGAATGATTCCTCCATCTTCTTTTCTTTTTTTTTTTTTTCAGGGTTGTTTCTAACTACTCAAGGTCCTTAGCCTTTATGTGTAAATTTTAGAATAAGCTTGTCTATCTACAAAACACCTTGCTGGGGTTTTGATAGGAATTGTGCTAACTCTGTAGATCAATGCGGGGGGAATTGACATCTTTACTATGTTGACTCTTCCATGAACATGGTATGTCTTCCATTTATTTAAGTATTTGATTTTTCTTTTTCTTGCTTTATTGTACTGCTAGAACATCCAGGAATAAGACTGGTAAGAGTGGACATCCTTGTCTTGCTCTTGATCTCAGAGGGAAAGATTCAGTGTTTTACCATTAGGCAGAATATAGCTAAAGGTTTTTATAGATGCTTTTTGTCACATAAGGGAGTTACCCTTTATTCCTAATTTGCTGAGAGTTTTATCATGGGTGGTGTTGGATGTTGTCAAATGCTTTTTCTGCATCTATTGATATAATCACTTTTTTTTCTTTAGCCAGTTGATTGATCTTTGAATGTTGAACCAGCCTTGCATAGGTGGAATAAATCCTACTTGGTTATGATGCTTAATTATTTTTATACATTGTTGGATTTGATTTGCTAATTTTTAAGATGTTTTTATTGGGGAAGGGGAACAGGATTTATTGGGGAACAGTGTGTCAATCTTAGTTGTGGAGGGTGCCGTTCAGCTTCAAGTTGTTGTCCTTTCAGTCTTAGTTGTGGAGGGCACAGCTCAGCTCCAGGTCCAGTTGCCGTTGCTAGTTGCAGGGGGTACAGCCCACCATCCCTTGCGGGAGTCGAACCAGCAACTTTGTGGTTGAGAGGACACGCTCCAACAAACTGAGCCATCCGGGAGCTCATCGGCAGCTCAGCTCAAGGTGCCATGTTCAATCTTTAGTTGCAGGGGGCAGAGCCCACCATCCCTTGCAGGACTTGAGGAGTTGAACCGGCAACCTTGTGGTTGAGAGCCCACTTGCCCATGTGGGAATTGAACTGGCAGCCTTCAGAGTTAGGAGCATGGAGCTCTAACTGCCTGAGCCACCAGATCGGTCCTGATTTGCTAATATTTTGTAGAGGATTTTTGCATCCCAGCTCATGAGAGACATTGGTCCATAGTTTTCTTTTATTGTACTGTCTTTTGTTTTGGTAGCTGGGTAATTCTGGCCTCATAGAATATGTTGAAAAGTTTTCTATGAGGCCAGAATTACCCAGCTACCTCTTCTTCTATTTTCTGGAAAAGTTTGAGAAGGATTGGTGTTAATTCTTCTTTAAATGTTTGATAGAATTCTCCAGTGAAAACATCTGGACTTGGAAATTTACTTTTGGGAGCTTTTAGGGTATGAAAGTGATTTCATGAATGATTGTGGAGCTATTCATATTGTCTGTTTCAGCTTGGTGGAGTTTTTGTAGCATGTTCTTTTCAAGAAATTGGTCCATTTCTTCCAAGTTGTCAAATGTATGAGTGTAAAGTTTCTTGTAGTCTTCCTTGATTGTCTTCTTAATGGCTACAGGGTCTGTGGTGGTAGTACATGTTTCATTCCTGATATTGGCAGTTTCAGTCTTCTTTCATTTTAGTCAGTCTTGCAAGCGGTTTACAAATTTTACAATAATAAACTTTTACGTGAAAAATAACAGTGCTGAAATACATAAAGCAAAACCTGTTTGAAGAAAATGTGAAAAACATTGGCGGATAGAATAGCAGTGGTGATGTACACTTCTCTTACTTTTTGCCTAATCAAATGAGCAAAAAAAAAAAATAGATATAGAGGAACTGAGAAATATTATTAATTAATTAAGTAGATCTAAATTTAAACTCTGAACGCTGTAATCAGGAAACACATTCTTTTCAAGTTCCCTTGTAGCAAGTACTAAAACAAGTCACATTTTAGTGACAAAGAAAGCCTTGGTTACTACTAAGGTGACCCACTCATTCCAGGTTGCATGGCACTAAAGGTCTTGTGTCCTGGGAAACCCGTTGGTCTCAGGAAAACCAGGATAGATGGACACCCCAGATATTATACAGGCGGAATTCAGAGACCACAATACATTAATATTTTAAATTAATAATTTTGTTACAACTTAATGAAGTTTGTTACAATTCCCAATTGGGATTTAACACATAATCTAATTGACAATTTTAACAAAAACAACAACAAACAAAACCCAAACTATAATTACCAAATACCTACAAAATAAAATAATGAAATGCCTAGATTTTTATACTTAAAAGATACAATTCAAGTGAGATTGAAAGACATAGTCATAGCCTGAAATATTTTCATTATTAAAAATGGGATAAAAGTCATCCAAGTTAAAAGTTAGAAAAGAGAAAATAAACTCGAGCAAAGTAGAAGAAATAAATAAATATAAAGCACAAAAAATAAATTAGGAGACAGAAAAAGTCATATTGATAGTTGCAACTGTTTAATCAAGAAATTGATTAAACAAATGATAAAATGGTTTAACTTATCCTTAATCTAATCCAGAAAATAAGAAACTGATATCTAGAAATAGATATCAACCTAAAGAAGTAGAAAGTCCAAACACACAATAACCATAACCAAAGAAGAAACTGAAAAAATAATTAAAATTTTACTCCAAGAAGGGCAATAGGCTTGGAAGGTTTTATAGACAAGTTCTTCTAAACAGTCAAGGAAAATCAATTCCTGATTTGTTTTATGAAGATAGCTTAACCCTGTTATCAAAACCCAACAAAGGTAATATGCAAAAAAAGGAAACCACAAACTGCCCTTACCATGGAAATAAACCCAATAAACTGGAAATAAATACTAGAAACTGAATTTAGCAGTATATTAATGAATACTGTAGTTGGACCAAGTTTTGTTCCCTCAGAAATCCAAGGATAGTTCAATATTACGAAATCTATTTAAATAACAACACACCAAAGGAGAAAATTCCATTTGGCAACATTATCATGCATTACTTCTTTCTTGGGGAGGGTGTGTTTGTTTATTATTTTGTAACTTTTAAATTTTGAAGTAATTTCACATTTACAGACAATTTTGAGGAATTGTATAAAGAATGTCTATACATCTTTCACCCAGTTTCCGAAATTTTAAATATTTTACTACATTTCTTTATCACTTTTCCCCAATATAAACATATTATTATATTTTTTTGAACACTGAGAGAAAGTTGCAGACATAATGCCTCTTCACCCCTAAACATTTCTGTGTCACATCCTTTCTTAATGAAAAACAGCAACCTTCTTAGTAAACTCCCAGCATAGATGTGATTGCAGAACCACAGAATTTTCCTGAAGTGCATAAAATAAGGCTTGAATGGAGAGTCAAACACAAGTTGCAGAAGAGGTGACCACACTGCCACCTGAATGGTGACCATCACACACGCTGAGGCGTGCACATGTGTGGGCAGTTATGCACAGCCAGCCAGTGGTCCTGGAGCCCGCTTGGGCAGGCTTGAGAGAGCCATTGGTGTTCATCTCTCCCCCCTCCTCATTCAGGGAGGTCACCTTGGTGGCAAAGAATTAGCCACAGTGGGAGGACTTACACCAGGAATTTGGCAAACGCTGCCAAGCAGAGTTTTGATGTTTTGGGGAGAGTTTGCTTACCAGCTCACGACCACAATCCAGCTCATACAAACCAGTGCACATATGTGCACATTCAGCCATAAAACTCAGCTGGGAGGATGTGCACAGCCCCACCCACCCACGGAGGTGGAGCAGGGGGCTAGGTGTGTGTTGGAATCAGACTGCTTGGGCTTGGAACTCATGTCTGCCACTCACTGAATCCTAAGTCCTTCCCCATCTGTAGTTGGGGAATGCCGACATTTCAGGGATGTAGCCCACCTGGGGGGGGGCAAGCTCCCCTTGGATGTTAACTCATCGTTCCATGAGTTGGTGCTGTCACGCCCACCCTGCACCTCTTGTCAGGCCTCAGTGCAAGCCCTAAGGAGAACCTTGCAGGTCTCGCACAGGCCAGCCCCAGGGCATGTGTCTTCACCAAGGACAGAGACACCACCACTGTCTGCAGGCAGCTCTGCCCCCCATAGCTGTTTTGATCGGCGGACAGGAGCTCTGTGAAGGGGGACTGGCCACCCTGTCTGGGAGCTCTCCCTCCACTGACTCAATTGCCACCTGCTGCCCATTCTCCCACTGGAGACACAGCTAGAGCAGAAGAAAGTCCCCTCCCCGTACAGAGCTGCCATTGTAGTGGAGGACAGGCAGTAAAGAAGATGGGTCAGTAAAATACATCATGTTAGTGCAGCACTAAGTGGAAAATAAAGCAGGGTGGACGTGTGGGGTTGGGCGTGTGTGAAGTGCGTGGAGGCTCCTCCGGAAAGGTGTCACTGCAAAGTGGGCGTTTTAGCAAAGACCTGGAGGAAGTGAGGGGACCTATGTGGCATTTCTGGAGGAGGAGTCTTGCAGCCTGATGGAATAGCACGTGCAAAGGCCCTGGGTCAGAAGCTGGGACTGTGTATTCCAGGAAGAGCATGGAGGCCCAGGTGGCTGGAAGGGAGACGGCAGGAAAGGAGAGAGAATGGCTGCGATTAGTCTCCATCACTTATTGCACTTGATGCTTCCTCAAGTCTTTGAGGGCAAATCATGACAGAAATAAACACGAAATCATGTAGCCAGGAAGGCTGACTTGGACTGACCCCAACCCTCCCGTCCAGTCTGAGGTGGGAGAGACGAGGACATGCATCAAGGCCCTGGGGAGTAGCATCTCACCCCAACATGTCGCTGCTCATGCCCAGCAGAGTTAGAAGAGCGTGGGGGGACCTCAGAACTCATAGATACCTGCAGCATTGGATGGGCCAACCCCCGAGATCTCTTTCAACATTGAGAACCCCAATGGTGGAAAGGGGTGGAGGGTGTGAAATGAAGACACGGGCACACTGTCCACTCACTCACTTGAAGAATCACATACCTTCTCCCAGGCATGCCCACGCATGCTCACATATGCACATGTTTACAAGCGTGCTCAGGCAGGCAGGCACATACCTCACAGCCCACGCCAGTGCTTAAATGTGAAAACAGTGGTTTTCATTCGTATAACACCTGCTCTCACCTTTATGTCTGGAGCCTCACCTAGCCTGTGAGGAATACTGTCATTATACACCAGGGGACACTCAGGCATGGAAGGTCACAGAAGGTGCAATGCTGCAAGGCTGCACCAAGGGGAAGCTGGATCTTGACTGAGGCTGTTAGTCAGCATGTGTCTGAGTGTGTGCTCACCAGACAGAGCTGCAGATGACCCCCTCCCCCTCGCCTCCCAATTCTGTCCACTGTACAACCCTAGGGCCAGGGCGGGCTGCAGAGCTGTGAACCCCTGAGGGGAGCAGTGGGCAAGCCAGTGTACTCTGGAGAATGCCCTTCCTTCAGCCCAATCACCAGAAGAAGCCCCTCTGCCAAGGCAGGCAACACCAGGTAGCACCTGGCCAGGGTTCTGGGGGCCAAGGGAGGCAGGTGTGGCCCAGCCACCTCCCCACCCACCTTGGCTGTGGGGGAGCTCGGGGTGAAAGGCACTTAATGCCTGCTGGCTGCCTCTGAAGGCATGTACCAGGGAGGCTCAGGCAGCGCCTGAGGCCGGTCCTGCCAGCAGCCCCTGATGATGTATGAGGCTCAAGTCCCACAGGCAGCAGGGTGCTGACCCGCGCTGGGGGTCCCCTGACTCGGCCTATCTGTCAGGGTGACAGGTGGAGCCCAGAGAGATTGGGGGGTGGGCAGGTGTGGGGGCGCCTGCACCACCAGTCGGCTCACACACAGGCATCCCCAGGGGGATGGGGCTTGCATTCACTCTGTGCCTGGTGTGGCTCTGTGGTCAGACGGTGGCTGCAGGTCCACATTCCCTATGTCCTGTCCTCCCCAAGACCTGCCCTAAGCAAGGCCAGTCCCAACACCACACTGGATGCCTCGTCGTCTATCGCCCTATGTCCATGTCAGCTCAGTGGCCAGTGAGCTCTTTTTATTTCATCTTAGCAGGACTTTCTGGCATCATCCATCCTTCACTTCTATATGGACCGAGAAGGGAAAGGGGTGCAGGGAGATGGGAGACCTACCCCTATCCCAGTTCCCACAAGCATGGCCAGATGGGAGATGTCACCTGGCTGGGCAGAGTGGTAGCTAAGAGTGGCCATTGACCTCGGGTCCCACAGCCCAGGAGTGTGCCCGGCCCTGTCATGCATCTGAGAATGCAGGAAGCAGAGCCTCGTCCACGGGGCATGGACTGGTGTAGGGTGACCATCTCAACCCCTACTGAGCTGTGCAGACCAGGGCTTTGTGTTCACACATGGGGACCGCACAGTCTTTCCGTCCCTTAAGCCACACCCAGAGCCCATGGCCATTGGCCTGAGCATACTCTGTGTTACTAAAAATGCTTCTATTGTCATTCAGAGGGAGGCTGGTGCTGCCCCGGTCGCACCCTGCAGTTGGCTAACATGGACAGAGCACAGGTCAGGCCCAGCTCCTGACACACGAAGCCCTTCACCTGCGTGGAAGGAGTTGGACGTGTGACTGCAAGGAGGGTAAGCATCCCAGGCCGTTTAAAAAGGAGACAAATCAGCTTCAAGGAGGAAGGAAGCTCTGACACAGGCCACAATGTGGACGAGTTGGGAAAACACCATGCCCACGAGAGACGCTGCGTGTGGATGATTCCAGGGACGTGAAATGCCTGGAGGAGGCAAATCCACAGACAGGAAGCGGGTCTGCGTTGGCCAGGCTAGGGAGCGGGTGACTGTGGATGGGGACGGGTCTCCTTCAGGGGGTGACAGAAATGCTCTGGAACCAGGAGGTGGTGGTGGGTACCCAACACTGACTGTGCTAGATGCCACTGATTTGTGCACTTTCACATGGTGACAATGGTGACTTTTATGTCATGTGTATTTTACAATTTAAAAAAAAAAAAAAAAGGAATGTTCAGGGAGACCCCCTGAGAGGGGCGTGTGAACAAGCCTTGAGTGAGGAAGGGGCATTGAGCCCTGCGAAGGGGAGCATCTGGGTATAGCTGGTCGCCTAGTAGGAGGAGGTCGTGGGGAGGAGGGGCTTCAGTAAGGTGAGGCTGAAAGGTCAGGAGGCCTCCAGGTGAGGCCATTCCTTCCAGAACCTCCTCCAGCCTCGGGCCCAGGCAAAGTCTAGAGAGAGGCAGGCTCAGTGGCCTAGAGGTCAGAGGTTGCCCCTTGAGGTCACCTTAGAGCCTAAATGCCACCTGCAACCAGGACCAGCTGGAGCCTGGGTGGGCATTGAATCAGGGCCAAAAATCAGCATTTACCCAATTTAGAACTTGACCGGTGGTCACTGGGCCTCAGCCCCATGGGAGTCTGAGCATCTTGTGGTGACTTTTCCTTCTTGTCCATTTGGGACATTTCAAGGAGTTTTGAAACTAATTAAGGTTGTCAAATCCTTAGAGTAATCTGTAAGAAAAAACATTGACACCCAGAAAAGCAAAGAGATACCTGTAGACACAAGAGGCTTCTAAGAGGCTCTGCCACCTGGAGCCCAGGGCTCCTTCTGATCACAGCTGAAGGGAGGTTGTAGGTGAGGCCATCTGGATCAGGTGAGATGGCTTGGGGTGACTTTGACCCAGAGACAACCTGGCATGGGGGTTTCTAAAATGACCCCAGCCAGATGGCCCGGGCCCGGCCCCGAGAGTACCCTGCACACCTGCTCTCTGACTCATCACCATCCCGGCACGGGTGCCTCCCTCCCACCTGCATCTGAGAGGATGTTGGTTACCTGCCAGGCTCAGGGGAGCCTTGGCGTGGATTGTGTTTCCTGGGAGATGAGAAGGCAGGAGGTAGAAAGTTGGTGGCCACTCCCGGGGTCACCAAGGCCGCTCCTTCCAGCTCCTCCCTGTGCTCAGGCAGGGAGGGCAAGGATGGGGCCATGTGCCCACTGCATCTGCCCCCACCCTCTCCCTGTGCTCACAATCAGCCCCTCCCTCCTCCAGGGACCTCGCAGATGGGGGCTCACCCAGTAGGGTTCTATCAGTGAGGGAGAGCGTGCTAATGGCCTTGAGTAGAGAGCTGGCAGCGTCCACCTGCTGCCCTCTCAGCTGGAGGTCTGACCAAAGCCTCTTCCTGTATCTCTGACTCGAGGTTGGCCTTGACCCTCATGTCCACTTGGGTCTCTGCTCTGACCCCTCAGGCAGACTCAGTTGCTACCATATAGACCGTCTCGTGCATCACAGCACCAGCATGCCTCCTCGAAGCAGCACATTTAATCACACCCTCTGCTAGACTGTCGGCTCCAGGAGGCCAGGCCTGCGTCCGTCTCGCTGGCTGCTCAGCACATGGTCTGGAGTGGGCACTCTATAAATCAATATACCTTACAGAAGGAACAGGAGCCGGGTGCGGGCACTGCAGCAGTGAGGCTGGGGCTGGGGGCTGGGCAGGGGGCCAGGGCGGCTGGAGCCAGGGTGAGTGGAAAGACCAGGCCGGTGACAAGGTGGACCCAATCAGGAGGCTCCGAAGTGTGACATGAATGTGAGGTTCTTACGTAAGAGGAGGGCGATGGGAGAGGAAAGGACGAGCTTGGGGCTGGAGTTTCTACCGCTCTGCAGCCCGGCTCTCTGCCGCCGCCCGCTTCTGGGCTTTCTTGGCTGGGGCTGCTCCTGACAGAAGGGATGCATGTTGTCGGGGGCGGGGGGCTTGGTGTGTGTGCATGTGCGTGTGTGAGTATGTGTGTGTGTTTAAAATACAAAAAAAAGGAGCGTGGCTATACCCAGCTGCGAGAGGCTGGCCGGGCTCCGTCCGTGCCAGTTCCCTCCAAGCTGGCACGGTGGGGACAGGAGGAGGGAGAGGTGAGGAGCTGCTGTGAGGGGAAGATGGACGCTTGCCATGGACGAGCAGCGGGCTGGGCGCCTCCCGGGTGCCCGCGGGCTCCTGGGGCCAAAACTCACAAACAAAAACCACAGCAAATCGCTGACAGCCCATCTCAGGAAGGCAGCAGCCGCTTGGCAGAGGAGCTACAGAGGACCCGACTGGGAGCAGGTGGACAGTGGTGGCCGGCGCGGCACAGGTAACTACCGAGTGGGGCGTGCTGGGCAGGTGACTGGGTCTCGGCCTGGGTGCGGGTGACATGGCACAGAAGCTGGCAGGGATGGCTGCGTCCAGCGGGGTTCTGGGCCAGCACGATCTACTCTCTTATCCCCTGGCTCCCTGAGAAATGCTCTGGGCACACAAGATGGTCCACCACCCCAGGCCTGTTTGTCCAGGTGTGATGGCCAGGAGTCCTCCAGGTGGCACAGGAACCATCCCTGCACAGAGGAATAAAGCAGGGCTGGCCGGCTGCGTATGGAGAGCATCGGGGTTTGAGGGGACAGCAGCCACACCCAGGGTCTCCTGCATGGCAGCACCTCTGGCTCTGATGCTCAGGCCCCTCCTTCTGGATTCCTGTGACTACATCACCTCCACCCCATGCCCCGCTGGCTCACAGGGCCAGGTCCTCTCTGCCTTGTTTTTGGAAAGGTGTCCCCAAACCGTCCTTGAATGTCTGTTTCTACTCGCAGGCCAACCCAGAGACTCAGGTGGGGAGGAAAGGAAGGTTGGAGGGTGACACCTGGAGGGGCTGGGAGATCCCTAGAGAAGCATCTTACTTCCCTTCCTCCCATCTGCCCAGAGCCCCTCAGCCTGGCTTGGCACGGAGGTGCCTGTGTGCAGACCGTTGGGACCACAGCCAAACGTGGCCATCAGAGGGAGCTCGGGTGTCTGTGCCAAGGAGCCCAGCTGCCGAGGGCACAGGGGCAAGCTGCCTGGGTGGGGAGGAGCTGTGCCTAGGGGGCTCCAAGGACAAAGCCCTGCTGGGCAGACAGGGCCAAGGCAGTAGGAGAGGCTATGCAGACTTCTCGCCTGCCGGGAGGCGGGGGCAAGAGTGCTCGTACTGGCCCCAGTGCCTGGCTACCCCTCCCTGGCTGAGAGCAAGGCTGAGGGTGGGAGGGAGACTCCAAACACATCGGACACATGCCTTAGGCTGGGGCACAGGAACAGGGGAGACACAGCTGCCACTCTGGGGACTCTGGGCAGGATGGTCCTTTGTGATGTTTGGAGCAGCCAATGTAGATCCAGAAAGAAGGTGCCACATGAGGGTGCCTGGAGCACATGGCTGGGAAAGGTACGGGTGGGGACCCATGGGGCAGACGTCCTGTGCAGTGGCCAGTCCCAGCTCTGCTGAATCGGGAGGGGTTTAGGCTGTGGGAGCAAGTAGGTTGAGGCGCCTAGCTCTGGGAGGACAATGAGGGGCCTCCAAGGTCTGGGGTGGCTGAGGGGCAGCAACTTGGGGGTGGCCCAGCACTGAGTGGCCCAGGGAACACAGGATGTGGAGTTAGGCAGGTGGAGATGGAATGAGAGGTGCTTTGGGGCTTCGGACAGGGCTCAGACCCTGGCAGAAGCCCCGTCACGAAATCGCTCAGGCAGAGGAGAGGGGCTCCCAGTCAGTGATGGGACATCCTCCCGGCCAGGCGAGTAATGGGGGGGGGGGGGGTTCTGAAAAGGGTGCTCAATCCCAGTCTGGCTGGCCCCAAAATGGGGCCCGCAGTGCATGCCACCCCTCAGAGCCCTGGGCAGACAACATTCTCCATGGAATGCTCTGGGAAGCAAATACGATGGCCCTGGGTGCTGGCCAGGAGCTGAGTGTGGGGTTTGCCCTGAGGTTTTCCATCCTCAGTTTGGTTGGCTGTGGTGGGTGGGCCGCCCTCAGTGGTTAGGTTGGCTCACCAGGTGGGTCCTGTGGGTCATACCCTGGCACCAGTGCAGGTTTGCTCAGGTCTTTGTACTTGGGGGTTCCTTTTGTCCCCAGCCCCTACGACTCTCCATCACTGGCCCCAACACCACCACTAGCAGGGCAGGTACTGCTCTGGTCCAGGTAAGCCCTGGTCTGAGCTCCCAGGGGGAGGTTTCAGAACCAGAGGGGCTGTGGGCAGTGGTGACTGTCCACTGTGCTTCCAGCAATGGGAGGCCAGGATGTCCCCAACCACAGCCTCATTCCACCGCCCAAACCCCATCAAGTGCAGGGGGGCTCCTCTGCTTCCTCAGGCTCCCCTGGTCCCAGTCCTGCCCCAGTCTGTGGCCTCATCCGGAGATTCAGGGGCCACTTTGCCAGGAGCTCTGACCTGACCATGGGCCTGCGTGGGGAGAGTAGACAGTGGGAGCCTTGTTGTGGGGGAACCAGGGAGCTGACCCATGGCATCCACCCCCACAGCCTTGCCCACAGCTGCCCCTACCGGGAGGTCTTTGTCCACGGAACTGGGGCAGGTGGCCTGAGCCAGTGTGGTGACAGGGAGAGATCTGCCCTCAGTGGCAGAGGCCAGCGCCCCCGCCCATCGCCACCGCATTTCACAGTCCTCCTTCCTGCACGGGCTCCCAGCTCCCTGGAGAGTCCTGCCAGATGTTCCTTGGCCGACACATTGCTTCCCTAATGAAATATTCATGCAATCTTTCTGCCTCTTGACAGAAAAGCCTCTGAGGCTCCCACACCATGGGAAGTAAGACTGGCACCCGGCCTCCCAGAGGGTCCTGGGAATGAGTAGGCACCAGCCACCCCCACCCACCCTGCCCTCTCCAAACCCTGGCCACCCAGTGTGGGGACAAGCCATCCGACTCTGCATCCCAGCCAGAAAGGGATCCACAGCTTCCGATGGCCCACATCCCATGTGAAAAAGACCTGACCTACGGCCCACCAAAGTCCCTCCTGCTATGTGGTGGCCAGGGCTCTTCTTGGCACTCCGGTCACCTGCCATCCATCCATCCATGTATCTATCCATCGACTGTCCATCCACCCATCCATCCATCTATCCTTCCATCTGTCCATCCATCTGTTTGTTCAGTATCAGCGGAAAGTCTACTAAGTGCTATTTCTGTACATGGAGATTGGGGTTCATAATGTTGAGTGAAACAAACCGACCCTGTGTTCTGGGCCAGACCCTGGTGACATTTTCCATGCACTCGTCACATTGGGCATCCTTCAGGGGCAAAATCCATGGAGAACCCCAACCACACGGCAGCCTCCAAGGGGCCAGCTCAGGTGCCCCACTTAGGTCCCTGAAAGACAATGCAAAGGATCTCAATCACTTTGCCACCTCCCCAGCCGTGCCTACGGGGAGTGAGCACAGGGAGGCAGGAGGCTATGGCTGGGGACTGTACTGGGGCTTCGCTGGGGTCACTTCTCCAGCTCTCCCCATCCCATTGCGGTGCAAACTGCTCCCATAGGTGGGTCAGGTGCTCCACGTGTGTGCTTCCTGGCCTGGGGTGAGGTGGGCTGCTGTACCCAGCCCCACAGGCCCCTCAGCCCTGCTGCCAGGGCTCTGGGCCCAAGCCCCACTGTCAACACCTGTGAGTGGCCACCCAAGAGCCACCTGCCTGCTGAGCCTGCGGCAGACACTCCCCGATGGTGCCAGGTACGTCCCTGAAGTCTGTGAGGCGGCTGCCCGCACCCTCCTGTCTGGCCCCGCCCTGGCCCCTCAGCTAGCACCTCTATACCTCTGTTCAGACAGTGATTGAACCTGGGGTGCCCCACCCTCCTCTCCCTGAATCTGACTCATGCTCCAAGGCGTCGTAATCTCCTCCCCCCATGTGGATCTGTGGGGTGTGTCTGTGTAGGAAGGTGAAACTGTCAGTCCCTGTGGCTGGGTTGTTGGATGAGAGGTTAGGGGCCGGATGGAGAGGAGAGGAGGGTGAGGGTGGCACATCCAGGACACAGGTGGCTCCCACACATTCTCTGTGTACCTTGGTGTGCATGTCAGCTTAGTGCTCTGCTCACGGTCAAGTACAGGTGGTGGGCAGTGAAAAGGTGGGGGATGGAGCGGCCCAGGAGGAGCATATAACCTTCCCCAAGTGTGAGGGGCAGTGCCAGACACTGCGCATATGGCTTGGTGCCAGCTGAGCCCAGTTTGAGCCCCAGCTTCTGCTTGCTGTGTGACCTTAGTCCGCTCTGAGCCTCCACTTTCTCATCTGTAAAATGGTTCCAGCCACACTAGAGTTCATGGAATGACAGCACTTGGTTTGGTGCCTGGCTCAAATTGCCCTCAAGAAATGCCAGTAGGCAGTGACCAGGCTCTATTCAGCCAAGGCTGGTCACTGACATCAGCCACCCTAGGTCTAGACAACCCCTCTGTCACCTTCATGGCAGACGGGGGAGACTGGGTCCAGAGGAAACTCTCAATTTAGCTGCTTCCAGGAAGGAAGGGCCCAAGAGTCGTTGGTATTGTTGGCAGGGAAAGAAGCTTAGAACCCTCGAACTCTGGACCCAACCATCCTTCCCTGAGGGGCCATTGAGGCTGCCTGGCCTCCTAGAGGGGCCCATTTCCTGTCACTGGGGGGCAGGGTGCTGGGAGACCAGTGGCTATTCCATGCTGTGTGGCCTCCCCAGGCACCGCCTTGCTCTGGACACCACACCTGGAGAGACAGAATGCAGCTGGCCCTCAAGAGTGGGTGGCTCAGGGGCGGAGAAGGGACCAGTTGATGTGTTTCTCCCAGAGGTGGTCCTTGTGGCCCTGGGTCTAAGGAAAGAAAGAGGCTGTGGGCGTCTTGAACGAAATCTCCCACACTGTCATCAGCAGAGCCGAGGACTGCCTTCCTGCGCTTGGTCCCTCTGCTCAGCCAGGGTCTCCCTAGTCTGGGGGGTAGTTGAGGTGGGCAGTGGGGGCAAATGGCTGTCCCCTGAGATGCCCACAGGGGTTGGGGAAGCACAGTGAGGGCCTCTGTGTGATGAGTCCACAAGACCCTGGGCTCTGGTCTGCAGGTCACAGGGAGGCCTGAATCTGTCCCACGGGCTTCCCTGGAACAACATGCCATCCTTGGGTGCTCTGAGGGGTCTGCCCACTCTAAGAGATTCTGCCCAGGATCAGAATCAAGGCCCAAACCCGGCCTCCCCTCTGCCGACTCACAGGGAACGGTCCTGGCCTGGGAGGGGCTCTCAGGGGGCTCCCGGGCTCCAGCCCTCCCCAAGTCTACAGCAGGACTTGCCCACCCACCTTGGCCTCTGAGCTGAGTCTTTGCCATTAACTAGGTGACCTTGGTAACTGTCACCTAGAGTGACAAGATAAAAACTCCATAACAGTACCATTTACTGAGAGCCAAGCTTGAGCTTTGCCCCAGTGGTTTTGTCTAATCATCTGGGAGGCAGGCATGGGGGCTCCACATTCAAGACTCAAAGAGGTCAAGTCACCTCCCCAAGGCCACAGAGCTTGATGGTGCAGAAATGAAGCAGCCCAGGAATGCCAGGCCTGGAGCCCTGGGTGTTGTCACCAGGACAGGCAGACCGGAGCTGGGACCCTCCCCCAGAGGTGATCCCAAGAGCTGGACCCCAGCCCTCCAAATATCGTGGTCCAAAGATCCAATGCCAGTGCCCTCCCTTCACAGGCGGTGGGCTTAGGGGAGCCCCCGGCCCCTGTTGCCTCTCTCCTGCACTGTTGGTGAGGTAATAAGCTATGCGTGTAGTGTAGAAATAAAACATGTTCTGCAGAACAAATGGTGTTAATTTGCAGCGTGCTCCACAGCCTGGCGTTACTGAGTGCCTAGAGGGTGGGGGCAGCAGCTGCTCCAGAATTAACAGCCGTGTGCAGCAAATTAGAGGGGCCATGCATCACCATCAGAGGCACAAAGTACCCCAAACTTCAACTCGGGCAGCCCTGCACCTTCCTGGAGGAAGGAAGTTTCCGGGAAGGCAAGAAGAGCAGCTTTCCAGGCCCTCTCCCCTCCTGGAGGTCGCTGTTCAGAGTAGCCAGTGCCCACTGCTGGGCCCACCCAACGACACCCCCAGGGTCCAGTGTGGGGTCAGATGTTGGATCAGGTGAGGGGTCTAGTATGGCTGCCCATTGGAACCCCTCCTCCAGAACCTGTGTCACGCCTGGTGGCACAGGAGAGGGCGGGCAGCTTTGTCCTTTCTCAGTGGCCGCCTCACCCACTGGGCACTAAAAATGAATTTGAGGCGAGTCCTGTCTTGGACACTGCACTCTCAGGCCCCCTCGCCCTGGCAACCTTGACTGATACCCCTCCTCCTGTCTCCTTCGTCACCCAAGTTTCCAGCTCCTGGCCCCTCCCAAGGCCCAGTTAACCCGAATGTCTATTTGTCTTATTTATTTATTACTCGCTGTTGCTGCTCAGAGCTGCAGCTCCCTATTGATCCATAACAACATTGGCAGCTCCGAGATGCCCGGCTTCTCCTGGGCGATCTGTCTTCCTTGACCCTACCCCACCCCACCCAACCCCTGTCTGTCTGACTGACGAGGGTCTGCCTTAGGTATGAGGGGGAGGCTGGATCTCACATCACAGCTTCGTAGGAGATGCCAGCCACGTGTCTGCATCCAGTGAACACTCCATCCATTCACGTCATCCATTCGCCCCTGTTGGGCCAGCCACTGGTGGGGCCACCTTCCTGAACCTCCAAACTCTGGAAATCTAGGCTGCTTCTGGGATGGGCAGAAAAAGGACAGGTGCACAGGGCAGGGGTGTTTGTCTTCCCTGCTGGTCTTTGCTGGACCCAAGGGGCCAAGGAACCCATGATATACAGAATTGGGGTCCTCTCTGCTTTCTGGTCTTGCTTTCCCTGTAGCCCCTGTTTCCCTCCTCTGTGGGGAGGAAGGTCATTCTAGAATTGTACATCTCTCAGGAAACCAACCCCTACTCCTTTTGCTAAGGTCAGTGCTGGGCACGCAGAGGCCTTCATTCAATGCTTATGGGGTGATGGGCGGACAGATGGACAGCTTAACTAACAGGGTTCTGGACTCAGAACTTGACACAAGGAAGGATCTTTGGCGTGCACGTAGTCCAACGGTCCCATAGTACAGATGGGGGAACTGAAGCTACCAGAGAGGAAGCCTCCTTCTCTATGGCCACCAGTGTGTCCAGCAGAGCAGGGCACAAAATCAGTCGTCTCACGGGCTTCTCCGTGGGCAGATCTCCAGGTGTGCTGAGCCAAGGGCCAAGAGCTGTGGGTGTTACAAAATCTAGCGCAAGGTGGGGTCCTGAAGGGGCTTGGAGACAAGTTGGGGAGACCCTCTCAAACATCAGGACATTAAATCCCATACTCGACAAGAATAAAAGCAGCATCACGAGGCTTCTCAGAAGTGGACCAAGGAGTTGGGGGAAGGGTCAGAGGCCCAGGGTGGGTGACTGAGGTGGAGGTGGGGGGAAGACTTTTGGGATGGTCCCAGGTGAACCAACCGAGGCAGGAAGTGTGTCCGAGAGCTGCTGACGGGTGTGTGGGAGGAGGAGGCTACAACAATGGGTTGGGATGAGTCAGGAGGGCTGGGAAGGACAGGCAGGGAGCTTGGCATTCTGGCAGAGGAAGGATAGGGCCCTTTAAGAAAAGAGACTGGAGGTGTCTGGCCCATCTTTAGCTCCTAAGCCTGCCTGCTTCCCGCTGACACCATCCACCCCTGGTGCTCAAGCAGCCTTTGTTCCCTGATCTCGCCTGCTGTTTAAACTCTCACTTTGCAAGGAAACACCTTTGGGGATGAAATATAACCTAGAACCACAATATATAAAACAGCTTGCGAGAGGTGCTCTGCTGAGAGGGGGTTAGAAGTGAGGATCCCGTGTACTCAGCCACCCCTGCCCACCCCACATGGAGGCCTCTTGGGCAGCTCCAGGGCTCATCCAACACAGCCTGAAACCACAGTCCTAGACCCAGGCCAGCAGTGCTGACCATCTTGTCTGGCTCTGGCCACTGTATGGTCCTGACCGCAGACTCAGCAGGCATGGTGGTGGTGGGGGGAGACTCTTGTTTGCAGGGGGGAATGTGGGGTTTGGCTGGTAGGGGAGAAGGACGGGGCTCAGGGTCTCCCCTTGCTGGGGCCAGAGTGTGGAGAGGACCCTGCACCCCCTTTCCGAGCCTGGGTGGCTGGCGGTCACTGCCAGGTCACATCTGCGGGGCACACGGGAGCAGCTCCAGATGTACCAGAAGGGCTGTGCTCGAATGTCAGTTCCATCTTCTCACAATCATTTCAGCATCCTCTTAGCTCCACGAACACGCAGCCTGCTCGTTTGAATGCGTAATTAGCCGAGCAGTCTACCTCGCTAATTTCAAGGCAGGGGAAGAGAGTGGAGGGGGCTTAGGAATTTGCATATTAATTTAGCCGAGGGAGAGAAAAATTGTTTACCACTTCCTTCTCCAGTGGCTCACAGAGGACTTAACTCTTTCCTGTTTGCTGTCTGGAGCCTTGGAAAGACAATGTGAAGGGGCCGCAGCCAGTCCAGCCAAAGCTTCCTGGCTCACCTAGGCCTCCTGCTATGTCCCACCCCCAGGGGTGCTGGCAGCCCCCTTTCTTTGCAGGGTTCACATGGGGGCTCCTCTGGGGCCAGATGATAAAGGGACTGGTGTTGCTGGGGATATGCTAATGACCCCAAACTTCCCTCCTCAGCTGACCCTCACCTATGGTTTTGAGGAATTGGAGATACCTGGGTCCCTTTAACTGCCCCATCCTCTTCATCTATTAATTGATTCCACAACCTCCACAGCACACCAAATCCAGTCTCAGCGTAGTGTCGGGGCCATGGGGAGGATATGTGGCTGTCCTCCCCACCAGGTGGGTCAGCAGAAGGTGAGGCGCTGCTGAGAGCCCTCTGATTTCATAAGTTAAGACAAGCTTTTGCTGGAGTGGTCAAGGCAGGCTTCCTGGAGGAGGTAGCATTTGCCCTGGGCCTAGCAGGAAGAATGTTCTCACTGGCAGCAAAAGATGCCTCTTTAAGTGATGGACCTCGTGACAGGAAGCACCTGGGGAGCTGGGTTCTTCGTTCTGACCAGATTCAGGGCTTGTGAGGTCTCGGAAGCTGGAAATGTTTGTGAAAGGCCCCTGATGACAGACTGAATGAGGCATGTGCCATGGCAAACAACTAAACCGCTCTGAGCCTCTGTCTAGTTTGCCAGGTGGATAATAATAATTCCAAGCGCTGTTTTAGGATGGAATGAGACACTGTGAAATGTTTGGCACAGTCATGTCTTCAGGCAATGCCGCCACCTGCTGCGGTTGAGATTCTTACTCAGACAGACAGCAGCGTCCACTCAGAAAAGGTGCGATGCATCACAGTGACGCAGGCAGCTCTGTTTCCCCAGAGACAATGTTTAACGGGGCTATGTTTCTAGCTGAAAGCCTGATCCTCACCATGGCAGACATGACGACAGGCACCATATTCCATCCCCCTACCCCCTACCCCGGGGCCTGGTGAGCACCAGATGAGGCGAGCTGCAGAGAGCCCACCCATGCCCACTCCACACATGGTGATCTGGATAGGAGCCACCCATTATCACGGCGCCTGATGGCAACTAGGAACATATGCCACACGCGGGTCAGTGAAAAGCGTTTTCTAAAATGCACAGACACACCTAAACTGCAGCTGCACCTTCTTTAGAATTGGAACAGTGTACCCCATGTCAGGAAGCAGCCAGGCGAGGGACTTGAGGGCAGCTGCTGGGGGCACCCTGAGAATCCATGGGGACTGTGGGCATGAGTCACAAGATGTGGGGGGTCCTGCAAGAGGGATGACCAGATGGACTGAGACCGGCATCCACAGGGGAGAGTTCAGGCCAGGCCGGCCACCTCCCCTCTCCGAGACTCAGTTTCTTGGCATCACCAGAAGCCTGGCCCCTCCTGAGCCAGGGCAGACATCATTAATCAATCACAGTGCCTCTGGTTGATTCCAAGAGCCGTGGGGGATTCCAAAAGCTGCTTTTGCCATCTAGATTAGATGAGGTCTAAATGCCCAGTTGAGGCTAGTCTACATCTCACATGCAGGTCACTGAGGAACGGGCAAGGCTGCCACCTTTGAAGGACTGGGCTGTAGGCCCTGCTCCCTCTAAGCTTTCTCTTGCTGCCAGCCCTGCTAGCAGCTAATGAATGGTGCACTTCGGGGTCTGCAACCTGGCAGGCTGGCCTCCCACACCAGATGCCAGATCTGCCCAGCACACTGGCTTGGCAGCACACTGTGACGAAGCACACGGGCTTGGGGCCAGATACCTGGGTCCCAGAAGGCCTGGGCTCTGCCACTGACCATCCTGTGGCCTGGATGGGATGCCTTCCACGGGTTATGTATGTACTTGGCTCACAGAGTTGGTAAAAGGGAAGAGAAAGAAGCCCAACCCTGCACCCAGTCCTGCCCAAGCCAGCAATCGCCACCCCTCATCCCCTGCTTCTGGCAAAGAAAGGTGAGGAGGCCCCGGGGATGAGAGCAGGTGATTCTGAGGGCAGGAATCCACAGGGCTTCTCAGGGTGGTCCCAGCCACCCTCGTGGAACTCCTAAAATGTTTGCTGGGGATGTAGATTCCTGGGCCCCCCCAGGTCCGGGGAGTCCAGACCCACCTTCAGGGTCCTACTGTCTGATTATTGGGACCTTCCCAGGGCCATTCTCTCCCCAGGGTCTGAAAGCCCAGTGCCCTCAAATCTCATGTGGGGCGATAGCCTCTCCCTCCTGCACTTCTTCCTTCAGGGAACCTGTGAGATGAAACGGCAATGGACTCGAAAGCTGAACCACAGGCAAAAGTGGGGGGCTGTCGCTGGGAGAAGAAAGCCAGTAGAGCTTGGACCCCTGAGTGTGTGGATGCAGGTCTCTGAGGGACTGTGCCCAGTTGGGCGGGTGCTGCCCAGCAGTCGGGCAGGAGCAGCTTGCTCGGCCCCCTGCCGTCCCCGCTCATCCAAGCAAACCAGGACGACTTCTTTGTTTGGCGCTGTGGGTTACATGGGCTGGGTCGGGAGGTAATCTGTCTGCCTCCCGCAGCTGGCTGTCAGCTCACATCTGCGAACCGGCTTCATTTTCACTGTCATTAAAAATCCCAGGTCTGACAGGTAGAGAAAATTCAACGTAAAAACAACCACCCAGGGACCAACCGTAGCTCCAGTGGGAGCCCAACTTCCAGTCCAGGGCAAAGCCCCTCTGGGAGACAGGGTGGGGAGCCCGCCCTGCGCCCATTGTTCTGGGGTGGGCTGGGTAAGCCGAACAGGTGTTGGCCTGCCATCAGCACAGTAGGACCAAAAAAGAGACACAGAGAGAAGGCAAAGGGAGGGGATGCAGGAGGAGGCAGAAACACGAACACAGGCAGAAACCTGCCCTGGGCCACACCTGCACATCACACGGGACCCCAGACACCAGAGAAACAAGAGGTTGTGCACACACCAGGGGCACACGACTGAACCCCAACACCTGCCTCTGACCTCACTGGGCCTCCTGGGAGAGGCCTCTGGGCCTTGAGACTCTGCCCACTGTCCTTGAGGCTTTTCGCCTCCCAGTTCTTTTGGGCGAGGGAGGTACACCTGTTGGGGGGTGGGGCGTCCACAAGGGCCCTGAAGAAGAAGCTGACGTGTCTCCCTGGGCAATGTGAGGAAGGCTGGTGCCCCCACCAAGTCACATGGCCCTGGGGGGCACTGAAGCACGTCACAAGGACAGATGCCAGCCCTGCTTCTTAAGATTTCTCCATCACTCAGGCAGATCACTTCCCACTTCTGAACCTCCGGGGCCGAAACTATACAGAGTGGTAGGTGGGTGGAAGGGCCTGGTATGGGCGTGAAAGGTGTTGGGCCCTGGCCTGTGGTGGAACTGGCCCCTGCAGATCACCCTGGTATCCTGCCCTGGCTTCATTCCACCAGATCCGCGCTCCAGTGACCACTCACCTCTCAGAGGAGCCTGACACCATTCTTTTCTCTCGTGGGGTTGGAGTGTACACTGGATGCTGGCTCTCAGGTCACGGATCTTGGAAATCTGTCCTTAGCACCAACCACCCTGATACCCTTTCTCTGTGATGGGACAGGAGCATCAGGCCTCAGGCATTCTCTGCTGCTGTGCTCAGCCTGGCTGGGTGCACTGTGACCCTGATCAAGGCCAGCCCCTTGGAGAGCCTGGGGACTGGCCGAGTTCCTGCTGTCCAGGGCCTTGGCTGGAGCCTGAGGTGGGCTCAGATCCTGGGTCTCAGAGTCCTAGGGCGCTGGTGCTCACGCACTTGTCAACATCTGGAAAAAGTTCACAGAGGGCTTGGGAGGATGTGCCCATCCTAGCCTGGCTGGCTCCCTCCCAGCTGGGGACAGAGGGACCTCCACAAGGCCAGGACCACCCACCCCCAGAGCAGAGGCAGCTCAGGAGCTGAGGAGCTGGCATGTGGAGGGTTAACCACTGATTATAGCTTTGTCTCTGCATCGGCTGCATAATGTGCTCATTTGCATACTGCAGTGTGCGCTCAATTAAAATGAACTTTTAATTTCTTCTAAGTAAATTACTTCTTGCCGGTACGTGACGCGCACAAATGTCAGAATAATGGGAGAGCCTTAATGAGCTGGGGAGTGAAGCGGGGTGGGGGCCGCTGGGAATAACTCCAGGACATGCATGTTCACAGACATGCATACGGGTGGACGCACAGATCCGTGACCCGACTGGCACACTCATTCCTCCACACACAGCTCACCCTCCAGCTTGCCCTCAAATGTGGGCACACCCATGTGCACACACGGGTTTACAAACTCCTACCTAAGATGGAGTCACATTTCTCCCCAAGCTTCAGCCTCCCTCTCTGCTGCTTCTTATTTTGCTTATAAGTAAGGGTGTAAGCTTAGAGGGTTTTAAACAATGAAACAGAATCCAGAGCAACAAAGCAGCGAGGCTATTCCCCTGGCCAGGGATTGGAGGGAACCCAGGGCTGCACTGGGGGGACACAGGTGAGCCCCTTGCTGCTGGCCCACGTAGAAAATATCACCCCTCCACTCCTCACCTCCAGTAGCCTGAGCCCTGGTCCCCATCATCCCTCCTTCTGTGCATCTGAGTTGGGAGGCAGCATTACTCTCACTGGCCAGCAGTGGAAACCGAGGCTCAAAGAGGTGATGTAGTCTGCTTGGGGCACATAGGTCGGTTCTATGAGAAAGCAGCGTGGGGAGTGGTCTATCTGCCCCCAGAGCCTGTGCCCTTTCCTCTCCTCATCCTTGGGAGCCAAGATCAGCAAATGTGGAGGTGGCATCAGCCTTCCGCTGGCCAGGCAGGGATAAGGGGCAGCGAGAAGACGCTGACCAATGCTCCCAGCTCCCAGGCCCCTCGGCCCAGCTTGGTATCATTTCAGCACCTTGGAGAGGGCCAGAAACCTACCTGGTGAACCCACTCAGGGCTTGAGTTACTAGGAGGGTCTCAAGAGAGGCTCCACCCTTTGCCCAGAGTGCTGCGGAAGGTCTGTCCCCGTGCAGAGGAGGAGTAGACACAGGGGCACTGTGTTCACAAGGCACTGTGACCAAGCATCAGCTCCAGCCCCCATGAGTCAAATGGCTCTGGACAAATCATGGAAGCCATCCACCACACACTTGTCTCCTCTGCACTTGCCTGAGGCTCCCTGGGGCCATGTTTAACCCCTGACCTGTGCTGTGACAGAGCCACTACTGGACAAATCAGCAACCACTGACCACCCCATGGGACCTGGCTGAAGCCACTGCTGGACACCTGCAGAACCATTGCTCAGATGGCCCTTGGGCAAATGCCCCCATGGACTCCAATGCTTGAGTCTTGGGGAGGCCAATCTTCTCAGCCTCCTCAGGTCCCAGAAGGGCCAAAGGAGAACCAGTGATGTAATGAATCTTAGGATGTGTAGACATGGCTCCCAAGAGGACAGAGCAGAACCAAAAACCTGCAGGCATTTGTTCTGGGCCTGCAGTGCATCTTGCAGTGTTTGAAGAGGCCCGTGGCCTTGTGGGGAGGGGCACAGACATCGCTGACAACATGGATGAGCACTCGCCTTTCAGATGGTGGTCAGGGAGGGCTTCCTGGAGGAGGAAGGCCTAAAGCCTAACACATCAGGATGAAGATTCTTCTGGGGAATGTAGGGACTGAGTGACCCAGGCCAATGGAGAGTTCATGTCCAGGTGAGTTGGAGGGTGAGATGGAGGGGTGGTGACTAGGAGTGCACCAGGGAGAGGCACATATACAGGTAGGAACGGTACACGAGGGGCACGGGGTGCAATGTCTGGGCTCAGGGACATGCACCTGAAAGGAAACGTGCTGGAAATGACCAAGCTGAGGGAGGTGATGAGAAGGTTCAGAGTCACGAAGAAGCCACGGGAAGTGGGGGCAAGGCCCTAGGGGTCCAAGGCTCAGGTCAGAGCGCCCAAGTCATGCTGTGGGGCAATTTCTCAGCATGGGGGTGCATTGAGAAGGTGGCAAGTCCTGCATCTACAAATAACTTGTCATTATTTGCAGGCTGGGGGAGGCCATGGTGGTAGCCAGAGCGAAGGGCAGAGGCTTCCAGGGCCACTGCCCCCTCCTCTGACATAGCTTGGGACACCCAGGGCACAGGTGGAAAGCATTACCCAGCCCTCATTGAGCAGATAGGGAAACTGAGGCCCAGAGGGTCTCAGCCAGCCCAACCTGGTAGAGGGCAGCATGAGAAGGGTGGCCCAACCTGGTGGATGGAGAGAGCCAGGCTGCCTATGTCAGCAGTGGGAGATGATGCCTCTGTCCCATCTGCCTGTCCTGGTGACCCCACAGTCTCATTTCGAGGGTGTTGGGGGAGCAAATGGGAGGAGAACCAGGAAGGCAGCAAGCTCAGAGAGTAAAGGAGAAAAAGAGGCAAAAAGAGGAAGCCCAAGCTAGGAGTCGCAGTGAGAAGTGCCACACAGGTCTGCTCATACCCCTCCCCTGCTCAGGAACACTCCATGGCTCCCCAGTGCCACCTGAACAAGAATAATGCCCTGACTGGGCACCCGCTCCTCAGTGCACCTCACAACCAGCCAAACTGAGTGAGAACAAACTGCCCCCAAACTTGCATGCTCTGGCCTCCTTGCCTTTGGTCACAGGGTTTCTGCACCTGGATGCTCTCCCCGTACCCTGACTACCTGCCTGAACCCCCAGAGCAAGCTGAATTTCTCTCCCTCCAGCAGAGTGTACTTCTCTCCCTTCGGATCTGCCGTGAAATGATGATGGCCCTGAGTGATCATGCTGCCCTCATGTCCCTGTAGTCGGAGGACAGCTGGCCACAGTGGGGATGCGGGGACACCCAAAGGGCGAGAGGTGGCACCCAGCTGTGTGTGCATCTCTCCCAAGGAGGGGCGACAGTGTCCTCCTTGGGCTGTTGTGGTATCAGAGGGTTCGAGCTTGAACCCTGACCAGCTAGACAGTCCAGTCAAGTTCCTGTCTCCTCCTTGGGGGAGGGGCATTTCTCCTCCTGTCCATCCTAGCTCCTGTGCCTTTAAGAAGAGGAATCCCCCCTCGGCTTCCTTCCTCCCTGTTTTTCATGCCAGTCTCTCCCCCTGGATAGGTTCTGACAATTACCACTTCCCTGGCAGCTGGGGTGTGCTGCGTGTGTGTGTGTGTGTGTGCGTGTATGCGCGTGTGCGTGTCTATTCGTGCACATGAGGTGACTGAGCCCAGCTTTCCCCCATTGCTGAAATTTACATTGAACTACAAATTAATTTCATAATTTTTTCCTCTCTAATTATGCCAACATCTGCTGCAAAGCCAAGCTGTGCACATGCATTTTAATATTCTCTCCCCCTTCTCTCCTCCTCACAGCATTGCTGTCTGTCTCTGCACTGAACTTTTCAATAATTATCACCAAGAGAAGATCTTGACTTCCATTTCTCTTGCCTTTCAAGAGGGGGAGAGAGAGAGGGGAGCGATGGGGGATGAGGAGGAAGGAAAGAGAGAAAGAGAGAATGAGGGAAACAGAGAATGAGTAAGAGAGAAAGGGGAATAAGGGGGAGAGAGAGAAAGATAGAGAAAGAACAGGGAGAGAAGAAAAAGTGAGGCGAAGGGAGGGGAAGAGAAGAGGGGAGGGGAGGGGAGGGGAGGGGAGAAGGAGAGGGGGGGTAGGGAGGGGATGGGAAGAGGGAAAGATTGGCAAGTTAATAAACAGGTCTACGCATCAGTGTCTCTGGGAAAGAGCCGTGGGGTGGGCATGGAGGGGTGGCTGACAGTCGATTTCTTTGTTGCTGCAGGAGGAGCGGGTGGGTCTGAAGGGAGAGGAAAAGAGGAAAGGACAAAAGTGGAGGGAGAAAGAGAAGGAAAGAGAGAGAAGAAACTGCAGGTGGAACAGGGAGTTGGATGAGGGGCAGGGGCAGGCTAGAGGCTGGGAGGGGCACTTGTTTGCAGGCACCCCCAGCACCCCAAGAGCACAGTCACCCTGGGGCCAGGGACATGCCAAGGGGGACATGTTGGTTCTGTCTGGCCCTCTCTTATTGACAAGCATGGTCAAAACAAAATGGTTTTCCATTATCTGCAAGCACAGGGACAGATAAGGTTGTGGGTACCCACTTGTTCTCACCAACTTTCCTAAGAGGGTGGCTATACCTAGGCAGGGCGTGCTTGGTCTTGGTGCTGCTGTCTAGGGGTGCCCCTGTGCCTTCACTGTGAGACATCCTGCCAGGTCCCTGAGGAGAGCTGGCTTGGCATGTGTATGTGACACCCACAACTGATAGGTTCTTCCTACTGTGCACTACCACCCACCCACCACCCTTTCTTCCCACCAGGTGCCCACAGCTGGCCCAGATTCCACCACCTGCTCAAGAGTGTGGGCACCTCCAGTGCTCTGCCGAGACTCAGGGTACCAGGGAAGCTCTTCACGTGATTCCCCTCCACCTAAACTCAGAGTGAGTGTGTGTGCACCTGTGAGTGTATGCACACATTGTGCATTTGTGTGTGAGTGTACGTACACACACGTGTGCATGACATGTGTATGAGTGTGTGGATGTGTGTGCACATGCATGTGTGTATTTGTGGAAGTGAGTGTACGTATATGCACAGGTGAGTGTGCACAAAGGCACAGGAGAGTGTGTGTATGTATGCATGTGTGTATGTGTGTGAGTGTGCACAGGTGTGTGCACACATGTGCAGTTGTGAGTGTGTGCACATGTAACAGTGTGTGCATTTATGTGTGCACATGTGTGTATGCGTGTGAGCACCTATGTGCATGTGTATACATGCGAGTGTGAGTGCACATGTGTGAGTGTGCATATGCACACACGTGTGTACATCTGTGTGCACACATATGTGTGACAATGTATGCATATGTGTGTGTACATGTGTGCATATGCAAGCATGTGTGTGTATGGAGTTCTGGCTGTATATTCATCTCTGCTCAGCCCTGCAGTGTAGGGATGGACACCCAAACAGACGGTGTACAGCAGAGCATTTGACAGGAGTCAGGAGTTTGGGTATAGCCCCAGCTCAGTCACCTGTACTGTGAGAACCTGGGAGAGACACCGCCTGTCTGTGAGCCTCCGTCTCTTCAGTGAGAGTAAAACCTTCATCTGTCCGCATGGAGCAGCTGCACACAGTAAGTACTCCACAACACACATTGAATGAGAAGCAGTGAAGTCCTGCTTTCTTCTGCGCCCTCAGGATTGGTCTCAGCTTGAAGACAGAAACTTGGCATTCTGTGCGTGGATCTCCTTCCCTATCTACCTCCTAGTCCCCCCTTGAGCCCACCTCCTCCTCTCCATCCCACAGCTCCTTGCTATAAGAGCTCCCAGTGCTCCCCTGCCTCCCAGCTCCTCCCTCCTTCAGCAATGGCAGCTGGAGTGATGCACACATTTGACCATGCTACCTTGGTTGAAAGCTTTATATGGCTCCTCAATGCCGTTAGACTAAGTCCAACCTCCTATTCTGGCACATGAGGCTCTAGTTCCAAATCCTTGGTGAGCCCACGTGTAAACCCCTGACATTACCCCTGTAGGGCCTTTCCCTGGCTTACCCATTATCTTTCTGCTCCTCATCCTTGATGATTTTACAACCAAACTCTGGCTTCCCTTTTTCCAGAAGGTCTTCCACGCCTGCACCAGGCTGGCTGTGCCCTCCATGCTCCTATCTCACAGGGTCCCTGGGTGGACAGCACTTATTTTTTTTCTAGTTCTCCCATCTCACCCGCGTCTCAGAGCTTTTTGAGGGCAAAGTGTTTTATCTGTAGCCCCAGAGCCTTGCATATGATTGATGTTCAATAATTTTTTGTTAAACGATGAATAAATGAATAACATAATTCATAATTGAAATATATCACCAAAATTCCCTGGGTCCATTTCCTCATATAGAAAATGAAGGGATTAGATCTCTTATAGCCAAGGACTCTCAACCTTACTCTTTTCAATGTCCACTCCAGCCTAAGAGGTCAGCAGTGGAGGGAGAGCAGTTCCCTCTACTTTAGTAAAAAAAAAATTCAATAAATCCACATTTTTTGAAACTACAATGTTCCGGACACTGTGGAGGCTTTTTGCAGAACACAGTGCAGTGTCCGAGGTGCTCGCTGTCTGGAATAGGATGTGCAAACAGCTAAGATACCTGGGAGAATGTGATAAGGCTCAGTGTGGGGACTGTTCCACCCTAAAGGGATTTGGGAAAAAGTAATTGGTGACATAGCATCTGAATGGGGTCCAGAGGAATGAGAGGGGCTTTGATGGAACTGGGGTGTCCTCAGGAAGAGCCTTACAAATGAAAGGCAACAGATTGCAAAAGTAGAGAGTGGGCTTTTGCTCTGGTCATGATAAAAACAGTGAGCATCATACTTACCCTCCTGCTATAAACAACTACTGAACTGGACGAAATATTTGCTACAAATATTTTCAGGCATTGCACAACAGACAGCTCTACATTCATCCCAACTTTCTGTCTTGAAGCACTTCTCAAACCAGCCCAGGGAAGCAGAGCTCCAGCATAGTGCAGTGGTCTCAACAAGTAGAGGAAATACAGGTGAAAGTCAGCATTCCAAGGTGCCTGAAATTTGCAGAATAGAGAGAGGAGGAAGCTGTACAAAGAAGGGGGCCCAGAAATCTACACAGGTGTTCCCTGAGTTTTTGAGTCATAAGTTGCACATGTGCAAGGTGGGATTCCACAAGACCTGGCAGAGAACCACTAAAGGCTATGAGTTGACTGGAGAGTCTGGAGTTGATATAGTGGTGGGAGACATTGTGCAGTCCAAACAGCTAGAGCAGAGAGACCACACTGAACATCCCAGAACTCAGGAGTAGAACTATTCTAGCCCTTGGGTAAGGATTACTTGAGATCTGGCTTCACAAAGACCCAAACCAAGCCCTGACAGATCAAGCTAAGCTTCCAGTAAACTCTCTACTAGAACACAATTTAACACTCTTGGAAGGATACAATATAATCCAGACGCTCAACAATATAGGGTTTACAATGTCCAGCACACTATAAAAAATTACCAGATATACAAAGAAGCACGACATTTAACCAGAAAAAATAAACACTAACCAACAGATCCACAGATGACACAGATGGTGGAATTACAAAGTAAAGATTTAAAACAAAAGAAAAACATGAGTGAAGAGATGGAGACTCTCCACAGAATGGAAACTATGGGGGGGGGGGGCGGGTGAGGAATCTAATGGAAAATGTAGAACTGAAAAAATACAGAATGTGAAATGAAAAATTCACCAAGTAAGTCTAACAGCAGATTAGACTATGGAAGAAATAACTTGTGAACTTGAAGATGGGTCCCAAAAAATCAATTCAAATTTAAGCACAGAGAGAAACGGAGATTTCAAAAAATCAATAAATAACAGACCCTCAGTGACCTGTGGGGCAATACCAAGCAATCTATGTATATATAACTTAAGTACCAGAAAAAGAAGAAAGAGTGGGAAAGAAAAAATTTTTTTGAAGAAATAATAACTGATAATTTCCCAAATTTGACAAAAAATAACCCACAAATCATAAAACCCAAGCCACAGAATCATTTTAAAAAAATTATTGAAACCAAAAATAAAGAGGCTGCTTAAAAGCTGCCAGAGAAAAACAGACACATCACATATAAGGGAATAAAGGTGAGAACAAAGACTTCTTTTGCACATGTATTTTTCCAAATACATATGGAGTATTCACCATAAAATGTCTCAATAAATAGGAAAAGATTAAGATCATACAAGATGTATTCTCTAATGGTAGTACAGTTGGAAATCAATTACACTAAGATATCTGTTAAATTCTTTCAAATATTTGGAAATTAAACAAAAATGTCTAAATAACCCCATGAGTAAAACAACTCACCAAGGAAATTAGAAAATATTTTGAATTAAATAATAATGAAAACCTGATACATCAAAATTTGTGTGCTATAGCCAAAGCAGTACCTAAAGAGAAAATTATAGCTTCACATGCTTGTGTTATAAAAGACTTACGGTTTTAAATAAATGATCTAAGCATCCATCATGAAAGTCTAGAAAAAGATGAACAAATTAAACTGAAGGTAGGGGGAAGGATATAATAAAAAGCAGAAATCAATGAAACAGAAATTGGACAAAAAATAAAGAAAAAAATTTTTAAGTTAGTTCTTTGAAAAGATTAATAACATTGTTTAACTCCTAGCTAGTTTGATTATTCAAGAAGGGAGGGGGGGGGGGAGAGAGAGAGAGAGAGAGAGAGAGAGAGAGAGAGAGAGAGAGAGAGAGAGAGAGAGAGAAACACAAATTTCCAGTATCAGGAATGAAAAAGAGGACATCACCACAGAGCCTATAAACATAAAAGGGAAATAAGAGAATATTACAAACAACTTTAATGTAAATAAATAGACAACTGTTGGACATGGACAAACCCCTTGAAAGACAAATTACCAAAACTGACACAAGAAGAAACAGAAACTCTGAAAAGGCATATATCTGAGAACAAAATAAACTTATAATTAACCCGACACACACATAGAAGAAGGTGGAAGCCATTAAGTCCCAGGAAGGGTGAGCCATGAGTTTTATTGAAGAATGAAATGTGGAAAGGTTAATGCAGTTAATGCACATGTGATGACTGTGACAGGAAACATAAAGCCACCTACCTTTTCTGCCATGTCTGCCATAGGCACTATGCCTGGCGATTTATCCAACCATTTCTCATCCTTGCAGCAACCTTAGTTTACAGATGAGAAGATAAGAGGCTCAGAGACGTTCCTTTTTCCTCTCTCTTTTTTTTTTTTTTTTTTTTTTGCCAAAGTCACATAGGAGGTGACAGAGCTCTCTCCAGGTACCCACAGCAAGGAACATATATGGAGCTGCCCAGAGCTTGCTTCCTACATCTCCTTTTCCTTCTCACTCTCAGCCTTCAAGACAGAGGATAAAAGCCCCTGTGAGCTGTGGAACCAACCCATGTCTTCAAAGCAACATCTTTCAGACTACATCCCTGCTTGCCCTCTGGACTTAGTGTCTTATAACTTTTTCATAACATGTTCCCCTGGAGAACAGGAACTCCACTTTATTAATGTATTAGTAAAAAAGCAGAAATATAGACACATACATGTACACACATATATATGGTAACCATAAAATTTGTCTTCCAGGCAAAGAAACTTGGAGAGTGAAGCGGGGCGGGGGGGTCATGACAACAGGTACAGACCAGGGCTGACCTGAGAAAGCTAGGATGAATGGTCAACCTGAACTGGAAATGTGACAATATCCTTGCTCTCAAGAACTTACTGGAATACAATAACCATTATATTAACTGTCCACAGCACTTTACAGTTTACACTGTGCTCCAGAACCATCAGCTCCTGAGCCTGCCCACCACCCCGGGGAAGCAGAAGACATTATTATTATTCCTGCTTCAGGCAGGTCAATTGATTTTCATGAGGTCAGAGAGCAGGGACCCATTCCAGGCCTTTCATGGCTTTCCCTTGAGAGCTCCTTCCTCTCCTACAATTTCCTGAAAAATCTGAGCACACAGACATAAATCTATAACTAACACATCCTTCTTGCCTGTATTTTTGTCTCAGGTGACAGGAAGTTCAGAAAACTTCAGGCTGATTTGGAATATAATAATCTATGTAATCAATCTGCCGCTTCTATTTGCACAGTTCTATTGTTTTCTTCCATTTCCCGAACTGCTTTTGGAAGTATATGGGGTACAAGATATAAATAATATTTTTAATGGAACCCATTTGAGTGCACAGGTGAACCTCACTAACCAGTCCTGTCCAGCATTGAGTCTCCTGGAAAGTGCCTTCCTGGAAAGTGTCTGCACGGCCAGCTCTCCTCTCTTGAGTCAACTCTAGCCTGCTTCCTGGAGGAGCCCCCACACTCACCATGGAGGTGCTGGGTCTATCTGGTGCGGGGAACAGAGCACTAGCTTGGGAGCCAAGCGTGTCTCCCGGAACTCCAGCCCTGCAGGACGAGACTCAAGACCCTCCCAGAGCCACTCCTGCAGAGCGCCAGATCCAGGAGCAAAAGGATCCACAGCACCCATGGCCAGGAGCCAAGCCAGGGATGCTGCTGGCTCGGTGGCTCTTCCCAGCCCCTGTTCCAGCCCCTCCACTTGCACCAACTTTGCCTCCATGACTCCCCTATGGAGAACTGATATATCACCAGGGAAGCCTTCTGATTTCCACTGAAAATACAGTGCCCAGCCTCACCACTCCCAAAACACGTTTCAGGGGGCCTCCATCACAGCTCACGTGTCCTTCTGACTGGACCCTGATGAGCTGGGAACTTGCCTGTGCCCTGGACAGCCACACAGGGGCCTTGCATGCCATAGAAACTTCCAGAGTTGGGTCTCCTCGCCTGTGGAGTGAGGCTGCCTGCAGCCCACCTCTCACGCAGTGAAGACACAGAGATGCCTGCAGACCAAGGTCACCATGCCAGCAACGAGGATATCAAGGACTCGTTGTTTCATCCCTGGACTGGTTGGAAACAGCGAGAACCTGAAGGCTGCCTCAGGAGGCCCCCGCCCCTCCGCCTGCCTCTTCACACCCCTCCTCCAATGTTTGCTATTTTGTTATTGTTGTTAATTCCTTGCCAGGTGGAACTTGGCACTGTGGGGCTTAATTAAGCTCAGCCAGCTGTTGCCGAACATGGGAATGTGATGCGTGGAGGAGCCAGCCTCTAGCAAGCCATGGGGAGGCCAGAGAAGGGGGCAAGAGAGGGAGAAGGGAAGGGGGAGGGGGAGGGGCGGGGCCTCAGAGGCTCCCGGAGACCCATAGCCCCAGGCTCACAACAGAATGGGGTCTGACTTGGGAGCTAGGAGGCTGGGCTGCCAGACGGGGCCTCTGGGCAAGTCCCAGGATGTGGGCTGACAAGGCCCAGCTGCCACCCCCAACCCCTATTGATGCAGAGACCCCAGCTCCTAAGAACTGAGATCCCACAGGATAGAGGAAGACTTTGCAGGGGGAGCTCCTGTGCAGGAGAAGCTTCCATGGAGGGGGACAATCACCAAGGCCCAGTAGCACCAGTGCTGTGCTGCCCAGATGCTGGACAGCAGCACCCAGGGAGTGCAAGGTGTGGTGTGTGTGAGTGTGGTGTGTGCATGCATGTGTGTGTGTATATGTAGTGTGGTGTGTGTGTGTGTATAGTGTGGTGTGTATGTGTGAATATGTATCTATGTGTGTGTTATATGTAATGTGTGTTATATGTAGTGTGTGTGTCTATGTGTAGTATGCATGAGTGTGTATGCGGTGGGGGGATATATGTGTGAGTGTGTATCTGTACATAATATGGTATATGTGTGTGTGTGTGTATGTGTGTCCACTTGCCCTAAAATCTTGCCCTGGAGATAGTTGTGTCTCATGATTTTGCTTGTCACCAGGGCCTGTCTGACTTCTGTGAAAACAGCTAACTGGTGGGGCCTCATTTTCAGCCAGAAAGCTAGCTGCAAGGGAGTCCAGAATCAGACCTCAGCTTTTCAGCCTCTCCAAAGTAGAAAGAGGATGGAATGGAGGTTGAGAGAGCAGATCTACAATATTTTCCCCAGTCTACCCCATGACAGCTCCAAAGCCATCATTTTATTCAGACTTGAACTTCCATATAACAATAGCAATGAAATGTGCTCCCTACTAACACAATGCAACTTTCCCACGAGCTAGTGAAAAGACGCTTGCCCTTTCCCCAACGTGTAAGACTTTGTGCCGTATTCTCCCCAATTACAACATAAAAAGACAATATCCAAATGAATTTGAAATTCACATGTCCTTTGATTCACCAATTTCACATTCAGGAATTCACCCTGGATGTGCTTGCCCAGGGGCACACAGCATGTTTGTGGAGGCAGAGGGGTGAGAACACCCCAAACATCATCACTGAGGAACAACTATGGATTAAATACAACAAAAAGCTCATGCTCAAGAGCATGTAGAAATTGTAGAAACAGAACTAGATATGTCAAAGGAAAAATGGCAAGTCACACAACTGGCTTCCACTATGGGTTTCTTAGCACTGGCTGAGCACTAAAATTATCTGAGAAGTTAGAAATGCAAAATAACTCTGGCCTCAGACACCTCCTGGGATGGGCTCAGAATCTCTGGGGGTGGGGGATGGATGGGCTTCTTTTCCTTGGTGACGTTTGGGGAGAATGGGACTCACTGCCATTTGGGCAGGTACAGGATATAAGATGCCAGCTACAGGAAGGTAGCTTGCAAGCTTGCACTCACACACTCACACTCACTCACACAGGTATCATGTGATCTCACAAATGCACACTCGCACACTTGAGTGTCATGTGACACCACATGGTTACACAGATGCTTGCTTGTGCATGGCTGTCTCTGGAAGGGTGCGGGGACACTGAGATCCTGGGGTGGAGATAGAGACGACATTTTGGAGGCTGCCTCACAGTGCTGGATATTTGGCTTTTGTTGTTGCAGACACTTATTCTTCATTTAACATTAAATTTGTTAATAAAAAGGAGGCCTCCTTCAAGCATTGCCCTCTTTCCAAGAAGGGATTTCTGGACAGCAATTACCTTGAAGTGTTATTTGGGGGCAGAGAGACCCCCTCAGTACCCCCACTACGGGCTTTCCACTTCAGCCACCAGGAGGAGGAGCTTACCAAGCAAAGGGCGAGATGCTGCTCTGGGTGTGTAAATGACCCCAGGAGGAGCTGATCCCCAGACCCCTCACAGCCTGTCCTGCTGATGGCCCTGAACAAGTCAGTCTCACTGATGCAGGCCTGCTCTAGGCTAGACCCTGGGGAGACAGCCTCATGGAACACAGCCCGGAATTTAGTCCTCACCTGGCAAACAGCTGTGGCCCCACCTAATGATGGATGCTTCAGGGAAGGAATGTATCCAGATTCCTGAGAAAGCCCATCCCAGCAAGACGGTTCCTACGTGGGCCTTCAGATGCAGAAGACATCCTTGCAGTTCTTACCCTGCACCCAGGGAGCTGGCCGCTGCCTGAGATCCCTCCACAGCTGTCATCCCAGTGCTCCAGGCTCCTATGCAGCCTCAGGCCAGGCCTCCTCTCTGGGCTACGTGTTAATCCTCTCTGAAGGGAGAGCACGAGACTAGGGCCACCAGGCACCAGAATCACCTGGGGCTCACAGAGTCCCAATATCCACCAGCCATGATGGGGTGGGGCTGGTGAATCTGCATTTAACAAGCTCTCAGGTGGCTCTGCTGCCACAAGTGTGAAGGCCACAGACTCGGAGTGTCTGGAGGCAGCTCTAAGTGAACGCATTTAGATGCTTTCTTGGCTTCAGGGTTGACTGGGGGAGAGCAGGACTCACCAGGCACCCCAAAGGGAGAAGGGGCGACATGGGGGAGTCCCAGGAGGCAGGCAAGGACAGAAGGGTGCAGGACAAGGAGAGCGAAGCCTGGGTCCCCACAGGTGTTGTGGGGAGCTTGGCCTCCTTCGTTCCACCTTAAAAGTCCAGCCCGGTGTGCACTGGGAAAGCTGCCAAAACAGGGTGGAGGCGGCCTGAGCTTTCACTGGAAAAGCAGCAGAAAACAGCAGTGGGCCAGGAGTCCCCAGAATTCCCCTCATGGTACGTTTTTAATTGGATTTAATTATTTTCCAACTAATTGCATTTTTAAAAGCTTTCCCTGGTGGTTTCTTAATCTGAGGATCTCTCCCCTCCTCTCTGGGCTGGAAGCTGGGCCTTGGCAGGGATGAAGAGAGACAGAGTCAGGGTTGCCAGGGGGCCACTGTGCTCCCACCAAGGCTCCTTGGGGACCTGGGAAGGACCCTTGGACAGGGGGGCAGTGGGATGCAAAATGGGGAGGCTGAAGCTGGAGGCTGCCCCATGTCCCTCCCTGGGCCACGTATTCCCTGAGGGGCCCCCTCACTCACAGATCACAGGTACAGTCATGAGACATCCTGGAGCTGTCCTCCTGGGGCTCCTGCTCACACTTGGGGTGCAGCATGTCCCCCTTCCCCAATTTATAGCCACCTTTCCTCAGACAACAGCCCTAAGAAGCTGTTTAACCAGATGTCAAATTGCGTGTGGTCAACTCGTCATCACGAATCCATATAGATCTCCACACGTGTGTATATATATATATATATCTCCCTAACAACACACACACACGTGCACACATGCACACATGATGGTTCTGCTTCTCTGACAGTTCTGGCGGATTCTCGCACAGACCTGCTTGGGGACCCACAAGTGGATCATGTGGAAAGGAGAATCGTGGCAAGTTAACCGTATGAAAAATACCCTCCTTAGGAATCACGACTGTTGAAAAATGATATCAAAACAAGAGTTGTTCTTCTCTCCTGGTGGCATGTCAGTGGAGGCTTGCCCCCATTGTCTGATTCTCAGCCCGTCTCTCTGTCTGTCTCTCTCTCTGCCACTATCTCTCTGCATCTCTTTCTCTCCTGCTCTCCTTCTGATTCTCTCTCTTTTCTCTGCTCTCCTGTAGCTCCCTGACACTGCCTTGACTCTCACCTGGCTCAGGCTGCTTGGGAGAGGTTGGAAGGGGGCGCCTGGGTGCTAGAGTGAGGGAGCAACGTTTCCCACAAGACGGTGGTTCAGCACCATGGCCAGAGGTGCGGTTCTAGAAGGACTTCTGCCCCCAGACAGTTTAAACCTTTGGGGTTCCTACCCCACATCCCTCAGCATCACGACCCAGGACTCCATTTATTCGTCATTCCCTGGGCAAGCTCGGCCAGGGCAACGGGGCTCTGGCCACAACAGAAATAGCTATGACCCCCTTGGCGCAGGTTGTGCTGCCTGTACCACTTGCGTTACCTCATGTAGTCCCCATAACAGCCTGTGAGGTCAGCACTATTATGCCCACTTTGCAGATGAGGAGACTGAGACTCAGAGCAGAAAGACTCTAGCCCAGGGTCCCACAGTTGGAGAAAGGAGGAGCCAGAGGTCACATCAACCACACAAGACCCCCTCCCATTTCATGCATCCTCCTTGCAAGGCTTAGAGGAAGATAGTGGAATGTTAGCCAATTCTAGATACCAGCTCATCCACCAACTACACTTAACACTTAAGAACACTGTGGCCACATATCCATCAAAGCCACACCTTGTAGAGGAGGTGGGGCTGTCCCAGAACCTCAGGGACTATCCCAACCTCCCAGAACCAACCGCAGCCTGGCCTGTAAGGGAGGGGCAGGTGGGTTAGCCACAGCTCCCGTGCCCACTCTCAAGAGAGACCTTCCTATTATAATTCTCATTTATTTATAATTCTCATTAATGATTATTAATGATTGCTGATATTTGCACAGAGCTTTCCTGCTGACTAGGAACTCTGGATCTGG
Organism: Rhinolophus sinicus; assembly: GCF_057876585.1. Taxonomy (NCBI): domain Eukaryota; kingdom Metazoa; phylum Chordata; class Mammalia; order Chiroptera; family Rhinolophidae; genus Rhinolophus; species Rhinolophus sinicus. The sequence continues at coordinate 49,226,930 of NC_142508.1, forward strand.
GTGAGTTGGCATTTGCTTATGAATGAAGCCAGATGCGGAAGCAGACCAGCCTCAAGGGAGGGGAGAGATGGCACTGGCAGTCAAGGAGAGCAGGAGCAGAAATGAGGGCGGGCGCTGGGAGAAACAGCCCCCGCTGGCCAGAGGGCAGCTGTCCTAATGCTCAGGGTCTGATACATCCAAGGATGTGTGTGGGGGGGCGGGGGGAGGGCTCTTCACAACCACAATGTGTGCCTGGAGAGTTAGGGGAATTGGGAATTTGGCTATTCTTATGTCCTGTGCTTTCTCAAACATTTCCTCTTTGTGTTCTGTAAATTTTCCTGTGAATGTGCTTGCTGGTATCAGCTCAGCCAGGAAGAAATGAGACCTCGTCCTGCCTGCCGCTGGGACACAGGAGGCAGGAAGAGTAGAGCCGTGCTGTATGACGGCCTGACAGCAGCAGCGCCCCTGTCTCAAGGGTGTGAGGGTGTGTCTTGCTTCCCCCTCAAGGCATCCTTCTTGGCAGGTCCCCAGTGTTATGCCCATTTACAGATGAGGAAACAGGTTTGAAGAGGAGAGGGGGCCTGTGCGGGGGTGCCTCCAACCAGGAGTGTGGAGCCAGTCTGTCGCCTCCAAGCTGCCAGCTGTCCATGGGCAGTTAATCTCCCTTGCAGTTCGGTTTCCTCGACTGTGGAATGGAGGTGCTGAGATGTCCCACCTCACAGAATCTCGGTGAGCATTGACGAGTGAATGTGAAAAGCAAGAGGAGCGTGAGTGTGGCTAGTGAGCAGTTTTTTGGCAATCCTTACACTCACACATACGTAGGTATGTCCCCAAAATCAAAGTTTCACCAATACAGTTTCCTTTTTCCATGTGTGATGCATCCTAAGAGTTTTTTTGTTTATTTCTTTAAATATTGGTCTTACAAGTAATTCTCAAGTTAATCTCACAGACCACGCTTCTAAAAAGCCCTGCTGATGACAGTGGAAGAACCCCACCTGGGAGAAAAGTGCTCCCTGAGACAGAGCCTGGGACATACCGGCCTCCTTCCAAGGTCCAGTCTGTTCGGCCAGGGGGACTTGGTGTTTTGTTTTGGGAAATAGGAGTGCTCCCTCTCCCTTGGTCCACTCCAGGGAAACCTGGTTATGACAGGCTTGACAGAAGAACCCAGGAGGTACAATATCGAAAGGAGCATGAGCAGGCAAGGGGTCGACAGGGAAGGGCTGCGCCCCAGGACGGGAGCAGCCTTGGAGGAGATGTACAGTGGCTTCAGCGTCTTTTCTTTAGGTGCCAATTCGTCGGACCACCTCGTCCACTCATTCAACAGCTCTCGCTGGGGCTGGGATTCAACCAGCATTCCCTGACGTGGAGACACTCTAGTGCTCTGCCATATCTCTTTGTCCTTTGCCTTTTCAGTGCACAACAGCCAGGAGTTCACCTGCCAGTCCCACCATCCCTTTACCCAGCTGCTGGAGCCCACTTGACAGCTTGCTTCTGGGGGAGCCCGAACCAAGACAGCTGAGCATGAGCTGTGTGCTGGGGTGCTGTGAGCTGGGGTGCTGTGTGCTGGGGTGCTGTGAGCTGGGGTGCTGTGTGCTGGGGTGCTGTGCGCTGGGGTGCTGTGTGCTGGGGTGCTGTGTGCTGGGGTGCTGTGTGTATGGGTGTAGAATACCAGGATGCCATGTGCCCAGGAGAAGCTGGATGTGTTCTTGTATTCCTCTTGGGAAACACATCCCCAGTCTCCCATAGCCTGAGGCCCGGTTTTCCTGGCCCACTTGTCTGCTTACCTTCTCTCTCTCTCTCTCTCTCTCTCTCAATCTCTACTGCAGCCACCCCAACCACATCAGACTTCACTTCAGGGCTTCTGCACAAGCCATTCCCTCTACCAGGAGGCCCTTTTCTTCCTCTTGCCCATTTGTCCAAGGCCAGCTCCCCGTCCTATCACCATCCCATCTTCCCGTCCAACCCAGCATCTAGACCAGGTGCCTTCATGACAGTCTTTCTCTTTCACTCAATAAACATGCATTGGGCACCTACTATGCACTGGGCACTCTTCTAAGAGCTGAGGTCCTAGCAGCAGATAAAATAGACGTGAATCCTTTTTTCCACGGTGCTGACCCATTGTGAGTATGGGGGGGGAAGGAGATGATGTGGTAAAGGGGTTCGGAAGTTGAGGGAGTGGTCCAGGAAGGCCTCTTTGAGGAGGTAGCATTTGAGCAGAGACTTGAAGGAGGTGAGGGAGGGAGCTGAGTGGACATCTGGAGGAAGAGGGCTCCTGGGAGGCAGTGAAGCATGTGCAAATGGCCTGAGCAGAGTGAGCCTGGCATTTAAAAAACAAGCACACAAGAGGCCAGGAGAGGAAGCTGGGGCTTGCGGGGAGTGAGGCTTGGGCTTTTCACTAAGGGACACATGAGCCATGGAGGGGACTGAGCAGAATGGCGTGGCATCTTCCTCACCATAGTCCCACCCTCTGCCCTCGTCCCATTCCTTACTTTCCCTTTCCCGTAATTGTAATTTGTTTGTGTGGTTGTTTGTTCAGCTTTTATCTCTGCCAGCAGGCTGACAGCTCAGGAGGAAAAGGCCACACCCCACACACAAAGGACTCAGAAGGGTGAGGCTGCCCTCGGGGGCCCCCATCCTGGCTCTGCAGAGTGCCTGGTGCCAATGTCAAGCCGTTTCCTTCCGGAATCACTGCAGCCCCCAAAGACCCTAGCTGGGATGCCACTCAGCCCATCTCTCCTGGCAGGCGTGACCTCCATCCGCTGTCTGGACACCCCCTATCCTCTTCTGGTCTCTCCACCTGAATCTGGAAACTTTACTTCCAAGTGAAACTAGAGACATGGAGACAATGCCCAAAGAGGGGGCGGAAAGGAAGGAAAGTGAGGAAGCGTCAAGCTCTTGATGGCTGTGCTCTAAACTCTGTATTTTCCACGGCATTTAAATGCCTGCAAGCGGATTAATAAGGTCTCGGTCATAGCAGCAGTAGTCTATATTTATTCTATCTGGAACACCAGTTGGTCGGGCCATGTGAATATTGATGGCCGGGCGGGATTGAGGACAGGCGGCGTGGCACCAGCTTTATCTTTCTGGCACAGGCGGCCTGGCCCTTATCAGGCTAGCCCGGCTGCTGCAGCTGCATCTTCAAGGGCTTGAGCCCCGCCTCCCGCTGCCTGCTTTGTAATCAGAAGAGAAGAAGTTGCTGCCTTGATATTTCCATTTTTATCTCTTTTATTTACTTCATTTTAATGTCTTTCAGGGAATATTTTCTTTGCACCAAGGCAAGGCCGATGGTCGCTTACATCTTTCTGCTGCCCTTGCCCCTGGCCAGGCTGGGAGAAGGGGGAGGAGGGGTGAGGACAGGGGTGAGGGGCTTCTGTCTCATCCTTCCCCTCCGTGCCCTCAGTCTGTTCCTTCTCCCAGTTCCCGCCACTTCTCTCTGTCTGCCTTTTTTTTCCCTCTCCTGGTAGGGTCTTTCCCAGAAAATTCACACCCTCCAGATCCAAGTCCCTGGCTCTGGCGGTCCTCACCCTCACCCAGATCTTGAATTCCCAGCCCAGCCCCAGTGACAAGGGATTAATTATAAGGAGCCTTAACCCACAGCCCCAGAGAGTGATTCCAGGAGCTGGGGCGAGGCATGCAGGATCACGCCTGTCCCTAAAAGGAGCCTGTCACGCTTAAGGAACAGGCAGCTTCAAGCCTCATTCCCTCTGCCACCACCTCCACGGATGGGGGGAGCCGTGATTATCTCCCTTTCCCAGACGAGGAAGCTGAGGTTCCGAGAGATTATCAGTCACAGTCACCTTGCTCTGAGCTGGCAACTTGTGACAGAGAGAGGAATTGCAGAGTGGCCAGGCCTGCAGAGACAGTCTGCGTCTGGCTAAGAGCTGGCGCCAAAGGCTGCTCGGCCAACGTCTGCTCACCTCACCTGTGTGTCCTGCTCCATCTGTGAGGCCCGAAGGTCATATCCCTATTACACAGTGAACCAAGACAGTATGTGAAGCAGCTCATCATAGGGGCCCAGCCCGCAGGAGGCAGAGGGGGCCTATCTCCTCCATGTCCCTAGTTTAGTGTCGTCAATGCCCCAGTAATGGGTTGAATAGTTTCCCAAAATGATATGTCCACATCCTAATCCCTGAAACCCAGAAACGTGACCTTGTCTGGGAGAAGTATCTTTGCAGATGTGATTAAATAAAGTTCTCTAGATAAGGTCATCCTGGATTAGGGCGGCCCAAAATTCACCAACTAAAGTATTTATAAAAGAGAAATATTCAGTCACACAGGGAGAGGCCGTAGGATGGAGGCAGAGGTTGGAGGGAATGCTGCCATAGCCAAGGAATGCCTGGGGCCACCAGGAGCTGGAAGATGCAGGAAGGATCTCCCCTAGGGCCTGCAGAGGGAGCTTGGCCCTGCGACGTCTGGGTTTCGAGACCTGGATTTCAGACTCTGCCTCCAGAACTGGGAGGGAATAGATTTCTGTTGTTTTAAGCCTCCTCCCAATCTGTGGTTATTTGTTACCGCAGCACCAGGACAAACCTACCATCCCCCACCGGGCTGAGAGCCCCTCAGGCGTGGCTGGTAGTGTCCTGACCCACTCCAAAGCCGCAGCAATGAGCCTGGCACCTGCTACCACAAAGGTGCTTGGTGAAAGTTTGTGGAACAAGCCAGTGAACCCAAGGGTAGAAATCAGGCCTGAGCAAGGAGGAGCGCAGGTGACTTGGAACCCACGCACAAAAGCTCAGGAAATCCAAAGGCAACAGGACAGCATGCTGTCCCTTGAGTCCCACATGCACCCACATTTCCAGCTTCTTGCATCGAGGGGAATATGCACCACCTCAGGGCTCCACTTCCTCCCTGGAGATGCCGAGATGGCAGCTGTGGAGTTCTGAGCAGACTCAGTCCCAAGTGGCCACGTGGGGGGACAGCTGCTTGGGTGGGGGTGCTCCATTCACATGGACATTTGCATGAGTGGAAAATAAATTTTGGGAGTAGTTGGCTCCAGTAGCAAGCCTAGCCTGCCCTGAATAACACAGCGGCTGTCCCCCAGGGTCATGCCCAGGGACTTAGTGGTCCCCATGTTTATAGGGTTGGAACCTCACCCATGGGACATGGGCACACACTCGAGAGACTTCTGGAATCTTTTTCATAAATGGTGTGAAACCAGAGGCTGCCCCAGGAAGGGATTGGGATGGAAATGGCTACAGCTGCTCTACAAAGCAGAAATCAGAGAGTCCGTGGGGCGGGCAGCTGTGTGCCATTCAGGATGTGTTATTCTCCAGATTTCACGCTGAAGACCAGGAAGGCTAGACACTGGCAGGGATTGATGTGGTTTCTGTCACTAAAAAGAGAAAGGTCAAGGCTGGAAACGATGCATTGCCTCATCACTGGGAGCTGCAGAGGGGCTTGGCTAAGCTGTTTTTCCCTCCAGTCGCCTGAGGAGGCCACTTGGTGAGGGCTCACCCACACGTCCCCCAGGCTTTCGGGCACTGCTGGATCAGGCACATGGGAGGATACCTGAGGGCCACTCTCACACAGCCTCGGGTGACTGCATCGAGGGGGGAGGGCAGGGTGTAGGATACTCAGAAGTGGTTGGAGCAAGAAAGAAGCACCGGCTGGAGGGGAGGGACCCTTTGGGAGGATGGGAGTGGGAAATGCCTGAGCCTAGGATCCAGGTGCCCTTGGGGGGATGTTTGGGGAGTTGTCCATCTGGCTGGGATGGCAGATACTTGAGAAGAGAGCAGACGGATCGGAAAGGATGAGTATTCCTGGGTTAATTCCCTTGGGTCCCAGTGAGGAGGCACCACAGAGAGGCCTCAGGGGTAGGTCTGGGGGAGCTGCTTCCATCCAAATTCCTCTCTCACGTACACACGGGTCCTGCACCAGGAGGGCACTAGGTGATGGGAGAAGCAGGTACAGCATGCCCAGGTAACAGGCTCAGAGGAGTTGGGAGCTAGGAGATCCTGGAGGAAGCCAAAGGACGTGCACGTCATTCAGGGCAGAAACAACGCAGCCTGAACAGGCCTCCCACGGCCTGGCAACTGTGTAGATGACAGCCCCCAGGACCACTGCCCGCTGCCTGGCCACCACCTGCCTCCTCACATGAAACACACAGCAGATACTGTCATCACCCCATTGTGTAGCCAGAAATATGGAGGCCAAGAGCTGGGATGCCTGTCAGCCAGGACAAGGCAGAGCCACAGGGGCAGCCCCCCTGCTCCCAGAAAAGGCCAGGGCCCCTCTACAATTACAGGCTGTTAGGCCGCCTAATGAAAAGCCCTCATTAACTAATAAAAAGCACTTGCACTCCCTTGTCACATAATTAGTGGGAGCCAGGACTTCAATTAAGCTCTGTCCAAACTGCAAGAGGCCACAATCACAGCTCCACAGAGAAGCCAGGACTAGGCAACCCCCAGCCTCACCTACCTGCCCCTCTGCCTCAGAGGAGCCCCTCCTCCTTCCTGCCTGTCCCCATGGACACCCCCCACCAAGGAATGGGAGCAGAGGCTGTGGGGGGGGGGGTTTCCTCTCCCCCAGCAGGGGTTCAGACTCCAACCCTGCTTAATATGCTGTGATTTGGGGCTTTCTGCTCTTCTAGCTGAAATCTGCCTGATCCTCCTCAGAGACCACCGCCCACCACTTCTCCTAGCCTCCTACTGTGCCCTCTACCCCGAGCCCCCCTGGATGGCCCTTTCTTTCCCTCCTCACCCTGTTTGACCCCGGGGGCCTCCCTGGCTAATACTCTTGGACTCTCCCCTCTCTGACCCACACTCCCAGAACCATACAGCGCTTCTAAACTTTTCCAATTTTCCTTCCTCCCTGGTCTGCTAGGGGAACAACCTCACATGGTGCCACGCCCCCGCCTCCTGCCCCGGTCCTCCCCCCACACCCCTGCCTCCTGCCCCGGTCCTCCCCCCACACCCCTGCCTCCTGCCCCGGTCCTCCCCCCACACCCCTGCCTCCTGCCCTGGTCCTCCCCCCACACCCCCGCCTCCTGCCCCGGTCCTCCCCCCACACCCTCACCTCCTGCCCCGGTCCTCCCCCCACACCCCTGCCTCCTGCCCCGGTCCTCCCCCCACACCCCTGCCTCCTGCCCCGGTCCTCCCCCCACACCCCTGCCTCCTGCCCCGATCCTCCCCACACACACTCACCTCCTGCCCCCCCCCCGGTCCTCCCCCCACACCCCTGCCTCCTGCCCCATCCTCCCCCCCCACACTCACCTCCTGCCCCCCCCCCGTCCTCCCCCCACACCCCCACCTCCTGCCCCCCCCCGGTCCTCCCCCCACACCCCCGCCTCCTGCCCCCCCACCGTCCTCCCCCCACACCCCCGCCTCCTGCCCCCCCCCGGTCCTCCCCCCACACCCCCGCCTCCTGCCCCGGTCCTCCCCCCACACCCTCGCCTCCTGCCCCGGTCCTCTCCCCCATGCCCCAGCCTCCTGCCCCCGTCTCAGCCAGCAGTGATCAGGCCTCACTGATTCCACCTCCAAACACCTCTTGGGTCAACCCAAACCAGAGCCCAGACCACGTCCCCAGGGCCCCTCATCTGGGCCACCCAAACACCTCTGGCTCCAGAGCTGTGAAAGAAGGCATTTCTGTTATTTTAAGATGCCCAGTTTGTGGTCCTGGGTTACGGCAACCCTGGGACACTCCCCCAGTGGGCAAGGTAGCGTAGACCCAGGCTGCTGAACATTTTTCTTAGCACTCGGGGTGCATGCTGGGATAACACAAGGGAGACTCAGCATGCAGGGCAGAAAGGGGTGCCAGCACCCACACTGTCACTTTCACAAAGGCACCAGGGGACTTGATAAGGAAAGGAGGCCTCCTTAACAACTGGGCTGAGACGACTTGGTGTCCATGCAGGAAAGCAGCCTCCACCTGAGCCAGGCACCATGGGAAGGAGGCTCGTGCAAAATGGGTCAGAGATCAATTTGTCAGAGCTAATAATATGTGACTTCTGGGAGGAAACACAGGAGAAAAACCTACCAGCGATGACTCCTTAGTTAGGACACTAAAAGCACGCACTGTGGAAGAAAAAAACAGTAAATCAGACTTCATCAAAGGTAAAGCCATCTGCTCATCAAAGACACCCATTAAGAAAATGAAAAAGCAAGCCAAGAAGAAAATAAACACAGTACATATACACGACAAAGAACTTGTATTGATAATTTATAAAGAACTCTTACAGCTCAATAGTAAAAATACGAACAACCCAATAGAAAGTGGCCCAAACACTAAGACACGTCAGTAAAAGAAGACACATACAAACGGCCAATAAGTTCATAAAAAGATGCTCAACTCACTAGTCATCAGGGAAATTCCAATTAAAACACTAATAGACTATCATTGCACACCCACTACAAAGACCAAATTAAAAAAAAAAAAAAAGCAAAACCTGACAATCGCAGATGTTGGCAAGGATGCGGAGCTTCTTAAACACTCCTACATGCTGGTGGGAATATAAAATTTGGAAAACCACCTGAGAAAAGAGTTTGGAAATTTCCTATAAAAGTAAATATACCTGTGATATAACCAGCAATTCTACTCAAGGGGATATATCTGAAAGAAATTAAAATGTACAGCCATAAAGTGTCTTATGCAGAAATATTTATAGCTGCTCATAATAGTAAAAAACTGGAAATAACCCAAAGTGCATAAAAGACGAATGGGTAAATGTAATGGGGTGTGTTCAAATGCTGAGATCCTGCTCAGCAATAAAGAGAATGAACTGTTGACACACAGCACAAACACATCTCTCAAACACAGCGATGTGCCAAGGCAACCAGCTACAAAAGCACAACGCCTGATTCTGTTCATGAAAAGTTCCAGAAATGGCGAAACTAATCTTATAATGATAGACATCAGATTGGTGATTGAATTGGGGGGTGGGGAGAATTGATTTTAAGGAGGTATGAAGTGATGGACTCGTTCTCCATCTTGACTGGAGAAATGAATACAGAGGTTTACATTTTGAACTGTATGCTTAAAATGTGTGCAGTGGACTGTATATAAATTACACTGCAATAAAGTTGATTTTAACAAGTGTCCGTGCAGCATGGAGGAAGCTTATCCTGCTTGGTGTATTAGTCAGCCTTGCTGCAGTAACAAACAACCCCCTGAGGCTTTCAACCACACACATTTACTTCTTGCTCACATTATGTGTTGGCAGTGACAAGTTGGTTGTGTCTGTTCTCAGAACCAACCCCACAGGCAACATTCATTTCTCACATAAAGGGAAGAGAATGAGCTGGTGGTGGAGACCCTTGGTGACTCCCAAAGCTGCTGCTTAGATGTAGCAAACGTCAGTCCCCCCCCCCAAATTCCACTGGCCAAAATGCCACATGGCCACACCAAGACAGGATGAATCCCCTTCTCCAGAGGGCTAGGGGTCCTTGGAGTCACAGGCAAAGGTTAGCTGTAATCCTGTCCAGGGAAAGCCAAGGAGCAAGTCATCGGAGATGCAACACCCACCATCTGGGGTGCCACTAAAGGCCTCCCAAGACTCTGAGCTGGGGCTAGGAGGCCAGGTAAGGAGGGACTGGCAGTCTGGTGGAGGGAGGGCCCCTAGAGCTGAGGAGATGAGGGTGCCAGTGGGTCACGAACAATGATAGTCGCTGCACTTACTGAGCTCTACCCAGCTTGTGCTGGGCACCAGCATATTTTAAGTCCTAGATTCTTACATGGCCCCCACAGGGTAGATGCTACCTGGAGCATCTAGAAGCACTGACAGGTCACAGGACCTGCCCAAAGGTGTACAGTGAGCAGAAAGGCCAGCATGAGGCCAGGTGGCTAGCCTGGTCTGCTGCCGGTTCTGGAGTGTGGACAGCGGAGGTGAGGCTGGAGCCCCCACCCCTGGGACAGGCATGCTGTGTTGCCAGCCTCCTCCTCTGGCCAGGGACGTGCTGGGATGTGATGGACTACATGAGAGCCAGCTCTGGCTTGCCCGGCCTGCTGCCAGCAGAGTGAGTTGCCAGGCCGGCCAGCTGTGAGCCAGAATGCTGGTGGCCAGCAGGCACCGCTTCCCATCTGTCTCCTCTCCCGGGTGGCACCTATTTTTAGAGCCAAGGCTTCAGAGCTCTGGGGTGGGCTCAGCAGGTGGGGTGCCCACTGAAGGGGGAGCTTAGCTGAGTCCAAGGCCTGAGAGGCCAGCAGGCTGGCGAGGGTGCACTGCCAGGCCTGGCTGCCCCTTCTACTCCCGAGCCCCCTGTCTGCCTTCCCTGGCCTTCCTTCTTCCTTCCTCTCTGGCAGTACTTTTGCCACCTGTGCTTCAGGACTTCACGCTTCCCAGCTCCCCCCAGAGCTCCTCTGCTGGCCCCCAAAACTTTGGAAGGTCCAGGACTCAGTCCCTGGGTCTCTTCCCTCCCATTTGTACCTACTCCCACCATGGCTTAGATACAACCCTCCCACTGGCAACTCCCACACTTCTGGTGCGGGGACAGCTGCTCTGGGTTCTGCTGCAGGGCCATCTCACCAACAGGTGTCTCCAACAGAACACACAGGTAAGCTTCTGATCCTCCTCCATCAGCCCATCTCGTGTGGGCAGGCTACCCTCCCACACACCTCAGGGACATCCTAATCCCCCACACCCCCCACACCCATCTGTCGGCTCTACCTTAACCAGCCCCAGAATCAGCCTCTCCCCTCCCTGGCACCACCAGTTCCAGGCCACCATCAGCTCCTGTGGGACTCTCGCCACAGCAGCCTCGCTCCCCTCGTCCCAGCCTGACCAGGCCATGGCTCCACCTCAGCAATAGCCTCACCCTTGGAAGGCCCTGTGGCCCCCACATGAGCTCTGATCCCATCTCCTACACTCTCCTCTCTCCACCTCCTGCCCTGGGCCCTTCATTCCTTCCGCACCTTCTGCCTGGGCCACTTCTTCCCTCGCCTCCTTCATATCTTTGCTCTAATGTCCGCTCCTTGGAGAATTGCTACCAAATCCCCTGTGTCCACTGCACCCCACTCTCCTTCCTGGCTGCAATTTCCTCCATGAGTTTATCACCTGCTAGCAGAGTATAGGTTCCCACTTGCTTGGTTTTTTATTTTCTGTCTCCCATCGTGGGGATTTATGTCCATGTTGCTCATGCTGTGTCCCCAGTGCATAGAACAGCACCTGACACACAGGAGGCGCTCAATGAACATTTGAGTTAGTTTCTCACAATTATGCAGCTCAGGAGGGAGACAGATTCACAGGAAGACCATTTCTGAATGAAGGACAGAGTCAGAGGCTGAGATGGAGTCACAGTGGGCGTGTCCTATGCGGAAGAAGATACCTGGTTGGACAGGTACCTGGAAGGCTGGGGGCTGGGCGGGATCCGACCCTGAGACTACTGGATAGAGGGAAGTGGGACGATGGAGTTAATCAATATGGACGCAGCTCCGTGACACAATATTGTCACCCCGGCGAGAATTCCAGAAGGTAGTCGGTGCTCCTCCAGCCAGGATAGTGCTAGAAAGCAGCGAGAAGGGGAAGCTGCCCCAAGTGCAGAAGTGTCAGACCTGCTGTGAGGATGGTGCAGAAAGGCATCAAAGGCCCTGAGGGAGGGCAGCCGGAGCCAAGGACACTCCGTGCACCAGAACCCGGGAGAAGCTCGGTAACAGCTGCTCTCCATGGGCCGGCTGGTCAGAGGAGATGGTGTTCAGCACTGGCCTCCCTGGTAGCTACAGGGGCCATAGGAACAGAGGGCAGGTGGGCACCTGACTGTCAGAAGCCAGATGGAAGTGACAATGGGCGCAGGTCGGAGCAGCCTGTGGGGCTCAGCTGCAGAGAGTTGTGGAGGTTAATAGAACAGAGCACACAAGCATTGCTCATCCATGAGGACAGCTGACCAGGGGGCCAAGTGCCACTGTCCTCCTCTCAAATAAGTGATGCTCCTCTGCCCAGTTGTCAAAGCTGAGCCAGTTCTCAGATCCAGAACCTACTGACAGAAGAAGCACCAGGCCTGATGAGGAAGGCTCTTCCATGTCACAGCAAATCTGTCCGCTCGAACCCCACAGGCCATCTACTAAGTATTCAGTCCCTGAGGAAAGGGAGCACCCAGTCTCAGGGTCATTGCAAACAGAGAGCCAGGCATCACCCATCCTGTGAGAGTGGGGACATATGGGGGTCTGGGGGTCATTTCCTTGGCCGCTGAATGTGTCATTGGGTCAACACACTTGGGAGCTGCAGAGTCCTCCCATTGGTTCCTAGAGGGGAAGGCCAAGTGGAAGTCTCTGAATGCGTAGCCCCACCCTCTACAAAACAGTAACTCAAAGCCAGGAAATGACAGAGTCATATCACCCTCAAAGACTTAGAGAACTCAGGGGGTGGCCCTGTCTTATCCCCATTGAACCTACCAGTCTGGTCCCCACAGAAGCCAAATGGTTAGTAGCAGATAATAGTGGACTGCACCCGTTTAAGCAAGTAGCCCAAGTTGTAGAGAATGTGCCAGTGGTGGCATCTTTGCTGGGGAACATCAGTGCAGCTCCCACTGGGCAGCCCCTCACCTGGAAAATGAGGATTCGTTTCATTCCCATCAGGAAGGAGGGTCAGCTGTGTGCATCTCAGGTCTGCCCCAGGGCCGTGATCACTCTCCAGCCCACTCTAGTTCATCTGGACATCCAGCAGAATATCACAGTGGTCTATAGAGCAATGACACCAGGCTAACTGGACCAGATGAACAAGACGCACATTGGAGGCCTGGGTAAGATTCATACACCTCAGAGGGTGGAGATAAATCAGGCAGAAACTCGAGGGTGCACCACATTAGTGAAAATTTTAAGAATCAAGTCATTTGGGGTATGTCAGGATGTCCCCTCCAGAGTGAAGAACAAATCATTGCATCTTGCATGTCCCAGCACTCAGAAGGAGGGCTTGATCAGTTGATAAAGTTGATTTCATACTTGAGAATAGTGCTGTAGTGCTGGGACCATGTTCCAGGGACACAAATGCTGCCAACTTTGAGGGACCCAGGCAGGGACAGGCTCGGCAGCAGGCCCAGGCTGTGATGGAAGCAGTCCTACCGCTGACCATATGGCCTGGTGTGTGCTACAGCACAGTGGCATCTGCGGTGAGAAAAGACATTGTGTGGCGTTCATGGCAAACACCAACAGGAGAACCGAAATGCAGACCCTGAGGGTTCTGGAGCAAGGGCATGCCCTCTGCAACAGGAAACTATATCCCACTCAAAAAGAAGCTTCCTCATGCTGCCAGGTCTTGATAAAGACAGAACAACTGACCAGGTACATCAAGCGACGATGCACCCAGCACTACCCTTCATGAGCAAGGCTGCATCTGCCCCAACAAGTCATAAAGCCATCAGCCAGCCATCATCTGATGGAAGTGTCCATCCAGGACTGGGCACGAGCAGAAAGCTGCACAAGGGGGCAGACCCCCATGTCATCCACTGGCATCCCTCTCTCAGCATGCATCTATGGCTGCACGGGGCCTGTTATGATCACCCAAGAGGGGAGGTTTTCAAATGGGCCATTCCAGGGTATTGCTATGAGGTGACAGTGGCCAGCAGCTGTATTACAGCCCCACTAGGAAGTCACCTTCAAAAACCATGGTGAGCAGAATCCTCCCAGGGCAGGGCTCTGAATGGTGCACTGTCATCCACAAGTGGAGAGAGGACTGGCTCAAGGTAAGAATAAGCATGAACTTGGGGGCAATGGACAATGGCCTGGCCTGGTCAGGGGCCTTGAAGGAGAGAGACTGAAGATTGGGGACAAGGAGGTCTGGGGTGGGGCATGTGGATGGACACAGGGGAGCGGGGTGCCAAGTTTGAAGATTGTGTTCCCCTGTCTGTAATGTGTCCTTTTTCTTCGGCTACTTTCATGATCTTCTTGAGCTTTCCGCAGTTTCACTACAATACATCTAGGTGTGGTTTTCTCTTGATTTATTCTGCCTGAGGTTCGCTGAACTTCTTGGGTCCGTAAATTGATGCTTTCCCTAAATTTAGGCAACTTTGGACCATTATTTATTTAAGTATTTTTTCTGCCCCAATTTCTCTCTCCTCCTCTTCTGAGACTCCAATTACACATGTATTAAGAGAGTCTTATATTGATCTATACAGATCACTAGGCTCTGTTCCCTTTTTTCAGTTTCTTTTAAATCACTATATTCTTTAGAAAACATTATTTCTATTCTTCTGAAGTTTTCTAATCTGATGTTAATCCCATTCAGTGATTTTTCTTTTTTAATTTCAGATATGTAATTTTTAGTTCTAGAATTTCTATTTGTTTTTTTAGTTTTTATTTCTCTGCTGGGAAATACCACTGTTCATTCATTATGAATATCTTTTTTGTTAAGCATTTGGATACATTTGTATTAGCTGCTTTGAAGTCCTCATTTACTAAGTCTAATAGCTGGGTCATACGAGGGTCTACTACTATTAGCTGATTTTTCTATTGACTGTGGGTTATGTTTTGCTATTTCTTCACATGTCTAGTGATTTTGTTATTGTATATTGAGTATTGCAAATGATGTATTATAGAGACTTTTGACTTTATTTCTTCCTTTAAAAAGTATTGATCCTCCCCACCCTCCCCCCCATCTTTTCTTGCCTTCTTTGGTTTTACTTGAGTATTTTATGATTCTTTTTATCTCCTCTCCTAGTATGTCAATTATACGTTTAAAAAAATTTAGTGTTGTTCTGGAGTTTACAATATACATTTTAAACTAACCTAAATCACCTTCAAATAACATTAGACTTCTTCATGTGTATTGCAAGTACTTCATGTAGTGTGACTATCCCCAATTTCTCCCTCTTGTCCCTATGACATTGCTGTCACTCACTTCACTAATCCATGTGCTCTAGTCACCCAATACATTCTTATCATTATGGCTTTACACCGTTCTTTTAGATCCATTAAGAATTAGAAAAATGTTTTATTTTGCCTTCATTTATCTCTTCTTTGATACTCTTCTTTCTGTAGACCCAAGTTTCTGACCTATATAATTTTCTTTCTGCCTGAGCACTTATTTTAACATTTCTTGAAAGGCAAGTCTGCCGGTGATGAATTCCCTCAGTTTTTGTTTGTCTAAAGAAGTCTTTACTTTTCCTTCACCTTGAAGGATAATTTTACTGACTTCTAGATTTGGTGTTTTTTTTCATTCAACACTTGAAATATTTCACTTCACTCTCTTTTTGCTTGCATAGCTTCTGACAAGAAATCCACTATAATGCTTTCCCTTGTTCTTCCATAGGTAAGTTCCCCCCTCTGGCTTCTTTCAAGATTTTCTCTGTCTTTGGTTTTCTGCAGTTTGAATATAATATGCATAGGTGTGTGGTTTTTTGTTTTTTTTTTGTTTTTATCCTGCTTGGTGTTCTCTGAGCTTCCAGGATCTGCAGTTTGGTGTCTGTCATTAATTGTAGAAAGTTTTTGGCCATTATTACTTCAAATATTTCTTCTGCTCTATTCTCTTTTGCTTTTCCTTCTGCAGTTCCCATTATGTGCATACTACACCTTTTAATATTGTTTCACAGTTCTTGGATGTGCTCTTGGCTTTTATTTTTCATTGTTTTCTCTCTTTTTTTTAGTTTAAGAATTTTCTGTTCACTTCCCTTCAAGTTCACTGATTATCCTCAGCCCTGTTGAATCTACTAACAAGCCCTTTGGAGGCATTCCTCACTTCTGTTATGGTGCTGATTTCTAGCATTTCCTTTTTCTTCTTTCTCAGAGTTTACATCCCTCTGCTCATATTACCCATCTGTTCTTGCATGTTGCCTACTTTTCCCATTAGATACCTTAACATATTAGTCATAGTTATTTTAAATTCCCTAAGTGATATTTATGGCAACTGTGTCATGTCTGAGTCTGGTTTGATGCCTGCTTGGTCTCTAGACTCTGCTTTTTCTTGCTGTTTGACCTACCTTGTATTTTTTTTTTAATTGGGGAATATTGGGGAACAGTGTGTGTCTCCAGGACCCATCAGCTCCAAGTCAAGTCATTGTTTTTCAATCTAGTTGTGGAGGGTGCAGCTCACTGGCCCATGTGGGAATCAAACCAGCGACCTTTGTGTTATGAGCACTGTGCTCTAACCAACTGAGGCAACCGGCTGCCCATATATTTTTTTTGTTGTTTGGAAGTCAGGCATGCTGGGTTGATAACAGTTCCAGAACTTCTCATGGGAGGCTGATCTGAGCATCAGGAGACAAAGAAACACATGTGTACCCTCAGGGGATCCTTGGCACCTCGTGCTGACTTTGTGCCTGATTTTAATGGAGACAAGACAACAGCCACACCAAAGAAGAGCCTAATAACCAGGATCTCCTTCCCTCCTTGGGCAAGCTGCCCAAGCAACAGAGATGTACATAGAGGGGAGTGGGTCCAGAAGGGGTGGTAGTAACATAGTCCAAGGATCAAGCACATCAGTGTTGGATGTTCTACTCTACTTCGTCTCTTAAAACATATTTCCCAGAAAAAACATGACCAACCCCAAATCAGTAAAAGTTTTCCTCTGTCAGTGTAAATTTCCCATAAAAAGCAAGTACAGCAAGTTATTGCACCACAGCTAAACGCAGCTCAAGGGGTGGATATTCTGTGTTCCCATAAACCCCATCTTCAAGTCTGATTCACTCATCCTGTTGACAGCTCACAACTGCAAGGGATTCGGGTGACAAAGCAGAGAGAGGGTGGGCCCTGTCTCCAGAAAAGCTGGATTTCAATGACAGCTCTGTGACCAACCAATGTGGGCCTTGAGCAGGGGCGTCCACCACCCAGGCCTCAGTCTCCTCATCTGTGAAGTGGGCACAACAGCAACAATTCTGCCCGTGGGTCCTAAAGACACACAGACACTCATGGGCTTCTGAGGGGGAGGTTTCTCTTATAATTCCCAGTCATGAGGGAAAGTTGGCTGAGAAATCGTGACCAGCCAGAGTGATGAAGAGTGACACAGCCATGGTGCTGCTTTAGCACAGCTGGGAGGAGGAGAATGTGTGGCAGGGAGAATGGAAGCAGGGGGAGAGAGACTGAGTGAGAGAGAGACAGAAAGAAGAAAGAAAAGAAAAGAAAAAAGGAAGAAAGGAAGGAAGAAAAAGAGGTGGAAAGAGAAAGAGAGAGACAAGGAGATGGAGGCGGAAAGAGAGAATTGATGGGAACTTGTTGACCCAGAGCTCAGCCCCCCTCCTACAAGTGGGCAAATGTCTAAAGAGCTCCCATTAGGCCTTCAGAGGCTGGGAGGCCAGCCTGCCCCCTGAGCTCACAATCAGCAGTTAGCAGTATGGTCCAGGCAGGTGAAATGGCATAGACAAAGACTGGGGGTCAACTCCACAGCAGCCAGTCCACCTCTCCACTCTGCCCCACCACCGTTGGAATCTCGGGCAGCCTGAGGCAGGACAGGGAAACCTGGTTGACAGCCTCTCAGATCCTGGCCTTCCCCAGGCAGCAGCCCCATCTCAGACCCCACAAGGCCTTAGAAGTTGGTCTTTAAATTGAGTGCAAGCAGCTTTGGTAAGGAAGAGAAAATTCATTCCCACATGGTCCTTGGGGGACCCAACCTGCCTTTCCTGAGCTCCAGCAGGAGATCTGTGTCCTCCTGCACGGGACCTACTGGGCACACTGCTGGGCCCAGGACTGCAGCCCAGATCAGTAACCTTTCAGGGACACTAGTGGGGCATTAGGGGCACAGTCAATCAATTCTGCTTTTGACTCAGTCTCAAAACCCGTGTTATTGGCCCGATGGGCTGTGACCTCGAGGGTTTGTCCAAGCCGTTTGAGTGAGACTAATGTGAAAGTCTGCAAGGCAGGCAGCCAGGAGAACAGCGCCAGGGGTGCAGTGAGTTATTGCACCACAGCTAAATTCATTCATGCTCCCACCCCCAAGAGCGGGAGCCCATCTTGCCGGTATAAATCCTACACTGGCCCCACTACTGCACTGACTCTCTGGGAAGCCAGGGTTGGCACAGAGGTGAAATTCAGGATATTTAACTGTCATCGGTTGAACTGAGTTTCCGCACCACCCCCCGTCCCCATAACTCATGTTGAGGTCTCAACACCCAGTACCTGAGAATGTGGCCTTGTTTGGAAATAGGGTCATCGCAGATGTAGTCACAGGAGATCCTGAGGGTAGGTCCTAACCCAATATGACTTGTTTCCTAATAAAAAGGGGAAATTTGGACACAGACAGACGCCCACAGCAAGGACGCCATGTGAAGATGGAGGCAGAGATGGGATGATGCTTCTACAAGCCAGGGAGCACCAAAGATCGCCAGCAAACCAGCAGGAGCGGGGAGAGAGGCCTGGGCAGTCTCCCCCTCACATCCCCAGAAGGAACCAGCCCTGCGGACACCTTGGTCTCAGACTTCTGGCCTCCAGAGCTGTGGGAGAATACATTTCTGTGGTTTAGTCATCCAGTATATGGGACTTTGTTACAGCAGCCCTGAGACACTCACACACATACCATCAGAGCAGGCTCAGCTGTTAATATGGGGCTAGAACAGGGTTCCAGAGCCCCACCCCGACCTGCACCACCCCTTTATTTGCTGGATAGTGGGGAATCTTGGGGGTCTTGGAGGAGGGGCTGGGGTGGCCATGACAGGGTCAGGGCCCCAGGGGTGTCAGAGGACTGATGCAGCAGCTATTCACGAATGTTTCGACATCTTCATACCCGAAGCAGTTCCATCTAGTTCCAGAACTTTTTCATCATTCCAAAAGGAAACCTCGTACCCATTGGCAGCCACACCCCATTTTCCTCAAACCTCCTGGCCCCTGCAACCACAAATTCACTTTCTGGCTCTATGGATTTTCCTCTTCTGAACGTTTCATATACTAGAGGGACTCCTATAACACGTGGTCTTTTGTGATTGGCTTCTTTCACTCAACATATGTTTTATGACCAGTATTTTTATAGTGAAATCCTATAGAATAAAATGGAAGATATGAGAATTGGGAAGCATAAACCTAGGACCCAACTTGTCACCTGTGCACCAGCGGATACAAGAATACTTGTGAAGGCACTTGGAATGGTAGAAACCTGGAACGGTCTGGGAACAGAGAGAAAGAGAGAGAGAGGTGAATTCCAAGAAAGGAATGTCAGGTGGGATGACCGTGCACACACAGCAGCTACACTCATCAACACAGGACAGAGGAAACCAAGCTATCAGGGTCCCAGTCACACACTGACAAAACGACACTGCACCTTAGGGAAGAACAAGAGAGCGGGCTAAACAACGCAGAAAAAAAGGGGAGAAATAACCATCACAGATGTCAGGAGAGAGGATACAGGAGGAAGGGGACAGTGTGGGGCGACGCTGGAGGGTGCTGGTCACAGTGACAGAAAGGTGGGTTTGTTTCACAACAAAATGATTAAAGAAATGCTAAGATACATAAAATAGAAGCATCACTACTCCCATAAGTGTAAGTATAGGGTTTTACACAACATTTTTAGCATAAACATATACACATGAATGCACACACAAATTTTATATCTACATACACATACACACGCATATATGAGCAACATAAGTGTTATTTGTAGAGCACACATAAGCATGTACATATTGGACAGCATGTAAAACATATTTCTCACTATAGATTGTACTGAAAAAGGCTTGAAAACTATGGATCTGGGCAATAAAACCAGGATTCCCATTTGACAGATGAGGAAACTGAGCCTTCTGAGGAGTGGATGAAAGCAGGTGTCCTAGGTTCCCTGTGTGGGGAGTTCTTCCTCTGAGCCCAGCCGTGGAGTCTGCAAGAGCACTGACTGATGGGCCCCTTGCTCACAGCCTCTCCCCCTGGCTCTCGGCCATCACTGCTGCCAGTGGGACAAACCTTGGGTCACCTGGTCCCGCTGTTCAGCAAAGCAGGGCTGGCCTGGGTCCCATATGTCAGCCATCAGGGACCAGAGGGCGTAGATGTCTAGAACTTGGAGGAGGTGCTGGGTTCGAATTCCACATCTGCTCTCTCCTGCCTGGGAGACTGTGTCCCTTAATACCTTCCTCAGTTCAGTGGAAGGGAACGAGGGAGAGAAGAAAGTGCCTTAAAAGGAGACAGCCCTTCTGCCCACCCACCGCCCCCGTATCCACTGTAAGAGGCCCCTGCACACCTGCACCCCAGTATAAACCAAGACGAGAGCTGAGAGAGTGGACAGGTGCTTAAGACCCTGCTGTGCTCCCAAAGTCTGGAGACAAGTCTCACCCCCCATGCAGTGACGAGTTGAATCCCCAGCATTTAGCTGCGATGGCCAGTCTCCCTCTGAGCAGACCCTGGTTCCTACCCACCACCCAAATTCCTGGAACAGGGACCACCACTCACTCGGCTCTCCCTGGAACTGAACAGGTGGTGACTACAGCAGAGGCTCGTGTGCATGTGCCTGGGGAGGGGGTGGGGGTGGACACCTGACAGGAGGAAGGAGGCAGGGTTGCTCCCTCTTGGGTCTCAGCTTTCTCATCTACAGATAGTCCTGTTGTTTCTTCCTCCAGCTGCATCCAGATTCCAGGCCCTTCTCTCCACCCCACCACTGCCTCCCTGTCCAGCCCCAGCCTCAACCTCCTGAATCACAGCCTCCTCTCTGGTGTCTGGCTTCTGCCATTATCCTCAGTCCTGTGGGGAAGAGAGGGGGAGGGGGAAGAAGGGGAGACAAGGGGAGGAGATGAGGGAGGAATAATTTCCTTTTTCCTTTCTCTTCCTCTCTTGAAATAAAACCAGTAAAGATATTCATAAGATGAAGTAGGCAGGTCTTGATGGGAGTTGTCTGAGCAAAGGGCTGAAGGGGATGGGGAAGTGGACCACATGGCCCTCTGGGGAGAGTGTTCCAGGCAGAGGGAACTGCAAGTGAAAATGCCCTGAGGTGGCTGGGCCTGGCGCTGGGCTGCTGTCTATCTCCATTCAGAGCAGAGCCCTTGGCGCTGTCCCTGCAGTAACTCCATGGCCAGGCTCACAGTCAGAGCTTAGGGCAAAGGGGGGTGGGGGGTGCAGTCCCAACCTCCCAGCTGGTGGGTGAGGCATTCTGTGGGTCCTGCCCCAGGTGCGGGGAGGAGTCAGCCCCTTCCAGAGGAGGGGTTTGTTTTGGCTGCCAGGATCCTGAGGCTGGGAGGGGCTGAGGAAGTGGGGGGAATGGGGTAGCAGGTGCCTCTTCTAACAGCCTTGACTGGCTGCCAGTCGCCTCTGAAATCCAGAGCACATCTGCGTTCATCAGTTGGCCGACAGATGGGCCCTGGTTTAATATTTTTGGATTCGGTTAGAGTTGGGGGCTGATGTGAACCCATACAGAGCGCAGGTGTGAGCAAAACAGCATCCTGCGGTGGGGTGAGATGGGAGGAGATTATCATGGGGGAGGGCAGAGGGGAGGGAAAAGGGACTTGCTTGGGGCAAGGACCCGGGAATCTGGCTGGAGAAGCTCCAGGTGCCTCTGAGGCAGGATCCTCATTTTGCACCCTGGGTTTGGCTGAAGATTTTGGTAGAAGCTTTTTGCAAAGACGCTGGACACTACAATCCCCAATCCACCCTGACAGTGATAACGGGCAGCCAGCAGAGCTGGGCCAAGGGAGATAAAACAGGAGAGAGGCTGGGCAGGGCCAGATGGAGAGTGTCGAGGCTGATTTTCCCACCAGCAACTGCTTTTGTTACTTAATCATGTCACAGGCAGGAAAGCACCCACCCCCACGCCGAGTATCTCTGGGGCCACCTTTGCCGCAGGCCCAAGGGAAGTTCCCAGGAACCGAGATAAGGCTGCCGGATGCAGCCTCCGACTTCAGAGCTCCAACCAGGATCCTGCAGGCAGCAACCCAAGGGCAATTGTTTGGGATGGGAACGGGAGATGGTGCTGGCCGAGGTGCAACGTGAAGCCCAGGACAGGAAGAGGTCCTGCAGCCAAGATCCTCCAGCGGGTCAGCTGCCGTGTCAGGCCCAGCTGACCCACAGCTCTTTCTGCACTCAGGGCTCTGCGGAGAACAACTTGCTTTCTCTTGCAGCACCCTGTTATTCCAAGCTGAAGGTGGGGAAACGGAGGCCCAAGGCAGTCAGGGAGCCTGCCCCAATCACAGCCGTGCAGGCCAGGCCTGCAGGTGCAGCGGGCTGAGTGCAAAGCCATTTGCTTCACCAGTAAGCAGTGTTACATCTCTCCCCAGCCCTGATGGCCCTATGAGACCTGATGTATTTTGTGCATATTCCCTTGTTCATAAGGAAGGTGGGATTCTCCAGGGGTCAGCCAGCCGTCTCTTGGGGCCCCCATGATTGCAGCCACACATGCAGTTCTCAGTCATGGGGAGGCATCAGGGAACGAGCTCCTACCTGCCTCTCCAGTCCACCCAGAGAGAAAAGACTCATGTAGGGCCCCACCACGTGGAACCAGACATGGACATATGCTAGTCACATCTGGCTTCCAGGGTCTAGTACAGAGGAGGCTGCAGCTCATTCATTCATTCATTCATTCAGCAAGTGCTTATTGATCACCTGTTGTGTATCAGGCACAGTCCCATTGCTGGGGACACAGCCATGAAGAAACAGACATGCCTGCCCTCCATAATTATAAATATCAATATTTGGTGATTGAACGAATGGCTAAAGAAAACAGGAACACATCATTTTAAAAGTAAGAATTGAGATTGTAAGTGGAAATAATAAAGCTATCCTCCTCTGGGCTCATAGTACACACCAGACAATGGACACACATTGACATGAAACTACATGGGCTTCCTGGAGGGCCCGGGAGGAAGACATCACTGAGCGGACACTGGACTCCCATAGGCCCCCAGCACACGTCACCTCACCAGCAACACCCAGCAGCGGGGTAGAGTCTGGCCAGACATCGGGGGGCCACCCCAGGTAGAGGGAAATGCCACAGCAGCTCCCCAAGGGGCCTCTGGAGTGGAGAATTTACAACGTATGTCTGTTGGGCAGAATTTGCTACCTCCTAACCCTCTGCCCGGAAGAAACGGGCACTCTCACTCTATAGGTGTAAATTTGCTCCCAGACTCCACGTTACATGCTTCACTTATCTAGGTTCCAGCAAAACTGCCCTGAGCCCCTCTCCAGGACAATCTCCTGCACCCCATTGTCACCATCCTAAGATGTGTCAGCCATGCACCTGGTCTATTGTGAAGGGTCCAGCTTTGAGCCTCAGGGCCAAGCAGGGCCCAGGGCACTGTCACTGAGGCTAGGGGCCTGGTATCACCTCCCTGATACACCCACAGCCTCCCATGGCTCTGGGAGCTAAATGTCAGCAGGGTCCTGACCTCCACCCTTCTCTCCTAAACCCACCCTGCCAGAGCCTCAGGGAAGCTCCACCTCTCCTTCCAGTCCTGCCACCTCTGCCTCCTCTGAGTCTTCTTCTCCATATGTACACAGAGAGCTCATCCCTTCCCAAAGGCAAGGAACACATGGGATGTTCCCAGCCTCCCTTGCAGCTAGGCACAGCCATGTGACCTATGTAGCCAGTAAACTGGAAGGGAAGAACTGTCTGGAGGTTTCTGGGAAAGACTTTCCTCCCTGGCTCCTTTTCTTCCGTCCTGGAAAACAGTGGTCAGAAATCATGACAGTTGGAGCGACAGCAGCCATCTTGGAACCATGAGGCAACAAGCCAGCACACAGGGGATGACAGAACATAAGGATGGAAAGAGCCAGGGTCTCTGATAGCATCATTGACTCCCTGCACCTAATCTAGCACCCCTTCCTCCAGGTTGCCAGACTTAAAATGTCTGTATTTGTCAAACCTCTGTTAGCTGGATACTCTGTTACTTGCAGCTGAAAGCATCCCAATGGAAATGCAAACATTTGTGCCCATGAACCCCTGGGCTCAATCTGGACCACTGCTTAAGGTCCAATGATGTAGAACAGAAAGAGAAGATCAGGATGGCTCTGCCACTCACTGCCTGGTGACCATTGGCAAGTCACTGAACCCCACTCCCCAACTGGGCTTCTGTTTCCCCATTGGAAATTGGAGGGGCCCTGCAGCCCTCCAAGGAAACCCCCTCTAGTGTGCCCCAGTCTGGAACCATGGCATTGGACCTTCTCTGATTTTCCAGTTCAAATCACCCATAACCCCATTACTTTAGCAGACAACAATTGAACTGACTATGGAGGAAAAGATGGTGGTGGACATCCTTGGGGAGGGGATTTCATCAAAACTGCCTGGAGCCACAGAATGGAGACGAACATGGAGGATGGCTTGCTCAAGGCTTGGAATGCTGAGCTCTGACTTGGTTTTATTTCATTGGGAGATGGGGAGCCAGCGAATGTTTTTGAGTGGAGGCATGTCCTTAGTCCAATCTGAGTCCTGACTCTGTTTCCATCTCCCCAGCCTCCCAGTGACTCTCCAGCTGTGCTGGGAGGATGCTCAGTCTAGGGGGGAACGAGGCAAGAATTCTGAGGTCCTCTAGGTGGCCAGGGGAGGCATCTGCGCCCTCCTTCTCCCCTGAGAAGACGATCCTGCAACAGGCCATCTGGTTTACCCGCGGGGCCACAGACGAACACCTGGTTCTTTCCCTGGCCTGGATGGGAGCCAAGAGTGAGGAAGAGAAAAATAACAACAATGCTGCTCGGGGCTGCCAGGCACGTGCATGCACTCACTGTGACCGGCACTGGGCCGAGCCCCTTGCACTGCTCCATCTCATCTTCACCACCAGGACCGTAGGCTCGGTCACGCCCCACTCAGCAGATGGGGAAAGTGAGGCTCAGGGAGGTGACAAGGCAGCTGGCAAGAGGCAGGACCAGGACGTAGGCCCAGGTCTTCCAGACACCCCCAGGGGCCCCAGCAGCGCTCACCCCTGACAGGTGGAGATGCAGTCTGTCCTGTGCATGCCTCCCTCCCTGCCGCTGCCTCCACAAGGAAGGGAGGCAGCTTGAAGAGGAACCATATGGCCCGCGTTCCCGGCTTCCACCGAGACACACAGGAACAAGACCTCATCTCCCAGCTACTCTTGTGGCTGAAAATATTTACATCCAAATACATCCTGATATGCCATATTTTTGCCTCAAGCAAACTGGGAGTCTTTCTTCACCAACTGGGAGGAGGTGAGGCCTGGTGCAGGAGGGTCTTGCCTTCCAGGGGAGCTGATGACAATCGTGTGAATATTCTGGAAGGTTGGTTGGTGTGCCAAAGCCAGTCTCCTCCCCTCCTAAGTTGCTGCCAGCCCCAAGGCAGCATGGGGGCGAGGGGAAGGGAGGGTAAAAAGGAAAACACGACATCCAAGCCCAGAGGAGGTTTCTTTCTATTCTTTCTGAATC
Source organism: Rhinolophus sinicus (assembly GCF_057876585.1). Lineage (NCBI taxonomy): Eukaryota > Metazoa > Chordata > Mammalia > Chiroptera > Rhinolophidae > Rhinolophus > Rhinolophus sinicus. Next base: position 49,252,043 of record NC_142508.1, read on the forward strand.
AAACACACTGTGCCCAGGTTGGGTGAGCTCATGGCCTTGAGGACTCAAAGGGAATGTAGCTATGGTCGATTGCTGAAATGGGGACCGGATGCGGCTTCTCTGCAGGCAGGGCAGCTCGGCCCCATGGGGCGTGGGAAACTTCAGCCCAGAGAGTCAGAGAGAAACCAGGAGCCAGGACAGGGCCATCTGCCTGGGGTCGCACCCCACCCCCCTCCACCTGGGGCTCCTCAAAGGGAAAGTATTGGGGAGGGGCTTTCCCCTTTTGCAGCATGGCTGCTCAAGGAAGCAGGGTGGGCAGCACCCCAGGACCCAAAGGATGCCACTCTTCAGGCAGGGGAGCTTGGGCCTGGCCCACCATCCCCCAGGAGTGCTGGGTCACACAGAGGTGACACTGCAGCAACCCTCTTTGAGCCTCGGTTTCCTATTCTGCTGAATGGGCAGCCTTGCTCAAGCTTGATGACACTCAAGGAGGATGGGGGCTGGTGAGAAGAAAAGCGACCAAGGTTGGGTGTCGGAGGGACTCTGTGCAGCAAGGTTGAGGTCATCATTGCAGCAGGGTCCTCTACCCTGTTCCTTGGTCACCCTAAGGGTTCTGACTTGGATCCAGCCTGGGTCCCAAACCCCGGCTGCCAGAGCATCAGCTGGTGACGTGGGCAGGTTGCTCTGAGCCTGTGAGTGACAGGGTGTTAACAGTTCCAGTCTCATTGGTGCTGAGCAGACTCAACAAGACCTCAAGAAGCTTCTGGGACATCTCCGCACTCAGTAAGGGAGCTTTGCTGTCGTAGCTGTCACTGTTAGCATTTTCATTTCCTTCCTCAGACTCACCCAATCACGCATGTGGCACCTTCCCCGGGCTCTGAGTTTGCTGAGTGGCACCCTAAGCTGAGCGGCAGGCGAGGCATCCAATCCGGGGCTGACCTCCCTCGTCCTGCCCTGAGCAAGAACACAGAGGCAGGTTTCTTCCTGCCCATCTTGTCTCCCACCACCATCTGACCAACCTCATTTGGGACCCAGAAGCAGAGGTTGGTGCCGGCCAGGCACTGGATTGGAGGGTGCTGGCCTGGCATGGTTCACACAGAACTGTCCACAGCTCCCCATTCAGACTTCTCTGGGGATGCCTTGTGACTTATATCCATCCCTCTTTGGGTTTTATGACTGTGGCTGTCACTCCTGTAAAGTAGCTCCCTGCTCTGTAAATAATGGCTGCCCTTAGATTTGCATAGCATTGTGTTCCTACAGATTTATCCATCTCCCAACCCATCCATCCACCCATTCAGCCACCCATCCACCTACCCACCATTCATCCATCATTTACCTATCAACCTACCCATTCTTCCATCCATCCATCCATCCATCCATCCATCCACCCTCATCCACCCATCCACCCATTCATCCTCCCAGCAGTCATGGGGACTCCTATATGCTAGGAGAGGAGGCAGAATTAAGAAACCCAGCCTGGCAGGCTTCCCTGCCCACCTCCACCTACTGTCATTTCTCCCACTGTCCCCCACTGGCCTCCATCCAGCTCTCTGGCCATCCTGAAGATTCCTAAAAACCTGAAGATGAGACAACCTCAGGGCCCCTCTACCTGGAATGCTCTCCCCACCTCGCTAGGCACAGCTCCTAATTGATCCCTCAAACATAGCTTCCAAATCACCTTTCCTGACTGCTCCATGGGCCACATCTATTGGGGGCTTATTGATAGAATGTCTGTCTCCCATAAGTTCCCAGAGAGCAGAAACGTGGCTGTCTGGGGCACTTGTGTAACCCCAGAGTGGACTCTGATAGTATTTGTAGGAAGAAAGGAAGGAGAGAGTGGGGGATGTGGGGGGAAAGGAAGGAGGGAAGGTCCCTGGCTCCCTCCACGCCATCCCACCCCATGCAAATGACAGTGGCCTCTGGAGCCAGCAGTCCTGGGACCAGGAGGGATCAACCCAGCACCTCACCCCCCTGCACCCTCTCCAGCTGCAGCTACTTCCTTCTCAGCTCCTTATCTCCTAGGCCGCCCAGCTCCAAAAGCCACAGCCAACGTCCGCTTCCCCACAGACACCAACTGTCCAGCCCTGGGGGAGCAGGGAGTAGGCAAGCACCCCCACTCCACACTCACGGGCAACTTTCTTCTGTCTCCAACTCAAACTCTGTCAGCCCCACTAATTTGAAAACCAGGTCTCATCAGGAAAGTGGAAGTGTCCCATCTGTGGGGAGGGGTCCCCACAGGTGCAAGCCACCTGAACATCTGCCTGGAGCTGGGGGTGGGGGCTGCCCCACCCAGGCTTCTGCCCTGTTGCCTTCACAGGGGGCCGTGCCTCCCCAAGACCCCTTACTTCCTGACTCTGATTCCTGCCCCTGACTTCTTGCAGCCTGGAAAACAACAACAATGGTAACGACGAGAATACTAATACCAGCCATCAGAGTCACCGTGGCATTGCTGCATGCCAACCATGTGGCAGACCACGCTCAGCATCTCAGGGCAGGATCTCCTCTCCTGGAAACCGTCTGGGAGCTGAGACTACTGTGATCACCGACCAGGGAAGACAGTTGACCCTCAGACCGTGAATCAGAGCACAGGAAGCAAGGAGGGGCCATGAGGACAACGGTGATGCCCAGGGGCTGGCCCTTCTCACAGGACCCTCCTCTCTACCTGAGCCCTGGGGCCGTGTGTGGAGGACATGCACGTGGTAGCCTCTTCCAGGAACAAACACAGTCTTGTTCCTGGAGAAGGATGCCCGACTGCTGTGACAGGGTAGCCTCTGGGGAAAGACGGGGGAGAGGAAGTCTCAGTTTTCTCCATGCTCCCTTCTGCGCTGCTTGAATTAGTCATCATGTGCAGGCATTCGCTCAAAACTCAACTCATTTCAGTGAAAATAGCACAGACGCCTGTGTGCCGGCCCTGGGTCTGCAGGCTGCACCCTCTGGCCTGGGTAAGGCTGCTGAGGCTGCAGCCACAGTTGGTCCTCAGGGCCAGTGGAGGGGCATAGGGCACGAGGCAGACTGTCTCCTTGGTGAGGCCGCAGGTTATGCACTGTCTTCCCACTGTCTCCGGCTGAGGGCAGGAGCTGGAGGAGAGCCCAAGACCACCCCAGGCTGAAGGCTGGGCCAGGCCCAGGAGGGTGGGGAGACAGGTGGGCAGGGATGCAGATGGGAGATCAGCTGGGATGGTCACTGACCCCATGTGCTGCTGACCTGTGCCCCTCCCAGGTCAAGGAAACACGCCCAGCAGGCCAGGGCTCAGGTGGGTGGGGTGTCACCGGCTGGCGGTAGGAGGAAGTTGTTGGAAAGTCAGACCGGAATCGCCACAAGGGAAGGCCGGGCAGGGCTGGGCCCAGATGGTTCCTGTTGAGGAAGCGGTGTGGGCACAGCTGCATGGCTGCTCCCTGGCCCCCCAGCCGCACTATCACAGGGACACAGCTGGCTGCCTTGCCTGCAGCCTGTAGGGAGACCTCCCCCACCGCCTGCCTCCCAAGCCCGCCCTGAATCACATGAGCCCCTGCTGCCTCCCGCCCCTTCCCCAAGCAGGCAGGCGGTGGCTGCTAGAAGACCCAGAGCTCTATGGGGGACAGAGTCCTCAGGCTCTGAGAAACCCAGGCTGGCCAGAACTCTTCATCTGTCCCTTGAGGCCCCACGAGGTCAGTCGGGAAAGGCACTCACAGCCGACTTTGACCCTGGCCCCACACTGGCCCCTGTTGGAGGGCTGCCTACCTCGCACCCAGGTCAAGATTCAGGCTCCCGGATCCACCTCCAGCTCCATGTCCCACGTAGCCCCTGTGCTGGAGAGCAGGCTCCTGGCGTCCCCCAGCTGCTTGGCTCCCCGGGGTCCCAGGAAGGGCAGCCAAGGTAAGGGGATGGGGGGTGGGGGAGCAGCTGGAGCAGGTGGCCGGAGAGTGACATCTCCAAGCTGCTGCCTGCCCAGCTCTGTTGACAGCGAGAGTCTGCTGTGTTGACTCACGTCAAACATCCACAAAGCCTCCCCATAGGGCACAGTCCTACACAGCTGGGGCAGGTGGCCCAGGGAGGACCTGGCAGGTGCCAGGCTGGGTGTGTGGGCCCTACCCAGAGGCAGATGCTGGAGGCAGGGGCTGCTGAGTCTCATATGGGAGGGTGGGCTCTGTCC